>NC_080195.1:62935836-63238866 GCF_030028045.1 Hippopotamus amphibius kiboko | reverse complement strand
TGAGGATTAAAAGTGCTGGAGGGTACCCTGCCAACCCAGCACACAGCAGGGTTGCTAAGAAAATGTGTTTGTTCTCACAATGGACAGTGGGCATTTGACTTTTTTACTACTTTAACTATTCCTTGAAATAGAATTTCAAGCATGTTATTGTCTCTGTTCACCACAAGGGAAATGTCTTCGTTATATTGCACATCTTTGTCATAAATCTTTATTGAATACAGGATTGGCTTGCTTTAAGTCATGAGGAAAGAATAACATTTACTCTTTATATTGTTGGATATCTTAAAATATTTTCTACACAATCATAATAATAGATGTTTGAGTTTAATTATACTTTGCCCAGTTTAACTTTGCAATTTCATTAAAGTGTAATCAAAGCTCAAATATATGAAAGTATTAGGAAGTAAGTCATCTACCCTTCAGTGGATTATAGTTATTTCAGGTGTATTATCGCTTCATACTGTTGGTATTAACAAAATTATCACCTCAAACAACAAGTACATTATTTAAACATAATAGTACGTTTTTATAATCCACACAATTTTTTAAAAAAATTATTTATTTATTGGCTGCGTTTGGAGTTGCATTAGGTCTTCGTTGCTGTGCATGGGCTTTCTCTAGTTACGGCGAACAGGGGCTACTCTTCATTGCAGTGCGTGAGCTTCTCATTGCAGTGGCTTCTCTTGTTGTAGAGCACGGGCTCTAGGCACGTGGGACTCAGTAGTTATGGCACACAGGCTCGGTAACTGTGGCTCACGGGCTCTAGAGCGCAGGCTTAGTAGTTCTGGCTCATGGGCTTAGTTGCTCCACGGCATATGGGATCTTCCTGGACCAGGGATTGAACCCAAACCCGTGTCCCCTGCGTTGGCAGGTGGATTCTTAACCACTGCGCCACCAGAGAAGTCCCAATCCACACAGTTTTCTTCAAAGAAACAATTATTTTAACAAAACAAGGAGCTGTATTATGAATTCTTAGTGAATTTTAAAGTGAGAGCTATTTTTGTAAATTGATTATCTCAACCTGATAACTATAAAAAATTTAAAAAATTTTAAACAGCTGTGAACTCATGACCTTACTCTGTTAGTTTATCCATAAACTAGAAAAGCAAAATTTCCCTTCATTTTAGGTCATTGGCTTAGCATTTCACAATTAATTGATCCAAGAGAAGAAAGTATTTTTATTTCTAATAATTTTCATGCACATGAATATGAAGCAATACAACTTTGTCTTTTGTCCCTAGTAATTTTTATTAATTTTGAATATCTCTATAATTAGTGTATCTAAACTAGTTTGGAAGATAATTTAGGACCACCTATGGAAATACCTTGGTTCCTTCAAAAAGCTGCTCTGTAGGTTAGCATGTATGTATTAGGTGTTTGTGGGGTTTTTTTATAGCAATTTTGCCTTTTCCTAGTCAAATATGTGAACTTTCTAACCATAACAACTATGGGTTTTATAGACTTTAGTTATATACTTTTTCTGTTATTAGTGTACTATATATTGAAATGCCAAACCTTTCTGGCCCACCTATAAGAGTGAAGAGTGTTTGCACTCTTTCTCCAGCTTTTGTATTCCTTTTTAGAACCTAAACTGCCTATAGTAATCTCACTGGAAAAATGTTTTATTTAAAGATAGAGTAATATACTTTCTGCTCCTCTATTTGTTTACCTGATAAATGTTTATTTGAACTACTATGTGCAAAGTGTTAGATACTGTCAAGATCACAATATGATAATAGAAGGCAAACTAATTAGGTAGAAAAAAGGTAGATAAACAAACCTCCTTAAGAGTTCTGAGGAAGATCTAAAATCCCTGATAGGAATTATCAGGAAAGACTACACAGAGGAGTAAATACAGAAGTCTGGAGAAGGTGAATACAGGTGTACTTCATTTTATTGTGCTTTGCAGATATTGCATTTTTTTTCTTTTTTTTAGATACTGCATTTTTTACAAATTGAAGGTGAGACAACCCTGGGTTGAGCAAGTTTATCAGCATCATTTTTTTTCCAACAGCATTTGCTCACTTTGTGTCTCTTTGTCACATTTTGGTAGTTCTCACAATATTTCAAACTTTTCCTTTATTATATTCATCATAGTGATATGTGATCAGTGATCTTTGATGTTATTATTACAAAAAGATTACGACTTGCTGAAGACTCAGATGATGGTTAGCATTTTTAGCAATGAAGTATTTTTTTATCAAGGCATGTACATTTTTTTAGACATAATGCTATTGCATACTTAGAAGACTACAGTATAGTGTAAACATACTTTTATATGCGCTGGGAAACCAAAACATTTGTGCAACTTGCTGTATTATCGGGATATTTGCTATATTCAGGTGAACTGAATCCAAACCCACAATATCTTCAAGGTATGACTGTAGACCCCTTTTGCCGTTTGGATGGGATGTTTGTAAGGGTAAAATGGGAAATTTTGGTTGAGAGCTAGATGTAAAGGGTCTTGAATGTCAGAGTGAGTTTAATTTTTTTTTCTTAAAAGCACATACACCACGGAAAATTTTTGAGCAGACAGTATAAATGGGATGGATTGGAAGGGAAAAGAGGTAGGCCTTGGAAAGTTTGCTTTGCGGGGCTTTAGCATATCCTAGGTAAAAAGAAATTTGTTTTTCTAATAGGGTTTGAGAGTTGTAAATAGGACCATCGTGGGAGACATTATGAAGATTATACCCTGGCTGGATATGTGTCTTAAAATATTTTGGATTGAGGTATCCAACTCACCAAATCAAATAAATCTTTTCCCAGTTTGCAAGGCAAAAATTAGTGGGTACTCACTTTTAAGGATTCTTTCAGTGAACATTTTCTCAAATGTCTGATGCCTACTACTGTTTATCCTGTATGTGTCTGTTTCTGTTTTTTAGTGATTGTAAATTTAGCTTTCATTCTGTTTCTCAAAGAATACCAATCCTGTTTTGTTACTTGAGCCACACTCATGTAGAATTTAGCAACAGATTGAACTTGTGTTTGGGGGTGTAGAAGGAATCATAAGAGGGAAGGAAGCAGTAGGGGGTGTTGAAAAGGAAGTCAGAGATAGGTATTTAGATAATTCTACTACTAGAAGTAAGACAGAGTAGTAGAAACTGATTTGTGGGAGGGGACGGTGAAGTTTGGGATGGATTGGATTTGAAATGTGGAGAGACTATCCATGTGATTATGTATATGATGTGTTTATGAATTTGATATGCATTTGGAAGAGATTCTAGCTGAAGATAGGTGTAGCTTAAGAGCTGAAAAACAGCTGAAACTTTGAAAATTGGTGAAGGTAGAAAATATGGTTAAGACAGAACCTTTGAAAACACCTACCTACTTGTTAAGAGAAGTGTAAAGGAAAGAAAAACCATCAGGTCTGTGGTGGGAAAAGCAAGAGAGTATAGTGCTAAGGAAGATGGGAAAGATTTTTCAAGAAAAATAGAGATATTTAATGCTTAAAAAAGGTGTTTGGGTTAGGTGATTCATGGGTCCTTTGAAGAAAGCAGTTTTAAAAATAATTTTATTGAAGTATAGTTGATTTACATATTCTTGTACAACATAGATTCAATATTTTATAGATTGTACTCCATTTGAATTTACCTTAAAATATTGGCTATATTCCCTGTACTGTACAATATAATCTTGTAGCTTATTTATTTTATACATAATATTTGTACCTTGTAGTCCCCTATGCTTATCTTGCCCCTCCCCCTTTCTCTCTCCCCAGTGGTAACCACTAGTTTGTTCTCTGTATCTATAAATATGTTTCTGTTTGGTCATATTCATTTCTTTTATTTTTTAGATTCCACATATAAATGATAACATACAATATTTATCTTTCTCTGTCTGACTTATTTCACTAAGGGTAATACCCTCTAGTTCCATCCATGTTGTTACAAATGGCAGAATTCCATTCTTTTTTTTTTTTATGGCTAAATAATATTCTATTGTGTATTTGTATGTATGTGTGTGTATATACCTATACACACACTGTATATACCACATCTTCTTTATTCATTCATCTGTTGATGAACCATTAGGTTGCTTTCATATCTTGGCTGTTATAAATAATGCTGCTATAAACATTGGGGTGTAGGTATCTGTTCGAATTAGTGTTTTTATTTTCTTGGAATGTATACTCAGGAGTGGAGTTGCTGGATCACATGGTAGCTCTATTTTTAGTTTTTTGAGGAACGTTCTTACTGTTTTCTGTAGTGGCTGTACCAATTTACGCTTCCACTAACAGTGTACTAGGGTTCCCTTTTGTCCATATCCTCGCCAACATTTGTTATTTGTAGACTTTTTGGTGATAGCCATTCTGATTTTGTGGTTTTGATTTACATTTGGAGAGCAGTTTTTGTAGTCAAGGCAGAAGCCAAGTTGTATATGTGTTTTCAATATTCCCCATTTTATTTCCACTTGCTCGATTCTATTTTTAGCTGAAACTGTAGGTTGAGCCACTGTCTTCCTGGAGTAATCTATAATGACTCATAAAGGCATACCCTGGGGGCATAGAATTCATCTTCTATAAAGATAATTTTAATATTCTTTAAATGTGTTACCTAAGACTGTTTCAAATCAGATCTTATCCAGATGCTAATATAATATCCTCAGATACACTGTGTGACTTACTTTAAAATATCATCAGCAAACAGACTTCCTAAATGCCTCACCTTTAGGACTTATATTTATTATAATTGGCATTACAGAGGGATGATAAATGAATTCCCTTCATTGCCAGTTCTTCTTTTACACTAAGTTCAGTGATACTTTTCAAAAGGCCTACTGTTTTAATAAAGATCCTATAGAAAGGTCTTTGGATTAGTAGGACCACCTGCATATGAAATTTCTAGATTAGAATCAGATACATAGCGACTTTTGTTTCCATCTGCAGAGACTAGCTATAAGGGTATAAAAGACTCACCCTAAGTAGTGATAATGACTATAGTTTTAAAGAACTGCAATAGTTATTTGCATTTTGTGCTAATTTCTCTGTGTGTATTATGGTGTGTGTATTTTTTTTTTAATCTTCACAATGACCCTTAGATGTAGGCATCATTACTCTCATTTCATGTATAAGAGAACTGAGGCTCAGAAGATTTAAATAAATTGTCTGAGCTTCTTGAGTAACTGAAAACAGAGCCAGGATTCAAATCAGCTCTTTCTGACATTCAAAGACCATGTTCTCTACATGGGCCATGCAGTTTAATGATGTAAATATTTGAAATTTGAGCTTTAATACCCTTTATGGCAACTACTGGCTCCAGTAGAACCCAATTGGAACCCAATGCTTTATTACTTTCTTACCTTTTCCCTCCAACTAGGGATGAATAGTTTCTTTTGCTTAAACGTGTTGCCATTCTCTACTGTTGATTTTCAGGCACTCTTCTCTATATTTAATTCCCTTATTTATTTCTTTAATCTTCACATCAACTATATATGAAAGGTAGATGCATTTCCCCCTCAACATTTTTTTTAAAGTGTAGATATATATTTTTAATGTAGTTTAGTCCAAAAATATTCATGTTACTATCTTCCCTTTCTCCATCCCATTACTATTTTATACATTATACATCATTTTTTAAAACTAATTAATTTATTGGCTGTATTGGGTGTTTGTTGCTGTGTGCAGACTCTTTAATTGTGGCGAGTGGGGTCTACTCTTCATTGTGGTGCGTGGGCTTCTCATCGTGGTGGCTTCTCTTGTTGCAGAGCACAGGCTCTAAGCATGCGGGCTCAGTAGTTGTGACCCACAGGCTTAGTTACTCCGCGGCCTGTGGGATCTTCCCGGACCAGAAATCGAACCAGACACGGGTTCAATTGGTTGAGAATCCACCTGCACTGCGCCACCAGGGAAGTCCCCAACATTTTATTTTGAAACTTCAAACATATAGCATATGTTTATACTCACCACCTAGATTCAGCCAATAACATTTTGCTATACTTATTGTATTACATATTTATAATCCGTGCATCCATCATCAATTCATTGTTAATACATTTAAAAGTAAAAGACATCACTACAAATCCCCTAAGAACTTCAGCACGCATATTATTGACTCTAGCTCAGTATTTATATACAGGTCTTTTCTTTTGATGTAAAATGTACACTCAATGAAATACACGTCTTAAATATACATTTTCTGAATTTTGGTAAACTCATATGTGTACCTGTATAATCCAAATACCTTGAAGATATAAAATATTACTACTGGTGGGTGTCTCTATTCCCATTTTGTACCTGAGGAAACTGAAACACAGAGAAATTAAATAATCTTCCCTAGGTCACACTGCTGATACGGACAGAACTGGAATTCAAGCTCTGTCAGTCTGGCTGCAGGCTTTGTGTTCTTAACCACACCACCATACTGCCTGTGGATTATCCTCACCATGTTCAGGTATCCTTTTGCATTCATGCATACAAATGTAATATTTGTTTTTAACCTATGTGTGTTGGCACAGAAGTAGTATGCTTGGAATTAGTGAGTGTAGAAATGTTCTAGAAATGCATTGGTTCCTTACCAGAGGTTTATGGCAAGAGAAACTAAGAGGGAAAGAATTATCCTTCATCAAAATACTATTGTGAATCTCTGTGTAATAATTGTGTCTTAACTGGCATCCTTGATTAATGTTTCCACATACAAAGTGACAGTCAATTTGTTCTTTTTTTTTAGATTTCTTTTTTATTTTATTATTATTACTATTGGCTGCATTGGGTCTTTGTTGCTATGCACGGGCAATCTAGTTGCTGAGAGTGGGCACTGCTCTTCATTGCAGTGCTTGGGCCCCTCATTGCGGTGGCTTCTCTTGTTGTGGAGCACGAGCTCTAGGCTCGCGGGCTTCAGTAGTTGTGGCTTGCAGGCTCTAGAGCACAGGCTTAGTAGTTGTGGCCCATGGGCTTAGTTGCTCTGAGGCATGTGGGATCTTCCTGGACCAGGGATCAAACCTGTGTCCCCTGCACATCACTATGCCACCAGGGAAGTGTCCTGATAGTCAGTTTCTTAATGATGACACTGAGGTTCAGAAAAATCCTAAAGTGCCACTTGAAACAATTCTAGGTAATATAGTACAGTTTTGTATTAAACATGTTTTTTCTCTGTTATAATTATTAGAAAATTTTTCATCTGTGTGTGATATATGCATTGTAGTACCACTTGCCTTGATACCTCAGACTCAAAAATAATAGAAGTAACCAGTTTGGGATTTACAGTTGTGAAATTTGTGAAGTTTTTAGCAAAGAAACTGAATGGAATTCTTTGGCCTTCGCAAATAAATTGCATAAAAATATGAATAAAGATTGGCATAAGTGATACTGATTTTTTTGTTTGTGATACTTAGGTGTACCACCGTTATGAGAAGAAATTGTGTTATCTTTCCTGCATTGTGTTTGTGTCACAAGCCGTGTCTTAAATTTGACCAGTTCCCTTTGTTCACTACTCAGTTATTAAAAAAGCACTGTTATATGTATTTAAAAGAAAAAAATCCTAAGTATTGCTCAAAAAAGCAATTAAAAAACACATGTACTTAACAAAACCTAGCCAGTCACTAGAGGGCAGAACAGTACTATACTTTAGGCCTGATTTGACAATTTAAGAAATTGCTGAACATAGGAAAATATTGATGCACAACTGAATAGAAATTTCTTTGTATTCTCATTGTCTTGCTGTGAAATCCAATAACATGCTTATTACATTTGTATCAAAGGAGCTTTTCTGACAATTACAGAAAATCAGTTACAATTGATTGCTTCCAAAAGTGCATGATTATTTAGGAGAGCATCCGTATTCCTCAAGAGAAAATACTTATGCTTACAAGGAGTGGTGCATTAAATCATTTCTATTATATGTAGTACCCTAAAATAGAATTGCAGTATAGACTTTAGGGAGAGAACACGTTTGAGACAGGTTTACTAGTGTTTAGATGTAAGAACTCATTGAAATGTGGAGCTTTTGATCTCTCAGCTGACATTTGTTGAATCATTAAGACTTTGAAATTACAGATGTAAAAGCAATGAACTTATTCTAGCTCCTTTTCTAAAACGTCAAAATTTTGCCTGTTCACATAATTTCATTTCTGTTTGAAATTTTCTATCATTCTGATATAGTTTCGTTCTGCTTTATTTTTTTCTGGTAGATTTTTTAAAATAAATGAAGCTCCAAAGTAAAACATCCTAGTGAGCAACCCCAGCAGTTCGTTGTCTGAACAGATGTAAAGTTTAATCTTCAATGTGTAGTTTGAATTTTATTTTATAGAAACAATTTGGATTAATACATCATTCATTTCTAATGGAGAACATAGAACATCAGAAAAAGCACTGGAGTTTGGCATCAGAAGAGTTGGGGCCCCAATTATCATGTTCTGGATTATAACCTTGGGCAAGTCACATTACCTCTCTGAAGCAACCGATTTCTAAATTGAAGAATTAGAAAAATATTTCCTTATTTACAGCTGGGTTAATATGAGAATTGTGTATCTGTGTGTGTCTCCAAAGATGCTACTGTGTAAAGATAAATTTTAATAGATAAAGATACTTGCTCAAAAAACCCTTAGAATTAACGTTGAAGTGGTCAAGTATATCATAAATTTAGTAACACGAAGGTACCTATTACAGGAGTAAATAATACCAAAAATGTGATTTCCAACCTAAAATCCAAGTTTTGGATTGCTGACCTCCGCCCTGTCTCTGACTGTCTCTGGTTGCTTAATCTCTCTATAACTCCTGCCTCTTTGGCTCCTCTCACTCTGTCCTGTCCTGTTTATTTCCATGTTCCCTCTCTCTGTGTTTCTCCTGACTGTCTTTGGTCTCTCTCTGTGTTTTTCTTGTCCCAGGCACCCTCAGGAAGACCCCAAGCCTCTAATGGTACCTGGTATCATCTCCAGCATGTTTGTAGATGTGGAGGATTCACTGGGATATTGAGAAATACCAAAGGCGAATTGTTCCACTGTAGTAAGTCAATCAGCATTTATTAAGTGACTCCTGTTTACAGAGCACAGTTGCTAGTGCTTTGGGCAAAGAAGAATGAGTTAGGGCATAGCTCAGAAGAAATAAACTTGTAAACACTTCTCAATGGCTTCTGCAGGCTGGACACACATGCAGATGAAAAGAACAACGAAGTACAAAGCTGACAGATAGAAGTGGTGCGTTGTATGTGTGCCATAGAGGCCCAACGTTAATGGAGTAGAGAACACCAGGTGGCATTAATCAGCTTTCCTGCATGAGTTTAAAATTAGATTTTGAAGTGTTATTTTAAGATGAGGAAAAAGAGGGTGGAAGTGAGTAATTTCTGTGGGGCTTGGCAAGCCTGTTTGCTTGCCTGTGAATGAGTCCCTGATGGGAGGGCAGTGAAATGAGAGTGCGAAGTTTCAGCCTACCAACAGCTAACTTGCCTTAAACTTCCAGTCTTAAGAGAAAGTCAAGTCATGAAAAGAAGTACAGCCAAATTGAGAATTTCCATAGCCATACTTGGTATCTGTTGCCAGGCTTAGAATTTATAGAGTTTAACAATACATTGTGATTATGAAGTAATAATGAGGTATTACGACATAAAGTTAATACAAACTATCAGTATCAGAATATCATCTAGGGATGCATTACTAATGCTAAGATGAATTAAAATAGTAAACTGCAGTATAACAAGTCAGTTTTGTGTTTGTGTTGGAAATTTATGTTTGCTGTTGTATTTTAGATAGTCCTATCTGCAGACACACCATGGTTTTCAGAGTTGGATATGGTTTGAATCCCACCTCTGCTGGCTGTGTATTGTTGGACAAATTTACCTAACAACAATCCCAGTTTCCTCCTATGTAAACTAAGGATGAAAATATTTACCTCGAAGAGTTGTGTGAATTAAAAGAGATAACTTTATAAAGTCCTGAGTGTGTGCTAGGTACTTGCACATATTTAAAAGTACCTTTAAAATAGTTTGCTAAATATAGTGTTACTGCTGAGAGCTTTTTAAAAATAGAAGTAACCCTATAGTATTTAGAAAATGCTATATATACAAGGAGTATCTATAATATTTGTGAATAAGATACAAAGAATAACATTAACATGAATAACTCAGTACCTACCACTAACTTAGGAGATAGAGCTATGCCTGGCCCAGATTCCATCACCTATTTTTAACCACCACCACAGTCCTGAATGTTGAGTTTATTACTTCCTTGTTTTTCTTTATAGTTTTTTCCCCACATGTTTTATGTATCCCCTACATTGTTTTGCTTGTTTTTGAATTCTATATAAATAATAATGCTATAGGTTTTCTTTTGCAGCACCTGTTTTGCCATTCAACATGTTTGAGTCATCCTTACTTATACCTGTAATTCATTTTATGATCGCAGTTGTATTTCATTGTATGAAAATACCACAATTTATTTATCCACTTTCCTTTTGAAGGCTATTTAGATTGTTTTCAGTTTCTGTTATGGGAGATAAAGCCACAAAGGAAAAAGTCTTGAGTCCTGTTCATACCTTTTTATGCACGTACTATTTCTCTAGGATATATGTTCTTGGGTAGAAATGCTGGGTCAACCCAGCCTCAAACTGTATAGGATCATGGCAGGTGGATTTCCATAGAACTTGTTACGTTTTATCCTCCCTCTAGATGAGTATGTGTCCTCATTCTGTATCTCTTATACAGTTCTTTAAAATCACTAGATTTTTGTTTAAATAATTTGGTAAATTGCCTATAACACCATTTTAACAGTAATCCTAATGACATTTTTAAAATTAGTTTCATTCTTTGCAGCAGCTGCTTTTATTCCTTAGTTTTCCAGTTGTCACTGACACCTTTTCTCAAACCCAGTTAAGTCCAGACATCCTGAAATAGCCGGGTATGTTTGCTAGCTAGGTTTTTTTTCTCCCAGGAAAACTACATCATAATAATGTAACGTTCTCCTATGTTAAATGAAAATGGTCAGCTATTCCTGACTTCTAAAGATAGTTTGGGCAGAGAAATGTACACATCTTTTACTGATTTCTTTTTTCTCTAATTTGAGTTGAGATGGAGAAAGAGTGAGCCACGGAGCACTGTTTGCAACCTGTGTTTTGTTCTGTGTGGCAAAAGTCCCAAAAGCTCGAGTAAATGACAAGTTACATTTGCCTCTCTTTCCCCTATTCTGTCCTTCACCTGCTTCTCTTTTTCTCAGCCATTGGTTCTTTTGGTATCTGATTATACTTGCACAGTCCATTCCAATTTTCATATCACAGTTCCTCCTAGCTTTGTACTTTGTACTTGGTGGTCTGAGATTTTAGTTGACTGACTTCAGTGTTTTGCCTATTGTCACACCACTATCTGCCACATTCATTTTCTGAGGTTTTCCAGGGGAGTCTGCCAGGTTCTAGTGTAGTGCTTAGTACTTATTATTCAATAGATGTTTATTGAATGAAGTAAGGAAAGATGTAAACTCAGTAAGGACTGAAATACCTTTTCCCTGCTGAGCAACAATAATTACCCTAAAAGCAATGGGCAAAAATCATGCATACTGTGAACAGTTCTGCCTGTGGGTAGCTCTGTGAACCATAAGCAGTCGTTTCTTCTTGAGCTTCACTCTGGTTTTTTGCAAAATGAGGGTGGTAGAACAGCGATCTATAAGAATCCTTTTGGCTCCAACCGTTTTGTATTCTATCTTGAGCTGAAATGAAATACAGTTTCTCACAGGATGTCTGGGCACTACTGCCAAAGCCTGAATCCATCTACCTTACCGGGCGTTATGCCCATAACTATGTCACAGCAACCTGCCAGTGATTATCTCTCATAACCTCAGCAAGTGGGGCATACATTGAATTTCTCTTCTTGTTATTTAGGTTTGATTTGCTCTAGAGAAAGAATACATTCATCTTTCTTTGAGAACATGTAATGAATTCCTTTGGCTTTCCTGTTTCTTTCACCAGGCAGCCCAGGCATTATTCAGTGCAAAACCGTGAGTCCTGGCCTCTTGCTCCTTCTCTTCTTCTCCCAGCCCCACACCTGTGACTGGGACAGTGTGTCCTACCTTTATTGCTTGCTGTACAACTTAACCCCATGTCTTTTCTCACATGGCAGCTATCATCTTTGAGTCAGTGTTGGTTTTAACTTTTGGTTTTAACCATCGTGGATCCTTGAAGTTGATGGATCTGTCTTTATCTGGTGCTAGAGACAAGAAGCCTGTTCCTTTCTCCTGTGGTTTCTCTGCTAGGAACTCCTCAACCCAAGGTAAATGGGGAGTGAGACCTGAACTGCTTCCCTTGCTACCTTAGCTCTGTGTTCCCATACCGTTGCAGGGACTCTCACTCTAAGATGGATTTGTGCTATAGCCCCTTTCAAGGAGTTACTTGACTGTTTGGATTTGCACTTGACTGGTGTTTCCTGAACCTGTTACTTGTCCAGAATTCATTTTGTGAGTACTGCTGAACACCATGGGTCAAAGGCAAGGGAAGCCAGAGAGCAGACCACATGGGGCAAGGGATACAAACTGTCTTAACTTTCTGTAAATTGTAAACACTGCCCAGTCACTCCTGAGGGTCCTGGCCAGAGAGATGTCTGTTTGACCATTACCCAAGATTAAGGAGGCTCTTTCATTAAGGGACACAAAATAACCTAAGCTAATGACTAAAATATCTAGTCGTAATGTTACGGATCTGTTTTGTGAAAAATCCCATGTAAGTTAGGTAAATTTTAGACTAAGAAGAGAGTAAGACAAGAGAGAAGTTTTGTAACTAAAAAAATGAAAAAGGGAGAAAACTTTTAAAATGAGGATTTATTTTTAATAAATTAACTTAATTTTAAATGGAATTTAAAAAATCTTCTTAGATTTTGTTTTTGTTTCTTGTTTTTTTATTTTTTTTAAATCTTAAATACTCATTGAAAGACCAGCTGTTAACCTCCAGCCTTACCTCCAGCCTCAGTACACATAAAACACCGGAGATTTACTGGGCTTTATCCTGCCTGCGGAACCAGAAGCCAGGCTACCTGTGGTAACTCATCCCTCATAACTGCTTACTTGACAAAATTCTACAAAAACATATTATGCCAAGTGTTTCATTCTGGAAAGAAGCAGTTAATACCATCCTATCTCTAGAAGAACAGATTACTTTTTGTTCCTCAGGAATACAAGGAGAGAAACATCCTTTTATGCTTATAAGGGAAAAAAGGGAGAAATTACCTGACATGAAAACTTTCCTGATAGGAGAATGCTGACTCTAACTGCTTTTATATTGTGTCTTTGATTAATGTAAAAAGCTTGACCTATTAAGTATTCGCATTAATATTTTACCTTATCAGTGATAAGCTTCTTCTGTAATACCAATTCACTTAGTATTTTATTAATTTAGACAGGCTTGAAAGTGCTTTTGAAAACCTACAGCACTCATTTAGTATTAGTTTCATGTCTTTTGAAAAACATCCATATATTCTCTAATGATTAAGTTGCAGCAAATATTAAAAATACATCATTGTGTTAATAAGTTGGGTCATGTTTAAATACAGTAGAAAGTTTATGAATGTTTATAAATATATAAACAAGTGATACAGAATTTTCCTTTGGTAGAAACTAGGAAATGCATTTATTACAGATTTTTCACTGAATGGTCTTAACTTGGATGAGGAATTTTTTTGTTTGTTTTTGTTGTTTTTGTTTTTTTTGTGTTTAATTTTTTTTAATTTTTTAAAAAATTTTTTACAATAAACTGCATATATTTAGAGTGTACAGTTTGGTATCCCAATCTTCCAATTCATTTCCCCCTAACCCTTCCCGCTTTCCCCACTTGGTGTCCATATGTTCGTTCTCTACATCTGTGTCTCTTTTTCTGCCTTGCAAACTGGTTGATTTGTACCATTTTTCTATAGTCCACATATATGTGTTAATATACGATATTTGTTTTTCTCTTTCTGACTCACTTCACTCTGTATGACAGTCTCTGGGTCCATCCATGTCTCTACAAATGTCCCAGTTTCCTTGCTTTTTACAGCTGAGTAATATTCCATTGTATATGTGTACCACATCTTCTTTATCCATTCATCTGTTGATGGACATTTAGGTTGCTTGGACAAGGAATTTTTAAAATGCGAAATTAATAAATTTTGAATTGCCTATTTAATTTTTACCCCCTTGTTTTATATTTGTTATACAGCAAAGTTAATAATACATATAACAGGAAGCTCAAAGTTGAGCTTTATGTAATTAATCATGTATATACAAAATGCAGATTTATTTATATTACTAAAAAGCATCTTTTAAAAATAGTTTTGAATAACTTCATTCAAATTTAGGTGTTGCTAGAATAGCAATATTAATTTTGTGTTGGAGTTTATATCTGGATAAGAAAACAGTGAAATGTTCATGTGGGTCTAATTTTGAGGAAAAAGAAGTGAGGAATGAACCTGTTTTCCTGAAGTTAATTTCCATTCATTATCGTAGTTGCAAAATCCACATTTCTAAAAGGATGACTAGGTTGTACTACATCTGAAAAATAAATCACTGAGGTTTTTGTTTTTGTTTTTGTTTTGATAAAAACAATGGAACAGAAAGTAGAGCAGCAGCACTTAGTACTGATAATTGTTTTGAGGGATTGGGACTCCTAGGAAGCTCACCTAGACATCATAATGTCACTAAAGATCACTAAGTATGGTATTCTTCCGTGTCTGTGCCAAACTGTTTCTCCCACAAAGTCTTCCTCAGATTGTGTACATTTCTTTTGTGCTTTGCTGGTGGACGCTTCACTCCCTTCGCTGTGCTAGCCAGGCATGGTGTCTTGTTTGAACGATGGCATCATTGCCCTTAGGTTAAGGTCTGTTTTGAGCTTAGGAGAATCTTGGCTGCTGTTTCATCCATTTGTAGTTATTTGCTGTTACTTAGCCCTTTCTGTGTGTTTCAAGCTGCCCTGTAAACACAGGATTTGTGTGTTTGTCAGTTAGTACCTTGTCAACTGTGAAGAACCGCTCTGGACTTAGGGAGGTTGGTGCTCTGGAACTCTTGAGTCAGAGAATATCTAAATCTCAGTGCCAGGGCAAGAGTGAGTGAGTCTGATTTTCACTGAATGGAATCGTCCAGTCAGCTGTTCACTCGCGATTAAAGTTCATCAAGACAGCCTTTCCTCTGCTGTTACTGGAGCTTACTCAGGGCTTGTTTCTTTAACTTTAAACTTTCAAAAATGTGCCAGAGATTTTTTTGGTGAATCTGTGTAAAATTATTTGCATTTAAATAATTTCAAAGACAGTTTTCACTGAGAGGTTCTGGCTCTTTTACTCTTTGTGCTTAGTAAGAATGGTGAAATCACAGTGGGGTTGTGTTCTACTGTTTCTTCCTTTACATTTTTCTGGGGACTTCAAAGACCCATAGGGATACCCACCTTTCCTCATCCCTTCTCCTCCATTTAGAGTTTACAGTTATGGGGAGAATGAACCTGGACAAGTTTAACTTATAGGTTTTAAGCCTGTCATTTTCAATGGGGGTCTATCTGTGTAAGACTCATTGTCTAAATCAAGACAGTATGGTACTGGCACAAAAACAGAAATATAGATCAATGGAACAGGATAGAAAGCCCAGAGATAAACCCACACACATACGGTCACTTTATCTTTGACAAAGAAGGCAAGAATATCCAATGGAGAAAAGACACCCTCTTCAATAAATCATGCTGGGAAAACTGGACAACTACACGTAAAAGAATGAGATTAGAACACTCCCTAACACCATACACCAAAATAAATTCAGAGTGGATTAAAGACCTAAATGTAAGGCTAGATAGTATAAAACTTGTAGAGGAAAACATAGGCAGAACACTGTATGACATAAATGACAGCAAGATCCTTTTTTGACCCACCTCCTAGAGTAATGGAAATAAAAACAGAAATAAACAGATGGGACCTAATGAAACTTAAAAGTTTTTGCACAGCAAAGGAAACCATAAAAAAGAGGAAAAGACAACCCTCAGAGTGGGAGAAAATATTTGCAAACGAAGCAGCCAGCAAAGGATTAATCTCCAAAATATACAAGCAACTCATGCAGCTCAATATCAAAAAAATAAACAACCCCATCCAAAATGGGCAGAAGACCTTAAATGACATTTCTCCAAAGAAGGCATACAGATGGCCAACAAACACATGAAAAGATGCTCAGCATCACTAATCATTAGAGAAATGCAAATCAAAACCACAATGAGGTATCACCTCACACTGGTCAGAATGGCCATCATCAAAAAATCTGCAAACAATAAATGCTGGTGAGGAGAAAAGGGAACCCTCCTGCACTGTTGGTAGGAGTGTAACTTGATACAGCCACTATGGAAAACAGTATGGAGATTCCTTAAAAAACTAAAACTAGAACTGCCATATGACCCAGAAAGCCCATTCCTGGGCATATACCCTGAGAAAACCATAGTTCAAAAAGATACATGTACCACAGTGTTCATTGCACTACTCTTTACAATAGCCAGGACATGGAAGCAATCTAAATGTCCCTCAACAGATGAATGGATAAAGAAGATGTGGCAACCATATATACAATGGAATATTACTCAGCCATAAAAAGGAACCAAACTGAGTTGTTTGTAGTGAGGTGGAGGGACCTAGAGTCTGTCATACAGAGTGAAGTAAGCCAGAGAGAGAAAAACAAATACCATACGCTAACTCATATATATGGAATCTACAAAAATGGTACTGAATGAACCCACTGGCAGGGCGGTAATAAAGATGCAGATGTAGAGAATGGACTTGAGGACACACGGGCGGGAGGGTGCGGGGGGAAGCTGGGACGAAGTGAGAAGAGTAGCATTGACATATATACACTAAAAAATGTAACATAAATGGCTAGTGGGAAGCTGCTGCATAGCACAGGGAGATCAACTCGATGATTGGTGGTGCTTTAGAGAGGTGGGATATGGAGGGTGGGAGGGAGGGAATATGGGAATATATGTATAAATACAGCTGATTCACTTTGTTGTACAGTAGAAACTGGCACAACAGTGTTAAAGCAATTATACTCCTGAATAAAGACCTGAAAAAAAAGACTCACTGTCTGTAGTTAAGAGGCTGCTGCTGCTGCTGTGGATATGTCTGTAGTGGAGGTAAAAACAGTAAGAGGCTAAGAGTCACAGATTTAAAATAATCATTCAAGCCAATAACAGAAGAGGGTCACAAGGAAGGTTATGGCTCATGCTGTAGGGAACTAAGAAATTTGGAGGAAGGGGGTGTTATTTTCACCTGCATGTAGAGGAAGAGGAAAAGGGGCATTTAAAATAAGGGAACCCTGGCAAATAAAAAGAGGCAAGGAAGTACTCAAATGCAAGCAGCTGGGCCTTGAATACATCTTCTGGGATACTGGATGTAGAGAATAGCAGTGGAAGTTTGGGGCCAGATTTTGTGTGTTTTGTGGGGGAGAGTGGAGGTGAGGCCGAGAGGGCACAAAAAAGATGTGGAATGCCCATCTGAGGAATTAAACTCTGGGACTAGACTGTGAAGTGCCACTGAAGAGTTTGGATTCAGAGAATGAAAGGCTTAAAGAATGACTCTAAATAAATCTACTGATAGAGATTAGTTTGGAAATGGAGATGATCACTTCGAAGTTACTGTAAGCATCTCTTGGGGTGAGGTGGTGCCAAAGGGCTTCAAGAAAAAAGAAAATACATTCATTTATGCTTTTTGACTTTAAAAGTAAATATTTAAGATAGCATATGTGAGGCATTTTAAAAGGGATTTTCCGTATTACCTGTTTCCATTCTTACCATCCTGTGAAGTAGGTTCTAGCCTACTGTTATAGATGAGTGAACGGAGGGGCCCTTAAATTAGACAGCTAGTAGTGGTGAAAAATCATAGCCAGGTCTATCTGGCTGCCAAGTCCAAGCCTTTCCTCCTCGCTTGCTTTGACTCATGAAGCATGAAATGGAGAACAGATGAACTTTTTCTTATTTGATTTGTCATAGACTCCTTTCTTAGGCATTATTAAATGGGTCCAAATTAGGATGATGTTCATGCGTATTCTCATGTACATAATTGTATGCATGTCAGTACACCAGAGTTTGAGTCTGATGTAGATTGTTATATATTAGACTTAGCCATTTCTCAATCACAGCATTTGAGAAATGCTTTTCTGATAATTTAGAGAAAAATGTCAATTGACAAAATTTGGGTCGTTGATATATTTTATATCAATTTAGAATAAATAGGAAGAGCTGTTTCCTACAAAATAGTAATCTTGGTGTATAGCAAATGAAATCAGTGACCCAGTTTCCTGGAATAAAATTTATAGGATAAACTGAAACAGTTGTTTAGAAAAGAATGTTTTGGTTAATTTTTCTTATTCATTGAAAGTTAGAAAAGTTTTGATATTTGTAAATCATTGTAGACATGTTAGTATACAACTGAATTTCTTGCTAATAGTAAGGAAAGCTTATTTTTTAATGGGAAGATGATCTTGGTGTCATCATTCTAATGGTTAACACTTATTTCACAGTTTTAAAAATGTGGTATATAGAAGAGGTGGGAAATTTGAAGAAGTAGGTGCAGATAGATGTCCAGTGACCTCCCCACTGCCAGCACCAACCTCTCACCTCCTGCCTAAGACATTCTGGGAGGTTTTGTTTGTTTTTTAAATTGACATTAGCTTGTTTTTATAATTCTTGACTTTTTCTGTAAGTTTTTTTCTAAAAGATCCTCCTCACCCCCGCCATGTGGTTAGTCTAATTTCGGTTAGTTGCTTTCTGGTTAAATGCTATTTACATGCATATTTCATTTGCTGTTTCATCCTCCACCTGTGCTAAGTGGAAGCTTGTTTGTTTGTTTGTTGATCCTAAATTTTTATTTCTCTTTGTATAACCTGCATATCCTTCAGCAAACATAGTTTTAGGTTCACAAACAAGAAGCAGCTCTCTGAAATGTGTTCATTGACTCAGCTGAGTGTCTGCAGGTGCCCAACAAAAGTTACTTGATTTGAGTAGTGTAAAGAAATAAAATTAAGAAATCAGATTAGGTTTTGGCTGCTGTAATAAGAACTTCTGTCCATAACTTGAAGTCTTGAAATTCATATGTAGTGTAATCTCATGTTGGAATTTGGACAGATTTGAGCCTAAACACCTATGAGACTGTTAATAAGAAATCTTAAGTGATAATATGCTTACTATTTTCCTCCTGAATTATTTCTTTGATTCTCAAAGAAAAACATTGAATCTTCATCTCAAGATGGACATGACAAGGGATATATCTCAATATTGTTCCCTAGCTGGAAAAAAATTGTAATTTAATGTGTGTGTTATTTGGTAAGAAGCAATGAATGCTTTAGTTCACTGAAGAAAATCAATCCAAAGAATGAAATGGACAAAGCCAGAAGCTTATTGAGAATGATGTCCCAGAAGACTTTTAGGAACTGTAAAATTGAATGCAATGGTATAAAACTGTTCACACATTTTAGTAGATCCATGTAGGATGGCAAACTGATTGTCTCCTCGAGAGACTATTGCTGTAAATATTTAGGGAGAAAGAGAGTGTTGGTAAGTCTCTGTCATAACTAAATATTCACAGTGGAAAAGTGTATTAAAAGAATAAATTGTATTTCCGTTAGAAATCCAGGTTGCTTTTATGATTCTGTTTTCTGAGATCCTTTTCTTTGAAAATCATATATCTTCAAAGTTTTCACGTGTGACTCTTCATCCCTGCTAGGCACAGGAAAATTAATATGGTTGGGAAAAGTCCTAAACACCAAATTATGACCATTGACAAAATTTGTTATTAAAACTTGGCGAATTGGAAATGCTGCTTCCTGCTTGATGACTTTTAGATGAAATGTAATCTTATGTCTGGAATGTTGAATTGAGAAGTAGATATCTTAGAGTCACTTATGTGGAACCTTAAAGATCTCTTCAATTTAGCTCTGCAAGTGTAAAATAAGTGCATTAATTATTTTTTGTATTCTTACATAATTCTTAGTTCAGGTTGTTTGAGGAAGATTGTCCTTATTCTGAAATTACAATTTGAAAAGTGAGTATTGGGAGGATTTGACCTCTTAGTAGAAAAGTCTTAGCTACTTTATAGAGACATGTGATGCAAAATGGTATTTTAAGTTAAAGAAGATCTAAGATAATATGATTTCAGTTTTCAGGCATAGTGGAATATGGCATTTCATGGAAACAGCCTGGGTTGAAAATGTTTTGTAGTCCAGGTGGAAACTTCATGGAATGTTTACAGTGTTTCTGAATCTGTGATGTGCTATACTGTCACTCGTTCCTGGAGATAGGATACACCCTCAGTGTAAGCTGTGAATTATTTAGAGGTTGAAGTAGGGGGTGGTATAAAAAAACAGTTGCAACAGTGTAAAAATAGAGACTATGGTGTTTCTTTTTTTCACTAAGTTCTGTAGTCTGTTGGAATATGGTATGGTTAGTTAATCAAACCTTTCCAGGATAATAATATGATCTTACGGTGAATTTTCTCATAGGTTTGAATTCCTTCTTAGTTCTCATATATTGTTTTGCCTTTTTTTCAAGGTGCTTGGCAAGGCAGTGGATGCTCAGAATATTTGTTCTGAATGTTGAATGACTCTCAGTTATTTTAATGAAACAAATTTAATGATGTGAATTTAATGAAATGAAGTTTTTATACTTTGTGAAAAGGGTTAATGATTTGCTTTCTTGTTTTAAAAAATATTAAATGAATAAACTTTAGTTATTATTAAATGTTACCTTTTAGACTTTCTCAATGATGAATGAGAATGAAAAATTAACCCCAGGGATGACTTTGTGACTAGTCCCAGCTCTTTCACCTTGAGCAAGTTCTGGGACCTTGAGCAGATTTCTTCATTTGGACCTGAATTTCCTCTTCTTTCAGTGAGACAGTTAAACTGGATAATCTTCAACAAACTCTAGAAATCTGTGATTTTGAATGAAGAATAAAGTAGGAGTTCTAAATAAGTATGAGTATTCCTAAATCAAGTTATTGAGGTTAATAAGAAAAGGAATTCCACATTCATTATGTTTTTAGCAGAATTTTGATGAGGAAGAAAAGAGAACAAGTTGGTAGAGAAAATATTCCTTATAGAAATGATGCAAGGAGTTATGTAGTAACACAACCTTGTGTGGGATGCAGTGACAGTGAGATTTGATTCAAGCAAAGGTTTTTCTTGGAGTAAGATAGGGAAGTTTTTATATCCTGTGTCAAAAAGCTCAGTTTCTGATAAAATAGCCATTTAAAATCTGTTTATAGTAAACTTTTATTCTACATTTCTTTTAAACCCCCAGCATTATTATTTCATTACGCATCCACTCCCCACCCCACCCCACCCCTCCAAACCATAAGAATTGTATTATTCATTTCCCCTTTAAATGAGTTGTATGGTCTCTTCCCCAAATTAAGAGCACAGCCAAAAGTTAAAAAATTGTCAGGCTGTTGGAGAAAGAAGATAAAGATCAAAGTGTTTCTCCTTTATAATAAGAGTTTCCTTTTTACAAATTATTCTTGATAAGAGAACAAATTATTAGTAAGACCCATTTCGACATATTTTCTTAGAATTATCTCTTACTCAGGATGTTGGTCTACTGTAAATTCTTTCAAAATTAGTGTAACGTATTACATGCAGAATTATTTTCAAAATTAAGAAACCTATTTGATAGAAATACATTTCCTAATATCTAAATGTACCTTTTTTCATTTGGTAGTTTCTTTTCATCTAAAAGACTCACAAAACAGTGTCTATAAAAGAGGAGCTGTCTTCAGTGACAGTCTTCAAGCATTTCATTTATGTTGGAGGCAGAAATGAACTGCTTTTTACAGAGGGGTGTGACCACAAAAGTAAAGTTAATTCTTCTCCCTTTCCAAGAACTAAAATGCATTCAATCTTACATGTAATGTATTTCGACTGAAACCATTAATAATACTTACGGAGATACATTTTTCAAGGGAAAAGAACCTGTAAGTAAATCATCTGTAATTGCCTTAAAAGTTGGAAACAAGTGTTACAGGAGCCTGAAAATGAGGCATTTACATGTAAATATCTTTGCAAATTCTCAGACTGTGTAAGTAGCATTAAAAATGGTTCCTGTTGATTCTATTTGATTCTTTTAATAACTGCCAGTAATGCCTTTGATCCAGAAAAGGTGTATGTGAATGTTCTTCCATATACATACATTGTGTAATTCCTGAGTCATGGTCTCACTACCCTTTTAATTTTTCACAAATTAGTCTAAGTTTATAATAATAACATAAAAAGATCTCCTTTTTAATGATTTAAAAGTTATATCGTCTTAAAAGTTTCAAACTGGAATCCTTTGCACCAGTAATGACTTTCTGACTCTTGACATTTAGCTGGATGACTGATCCCAGTGTATAGCTGCCAAGTAAAGGGAAGACCTTGAGGCCTGCGATGTGTAGAATTGCTTTGACTCACTCCAGTCCCCTGGCAGCTGTTGCAGCCTGGCGGCAGCAACACCAAAGCTATGCACTTGCACATTTGAAAGCTGCTTTTCTTAGGCTCCTACAGCAGTTTGTATAGAGGAGGAGCCAAAGTAAGATGTCGACAGAGACTTTCTCAAAAGCAATTCACTTATAAGCTACAAAGAACCCCTTTTAGACTTGGTCCTATCACTGCACTCCTCAGACTTCTGTTTAAAGCCTTTGCCGAAGACGTAATGTTAGAGACACCAGATAGGTTTTGTTGTGTTGAAGTCTATTGTAGAGTGTTTTCAAGAAATAGAGCCTTAGAATAATTTAGAGCTAGACGGGCCTCTCCAGAGTCAGATAGAGCAGCAAAGATTCAGAGGTTAGGTGATTTAGCCAAGGCATACTCCTACTTAGAGTCAGTTTTCAAATCCATGTTTTTTTTCAGACTTTCACTTAGTGTGCATTTACTGTGTCAGAAATAATGGCCCTGTGAGTAGTAAGAAATAAACAGTAAAGTAACAAAAAAGACATTTTTAACTGTAGCTTAAAAGTTAAAGAGAAGTGTCAGTTGCTCCAAATCTTACAGGAATACCATGGATAAAAGTTTCAGACCCTGGAAATTGCTACTGATTCAGAGCCAAAAGAATGTGTGGTGTGTATATACTTACTCTTCGAGATATGAGAGGTAAAAGATAGCAGTTTTGAGGGAAATCAGAACTTTTCTTAAGTAATAAGTTAGCCTGTGCACTTCTGTTTATCCTCTGGGCTTGTATCTCACCTATCACTTTTTGAGCACCTGTTGAGAAAATGGTGTCTCCCAAGCTAGCAAAAGCTTAAGGACCATGCTGGTGGGAAGCAGAAGCAGGTCCCTCTACCATCTTAGTAAACAGTGACATTACCACTTTAGTAGCTGCTGGGTCTGTTCCCTGGTGTCTTGGTCCCCTTGCCGAGATCACGGATGTAAATTTCTCCACAGAAGCTGCTTTGCATCCATCCCACTACATTTTCTTTGATAATGGTGAAGAAACTCACAGTTCTAACACTCCTATTTGCCCTTCATGCACATCTGGGCAGCAGTTACCACGTGGACCTTTCAGATTAAAAATGAAACTGTAGTACTTTAAGAAGAATTTAATGGAAACATTCCATTTCTGTTTGGAGAATAAAAAGGCAGTGTGATATAGTGGAAAGAGTTCTAATTTTGTGATTTAAGAGACCTGGATCTTAACTCTGCCACTAATTCGTTTGGTGAACTTGAACTAACCTTTGACCCCGTGGGTCTTGTTTTTCCTCATCTGTAAATTGGTGGACACAGTGACCTCCAAGGATTGGATTTTGGATTTTTCAGTCCCTATCAGTTCTATAAAATGAAGCATCTCATTTTTAGAAGAGTAGCTCCTTAAGCAGAAATTATCCCATAAATTAAATATGACACCCAGGAACAGTAGTAAAACATGCAAAATTTTCCTGAAGATGTCAGTTACAACTGGTTGTGAACAACTCTTTTCTGAGTCAAAACTTTTCATCAGTGAGTACGATGCTTTCCAAATAAGTTGATCATTTCTGTTTTACAATGTGGGAACCCGAAAATAGATAATTAAAAGCATTTAAAAATATTTATAGAGACTGCTTCTGAAGGCAAAATATTGAGTCTATAACTAGGAAAATTTTAGATAGATGTGGATTTCATCTGTTTAAGTCTAGCCCTAAACTTTTATCTGAATTATCACATACTAAAACTATGAACACTTAGATACCTCTGCCTTCTACTTTACCTCAATTGTGTATTTATTTCACTTTAATTATTTTCATTAATTTCATTTTAATTGGTCATAACTTGTGTTGCTGCCACCCCTAATGGTAAAGGAGGGCCTTCGCAGCTTGTACAAAGGCTTTGCTGGAAACCCTGCTGATTTCTAAATACCAGATACAGCGTATTTAGACCAAGTGAATTTGTTTTCATATAGTGTAGAAAAGAAATAATAGTAATTACTGTCCTGATATAATGATGCTAATATTTTATTGTTACCAACTGAAGTGAGTGATAAAAGCATGTTAAATTGGATCTCCTTTCTAGTTTATGTGTGCTGTCGTTATAGGTCCTGGAACACTTAGAAGATAATTGGGCTCTTTTTTATTCTCTGTGGTAGTGGCAGAGGTTCAACTTGAGATATAAAATCAATATTATCAGTCAGAGGTGTGTTTTTTTAAAAAAATGATATGTTATCCCCCAGCTCAGGTCAGTAATTGGTGAGGAAATGCTATTAAGGGATGGCTATTTCCTCTCATAGAGTCTGTTTTTATTGATATAATATTATGTTAGTTTCTGGTGTACAACATAATGATTCAATATGTGTGTATGTGTGTATACATTTTATATATATGTATATAGTAAAATGCTTACCACAGTAAGTCTAGTTAACATTCATTGCCATACATGGAAAGTTTTTCTTGTGATGAGAACTTTTAAGACCGTCTCTCATAGAAACTTTCAGGTATGTAATTTAGTATTATTAACTATAGTTACCATGCTGTACATTATATCCCCAGGACTTATTTATTTTATAACTGGAAGTTTGTACCTCTAGATCACCCAAAGTAGCTTTTCTAAAGGTTACTTCATAACACTTAAGTGTAAGCAGAGAAACTTTATAAAAACATCCACTAGATGGCACTTTATATTTGTGTTTAGAATCAGCCCTGTGGTGTTCCTAACTAAAGGGTATAACTGAAACAGAAAATGTCATTCTTTGAAGGTTGGGTGTTCGTGAATATCTGGACTCATATGAACTTTAAAATAATCCTACAGTGAAAAGTTTTTATCAGTGATTTTTGTCATATCACCCACTCATTCTGTTAGAATACCCATCAATTAGAAACTAATGTATGTTTTCTGCCAGATATATATAGAATGTGCTTATAACAGATATAGATTTTATATGTGGTGTGGTTCCAAAGTTCTTTTTAAGATAAGGTTCTGAGAGGCACTGGCTTGATTCTGTGGAAGATTTTTGCTATTTGAGCTCAGTTTTCAAATAGTGAATTATTAATATGCTAATAATCTTACTCTGTATAGTCCATACAAATTTATGAGTGATTTGGTTAATCTGTTTAGCCAATTAGTATTTTTAAAAGCTTACTCTTTATGAAAGCTTACAGTGTACCCCAACGTTTTCTTACTTTTGGTTTTTGAATTATTTTTATTTGCCAAAAACAACAAAAAGAAGAAAAACTCAATCCTGTTATAGAGATAATATGAACAATTTAGTATTCATTCTTCCAGGCTTCTTCTTTTTTTTTTTGTCTATGCATATATAAGCATATTTATTATGTCATATTTTTATAAAAGAGAAATTATAATCTTATTTTTTTATTTAACAGTTTATCTCAAATATCTCTTCATGTCAATAAAAGGGTTTTCATATTGTTCCTTTTAAACTAATCTCCCACTGTTTATATTTTGGTTTTCCCCCAGCTTTTTCTACCCATAGAATTTTTTTTTAATTAATTAATTAATTTCTTTTATTGGCTGTGTTGGGTCTTTTTTGCTGTGCGCAGGCTTTTTTAGTTGCAGTGAGTGGGGGTTACTCTTTGTTGTGGTTTGCGTCATTGCTGTGGCTTCTCTTGTTGTGGAGCATGGGCTCTAGGCGCGTGGGCTTCAGTATTTGCAACACATAGGCTCAATAGTTGTGACTCACGGGCTCTAAAGCGCAGGCTCAATAGTTGTGGTGCACAGGCTTAGTTACTCCGCGGCATGTGGGATCTTCCTGGAGCAGGGATCGAACCCGTGTCCCCTGCATTGGCAAGTGGATTCTTAACCACTGCGCCACCTAGGAAGCCCTACCCATGGAGTTTTGAAATGCCTTTACTTGTAATATTTACTGATAAAAGCACTAGATTAAAGCAGCATGGGTCAGCTTAGTACAGCATCTGTTTATAGTTGTTCTCAATTTTGAATGAATTTCTTACTTTTTGACTATATGAGGTTAATGATTAGTAGTTAATTGTAGTTTGTTTCAAGTTGATTTGAATGTTTATATTCCATGATTAATTATGACAATAATAATAATAGCAAACTCTCATATATACTTACTTTATGCAGGGTTCATACATACACACTATAAGCAAGGCAGTACTCTAAGCAGTGTATGTGTGTACACACACACACACACACATTGGTTTAATCCTTATAATGTGATAGGATTGTTATTCCTACCACTGGTGAGGCTGCCAAGGCACAGAGAGGTTAGGTTACTTGCCCCAGGTAACACAGTTAATTATTTGTTGATCCAGGTTTATGAATGCAGGAAAAAACAACAGAGTCTACACTGTTAACCTTTCTGCTGAACCACATGAAGCACTAGATATAGCCAAAGCAGAATTAGGCAGGATGGTCTGGGATTTCTTTCAAAGTTGTATTTCAGGGCTTCATTTTTAAAAAAACAAAACAAAACGAGAAATTTATGTGGTTCCTTTAAAATTGATGTCAATATCAAATTTTGTTACTGAATGCAATACTGGACATTGTAAAGTTCTCAATATAGAATAGAGTTATGCTACATAGCAAATACTTTGTGAAGATGATACAAAGATACATGATTTTTAACTCGTTTGGAATTTACTGGCCAAGGTAATAATGTATATTACCCAAAATTCAGACTCTTGGAATTTGATTCAGGGCAGGCATTTAAAGCAGAAAGTCTGGTAGCAGTGAACAGCACCAGTAAGAAAGTCAGATCTGAGTCCCAGGGATCAAGGAAGGCTGGGAAGGACAATGTAAAGCAGAGCATACTTTTAGGTTTCAGGTGCTTCCTGCTGAACCCATCACTGTTACTGTGCACAGAAGATGGTCAGTCACTGACAAGTGAGTCCTATTTTTGGATGATGGAGGGCCAAAGAGGCCAGACTTGCTCATTGGCCACATGGGACTGTTTGGTTCTGAGGAAGGTCTAGAAAATTTGTTTGCAGAGCAGCGTTGAAGGGTGGCATAAACAAACACATCTGGCTTACCTCTTTTGACTGCAGCTACCCCTGAGCCGACTCATTTACCATCTCAAGGAGTATCTCTTCCTAGGGCAAAATATCGTGAAATCCAAATAGGATTCCAGAAGCCAAGGAGTACAAGTGGTGGTAGACATGCAGAAAGCAAGGGTGAAGTGGTTTCCAAGTAAAATGAGAATGTTGATTGCCTTGACTCTGGCGACAGAGCCAAACTACAAAAACATCAGGACTTGCTGTACCTGCAGGAGGCTGGGTTTTCAGTCAGAAACCACTAAAACCACTGTTTATGTAATATTTATAGGAGACCATTTGTGGTTCTGTTGAATTACCAGGTCTTGCTATACCAGTTTTTAAAAGACCTCTAATCTGTGGATAGGTTCTATAGGACCTGCTGCACGTGTAAATAAGGGAGGCACTCATGTTTCAACTTCCACTCTAAGTGATGATTCAGTTCTGACAATGAAAAAAAAAGTAGAGATTTACAATTCTAGATAACCTTTTGTTAATTGAACAAGTTGGGTCTTTGTTGCTCTTCAAATAACTGACTAGAGGAAAGCATGACTATAGTGCAGATAAATAATGCTTTAGAAACCTGTTTTGACAAGGTTAAATCCATTTAGATAGCTCATATGTAGTCAACACAGATAGACATAGAAATATTAAGTGACATAGAAGTTTTATGACATAAGAGTAAATGATCAGAGGTTGTACAGAAAATATTCAAGCTGACCAAGGATGGCTTAAGAGTATAGTGTAGGTAAGCCTTGCATATTCCTGAAAATGGGAGAGATGGGGTTGGGGTGGTGGAGGTGTTAGTGAATGTAGTTATTGTGGGGAAAGCCCTGTGCAGCTTGTTTTTAAGGGAGTTTTAATTAAAGTAGCTTTAAAATATGCATTTGTATATACAGGGTTTATTTAGAGCAATGATTCTCAACTTGGGGGGCAGGTCATAGTACTCCCCCCACCCCCGCACCTTGGGAGTGTTTGGAAAGTTGTGGGACATTATTTATCTCAGTGATTGGGGATTGCTACCACCTGAGATTGAGGGTGGGGATGAAAGGATGGGAAAGGAGCTAAGATGTTATGTTGACTCAGCAGGAACTGAAACGGTCGTGCCTAGTAGAGAACTGTCCCATCCAAAATGCCAGAAATATCCTCACTAAGAAATGCTGATTTAGAGTAAAGGATATTCCTGTAAATTGTGCAGAACCAGGTAAGTAATTGGAAGTTTCTCCTCTTCGGACTCAGAGGATGCATGCCACATACATACAGAATAAGGTGGATGATACTATCATCCTGTAGAAATTCTGGAGGTTTCTACACTTACTATTTTATTAAGCTAAATTATCTTGTGGATAGTTTTACTCAGTTGCTTAACTGAGGGTAAACTTTATCTCCCAGTCGCAGAGTAAAACTAGCAGTGGGGGTTCTGTAGATATAAATTCCCCAAATCTAACATCTGTTGGCTATAAAAGTCAATCTAGATCATGGAGGAGGCTGCACCTATAGCTACACCTAAAGCATGTTCTCAGCAGCTACTGATAATGTAATCAAGTGCAGAATAAAATGACACATGTTCAACATTATTCATAGCAGGACAGTGTAAGGAAGTCCAAAAGATAATTTGTAGTTAGGAAAAAAATGAGGTTTTGTATGTGTACCACACATAAAACTAATTTTGTGTCTCTCTTTTTAAAAGTAGATGTTGAATAAATTCATGAAGATGTAAGGAACGTGGATGTGATGCGCAGGGGTTGAAGGAAGGAAAGAAGCCTTAAGTTGCTAGAAACCTTTCATAAGGAAGGAACATTTACTACCTTTCTTTCAGTGTTTTATGTTATTGAGATTACAGATGATTCACTGTGATTTCCTGAGCCATTTCTGACGTTTGTCTCCAAGTTGAGTTATATCTAGGAAAGTTCGTTCATTCGTTTATCATTTATTGGATGCATTCTTTGTAGTCAGTATGCTTTAATCAAGTGTGGAAGACATGAAAATTTCTGTCCAAGGTGATAATGTCACAGTAGCTGAGTGAATAAAATACTGCAGGGCTCAGGGAATGCATTCTAGCAAACCATCTCTGGCCTTTGATCACAGTATGGAAATCACTTACCTTACCTGGAAATGAGGCAGAACAATGTCTCTGCTCTCCCACTAGACCCAGGACAGTGGCTAATAAGTTCGGATGCCTGTGGGATAAATAGACAATGGAATTTTTAAATTCACTCTTAATTAGTATATGGTATGTTGAGAGTTTGCTTTATTTCTCTGAATGTAGTCAAATGTACGCTTCACTTCTTAATATTCAAACTATAAAACCTTTTACAGTAATTGAATTACAGACAAAAAGGCCCATTTGCTGTGGTTGCAGTCATTATGTAGTGAAGCAGTTAATTTTGAGCAAGTGTGAAAAGATGTCACATGGGCACAGGCAGGATCAGAAAGAGAAAATGACTTTCCACTGCAGCATATTGATTTGGAACCTCAGAAGCCTGCTACTTTATTCTCTATTAAATTACATTTAAAATATTTGATTTTAAAATACCTTATTGGCTTTCTTTTTGGCTTATAATACATGTCAAAAACACTGAAAAGCATGAAGACAAGAATGGAAATCACCCTCAGTGCATATGTTACTCCATATCCATCGTGAACCAAACATTTTGATGTTTATCCTCCCAGTGTGTTTTCTAGGTATAGATACACCTCTATAGTTTGTTTTCTTCTAAATTAGAGTCTTGGGGTATAAATGTTACTATAAATGCATTTAAGGAAAGGTGATTTTTTTTTTCATTTCTTGAATTTATTATCTAATTCCTATGCCCTTTCTTGTTAAGAATCTTCTTCCTATTTAGTGTTTTATTTGTATTTCACAAAAATGGTGGGATTCAGGGTTTGATATGCTGTGGAGTTGTACATTTTAGAAATGTATGCTTTTTTATGTATGTGTTCCCTGTGTATCTGTAAAATCACTGCCATTTGATAAGGATGGGATGCAGAGTTTTCTTTTTCAGGGAAAAGAAAATAGCTATTTTGCTAGGGTATTGTAAGGATTTATTAATGACAACATTTCCCTGATGCTGACAGATAGAGTGACACTTGATTATCGTTCCTTAATTCTGCTTCCCAGGACGTTACTGCAGATACTGTGAGTCACTGTGTTCACATGCTTAGGTGGTTAATGCTACTTTCAAAGCTCAGCTATCAGCCTGTCAGTCAACAATATACTGAGTGCTGACTTTATAGATGAATCTCAAAAGTTAGATTTGGCTTTTGGGGTCACATTAAAACAAAGTCATATTTTATGCAAGTATGGAATACTGTCCAAGTTCAGATAGCAGTTCTCTAATATCTATCAGTATATCAGCTCTGCACTTTGAAAGTGTGTGTATATGTGTATGCTTGTGTCTGTGTGTGTGTGCGTGCATGCACCCACACATGTGTGTGAACTTTAAAAGCATAATTCTTTTCCGTGGACAGTGTTCTTTTTTTCATTGCCTGGAAAAATCCTATTGTTGTAATGGAGGCTTTTAATTTAGGATTAGAAATCTTCCTTAGGGTTCAGTTAGATACCACTGTTTCTCTCTGCTAACTGAGCTTTAAGGGCTATTAATTACCAAAGATACGAGCTTAACCTCGTAATTTTACCATATTAATGTCTCTTGTTTCCTCCTTATATTAAAAGATCCACAACCAATAGCTGTTGAAGTTAAGAACATATTTTGAATAAATGATACAGTGCTATGGTATTTATCTCCCCTAATTGTTTAAAATGGACCATGGAGACACTAGGAATATTTTTACTGTTTTAAAATAGACTTGTTTCATTATTGAAGCCACATATTACCATTAGAGTTTTGCTGAAATAGAAAATGTATAAGGTCGAGAATAGATTTCATTTTAAACTATGAAACCTAAACTCTGTTTAGATTTAAGGTCTTCAAAGTTTTCCTCATAGTCACAACATATGTTTTACTGAGATAATAGCCTCTATCCAAGGAGATGCCGAGTGACTCTTCAGGACAATCCACCATCACACAGAGGGAATTGAGAGGGTCTGCCAGGTGGTCAGATGGATGCTGTTACGATGACAGGTTCTCCTGTCATCGGAGCAGGCAGAACTCTCCCAGGCAGCAGCGGTGGCAGAGCATAAGCAGCTTCTTCTGGGCTGACAACTAAAAGCTAATAACTCACATGATTGAATTTCAGGGAACATTTTTCCCATAGTTGGGAGTGGGGGTGCCTATCTGAACTATCAGTGTCAGCTATGAACAGTGAGAAAAATGCTTTTCCGAGATCAAAGGGAGATATTGTACTTGGAATTTGTGCAAGTGTAACTCTGCAATTACAAATATACTTTTAACTGTAATATTTTCTTGTCTGTCTTCAAAGGAGAACTGCTTGTTGATAGTTAGGCCACTTCCTGCCTTTCATCCTTTTTTCTACTGTGGACAAAGGGGGCCAAAAAGCTGCACCATAGTAGTGGCGATCCTTTTTTGAGTTGTTTTAGAACACGCGCAACTGATTTAGGTATTTTAGAAATTAAAATTGGCTCTTGTAGAAATGCAGTTCTAATTCTGTGGTAGGATCACTGCTAATTCTGTGGTAGGATCACTGCAAATGGCTTCCAGATAACTTCCTGCCAGATCAGTAGCAGAGGTCAACGGTGTAATCTGCAGAGAAATAGGAGAATGGAAAATAAGAATTTACAAGCTTTAGGAGCCAAGCCCTTATATAGATTGATAGAAGGCTGCCACAGTGGAGAAGCAAGTTTTAAGAGATAGGAAACCCTCCTGACAGGAGACAGTATCCGTCAGGGTAAGGATACTGATTTGTCAGCTTGACAGGTTCTTGTTCTTGGAATCGGCACAAAGCTACCTTGATCCGCTTAACCAGAGGGTATTTAATCAGGCAGTTGCTGCCAGGAATGTTGAAGGTGGTAATTTGGGACCACATTAGGCTAGTTGCAGAGTCACACTTGAACAACCTAACCAAGATGATCTTTCTAAATGAAAATGAAGGAAGGAGAGGAAGAAAAACTCATCCAGGATTGAAACTCATCAAAGTTTGCTGAAAATTGCATGTAAAAGAGACACCATCTCCTGTCTTTCTCAGCCTTCATTTTTCTTCATCAGTCCTTGCCAGTGGATGCATCTGTAAGAGGATAATGCAGGTTATCCTGCCATGAGTAATGGACCCTGATTTCCACTTTTCTGATTGCTTGCTATCTGCTGTGAGTGATACCTTACAGGAATACTCCCTCTGTCCTAGAGCATTTTGACTAATATTGTGTTGGGGCGAAAGTTCCCCAAACCATGGAATGCTTCATTCAACTTTCCTGATTTTTGTCTTTATTGATTGATTTTCAGTTAAAACTCTCAGTGCAGATTTTTGCCCTCCTACATTTTGTGGCCGCTGTTTTTTGTGGTATGTACTTTTTCTTTGAGATATTTTATTCTTTCAAATAGCAAGGAACCTGGAGGATTGTAAGTTGCACTCAAAACAGATCATTTCTTGGCTGCTTCATTCTGCAGCAAATTCTTTCATTAGGATAATAGAATAAAATTGCCCTTTAGAAGCTTTTCCTGTATTGATCCAATTCATTTCATAGGCTGAAAGTGGAGGAAGAGAAAGAAATCAAGAGTTCTTTCTGCTATTTTACTGTAAATAAACCTGGCAATTCTGAATTTTTTAAATGGCAGTTTACTCATTTATCTCACTAATAATACAACTTTAAAGCAGTCTCAGGTTTGTAATTCAGTTAAAAACAAACCAAAAAACCCTAATAATAATGATAATAATTTGCTCAAGCAGGACCAAACTTTATACCAGCTCAGAGAATAAGAAGATTTAATTTTAAACCTAACCTTTTGTGAACTTACTTTTTCAGATCTTTAAATTGATGGGGTTGGTCTGTGATTTCAAATTTATATCTCATAGATTCCAATATCTAGGAACAAACATGAGAAATCTTCTGGTTTGCCTCTCCATTTTAGCAATAGTAGGGTCCCATTTTTATATAAGAATAACCGTTCCTCCCTCCACCCCTGCTCCCTTTTTAATGTGTTTAGAAGAATTTCATCTTTTTTGGTGATAGGTGCCTGGCCAGTAATTTCTGACTGCAGTATGTTTAGGGAGCATTCCAGACAGGACTTGGAAATTATACTTCTAGAATTCCAGAGCTCAGTAATCGTTGTGGTTCAGATCCTGTTACGTTTATGAATGAAGTAGTTATAGCTCCTGCACCTGTTGCCCCCCCCCCCCCCCCCAACAGACGTTGCTTTATCCTACCCAGGATGTGAGATCTGTAGTAATAGAGAGAAATTAGGATTTAGGGTTGCATATAACTGTTTGATAGCAGGGATACCGCAGATGAATCTCAGAATTTTTGAAAGTTGGTATATCATATGGACTCGGATATTTGGGGAATACTAAGTAAAGCAAGTTTTAGTTATGAAATACTTAACTAACCAGCCAAAGAGTGGGGGAACAATCACCCAACAAAATACTTATCTGGATTCTGTCTGTTAATATTTACTACTTACATATAGAAATGAACACAAGGATATTTAATACTACAACCCTTATAAACTACCCAGGTAAGGCAATGATTTAATTGTAGTTCAGGCTCATAATACTAATTACAGTGAAGTTAAACTATACTAAGTCACTTTAGCAGTACATGGTGCATGTCACTTGAAAAAGAAAATCACAGGTTAAAGCTGACAAAGGTAATCATCACGTGTTTTACTCCTGAGCCCCTCTTGATCTTCATCTTCACAGGACTCAATAGGAACCTTTTTAGTTTAATCCCATTTTAAAAAAAATGTATTGCCAGCAACTGCAAAACTTATAATTTTCCCAAATGCTTCTAGAGCCATCTATGTATGGACACGAAGTATTGAACAACAGTGTAATGTGGCAGTTGGACCACTTGAGTCTGAATCCTAGTGTCCGTCGTACCAGTTTCCTAGCTGTTACCCTAGGCAGGTTTCCCTTCAAGCCTCAGTTGCTTTATCTGTATATAGAGTTGTTTTGGGGATTAAATGAACTAATGATTGTAGTTAAAATAGTGTCCCGATGTATGATGAAGTCCAGAAAGAAAACAATAAAAGGCATACTTTGTATACATGAAAATTCTATTTTCAGTTTTAAACTACAAGTCTTCCCTTATTTACAATTTAAATTTACTAAATTGAAAGTAAATTTCTGAAATGGAAATGTTTATTGTTTTTGTTACACAGCATTCTTTTTAACTTTTTAAATCCTAAATATTAGGTATAATGTACTTAAATGGATATATGATAACTGGATTTCTATTACTATAAACCTGTGGTAATTTTTAGGTAGAAAAGTAAGGGTTTTAAACTGTCTGGAAGTTAGATGTTGAAAGAATAGTGACAGTAGTTGCCTGGCTTGGCACAGTTAATAATTTAGCACTTTCAGTTCTCAAGGACAGCCCCCTTTGTCTACTGTTCATGTTTTAGGTATCTATAATTCCCCATTAATCTTTCCATCACCAGGGAGCTCTTTGGTGATCCAGCTAGTTCCCCTCTTGGCACAAAAAAGGTTTGGATTGATGTGAAGAGATCCAGGATTTAATGTCTCAGATTTAGCCACATTTATCACCTGTTTGAACTGCATATTGTGGTGTTCGGATATTCCATTGTCATAGGCAGAATTTTGCTCCAGATTCTCCAGGCTTATGTGATTCTTAATAAATGCAAAGGTAGGGCAAAGGTGGTTTAATTCTAACCAACCTGTTAGCAATCTAAAGCTCCTGGTCTCCAAGAGTTGAACATCTCCATAGCAAAGCATAACACTCAGTTATTCACAAAGTAAAAAAAAAATTACTCAGGGCCTCCATGGCCTTGATTTGAAGCTGTTAGAAATTGACTTCTTCTTTTAAGGAAAAAAAAATGCTTTCCTAAAAAGATGTTGGGAAGTCTTATTTAAGAGTTGCAAAAGCTATTTTTCCTTAATATGGAATTCTAACAAGTACATGGAAAGTGTTTAAAATGTCAGTAAAGACAACATAGGGAAGATATACAAAATTCAAAATTGTATTCAATTTTCAAATCATAGAATCTAGTGTTAATTAACGGTAGAAGGGGTTGGTATAGACTGTGAGAAAAGCAATGTGGGAAGAAATATACAAATAGCTGTTGCAGTTTTTTAAAGACCCGCCTATACAGATAAGAAATTGTCACCAGTGTAAATGCTGTGTGAGGGGCTGTGAAGTGATTTACTGTGTCTTTATCTTCCTGGTTGGAGGTGAGAGAGGGGAATGAAGGCCAATATATAAGGGGGGCGTGGGGGGGAACTCTACAGTACAGCCTGGTCTCAGCTGGAGACATAGAGGTAAAATCATAGCAGAGAGTAGTAATAATGGGTCTTCAAGGTCATCTGGACCAAGCTTTTGATGCTTGAAGACCTTCCACAGTTTTCCTGCTTAATCAATTGCTAATTTTGTCCTTGAACAGTTCTGGTATTGAATCTTTCTCTTTTTGTGAGGTGAAAACCAGGACTAGATGCTGGGCGTAATTACTCTTAATCTGGTACTATTATTGGTCCCATAGTTCCCATCTTCTCTCTAAGCAAGAGAAAAATGAGTATGAGAAGCATTAAAGTGTTACACCTGTCTCACATCATCATTGACCAGTTTCTGTGTGAATGCTAACAAAATTCCAGTTCTGTGTTCCCTTAAGCATTACTTTCCCATAAAGTACCACCCAGTTCTTCTTAAGTGAAGCCTGAGGTTTCAGGAATGGCCAGCCACCTGACTTCCTTCCAGCTACCTCATCCCGTGGAAAGTTGTAGACCCTACCCCAGTCTAAAATAACAACACAACCAGAATCTGAATAGTTCTTTTCAGGATCTTTTCAAAGGGCTATTTTTGCTGGTGCCCAGAGTAAGAGAAGCCAGGTGAAAGCTGGCAAAGTTTGCAGTGACAGGGAAATCCCAGAACCTGGAGTTCCCCCCTGGCAGCGCCCTCAGTGATTTGGGTAAGTTTACATTAGTTAAAGGGTTAACAGTGGGACGAATTGGGGTCATCAAAGTGAGTAAAGAAAATTGCCTGAATTCTCCAATGTATTTTATAATTGCCAAGTATCTGGGTGTGGAGAATGTCTTAATATTGCATACCATCTGTTTCCTAATTGTTTGGACCACTCTATTGCACTCTACTGTGTGCTGTCTAGTTCCCGAATTGTTCCTTTATTATATAGATCTTATCTCACCAACAAGTCATTTATTGGTTCAATTCACTTTTTGTAATCAGTGTCGTCTCTCTAAATCCTAGTCCATTAGTAGGTCCTTAAAAGGTTGATTTGGGATCAGGAGGTCTTCCTAGAGGAGCTACGTAAGAGCTGAGGAAGGATTTGCCCACCTCTCAAGGACAGATTTTGTAGTCACCGAATCCAGACAGCTGGGATAATGCTGCAGGCAGAATTCTTTGACTCCTCACTGAGATTTACCTTCCAGTTTGAGAAATGCTTTAATAGGATATAAATGATGTGTCTTTTATTTTCTCTTAGATTGTGATTTGGGTACACATCAGACAGTGACAGGTTTTACTTATTTTTTTCCTTAAAGTCAGGGTGATCAAGCATGTTTTATTTACTCCAGTTGGTTCCTTTTCAAATCCTCACCCAAACTTACTTTTATTCTAAAACTGTATATTACATATTTTAAAATCCAGTAAATACTTGGACATATGTAAAAACCTTTTTTTTTTGTATTAAATATGTTCTGAATTTTTGTGTATACTTAAAAATATTTGCAACAACCACAGGAACGTGTGTGCTGCTTTAGGAGTATATGGCAGACGTGTAGTGCGCTTCCCTTACATGTTGTGTTGCTCATGGGAATGACAAGCTTTCATGGTATGTGTTAAACTGTAACCTGCCTGTTGTGTTCAATGTAGAATGCTGAATTGAGTTGAGAAATCATGTTTGTTCCACCCTGTGTCTCAGAATAATTAGATGGAGATGGACGTGCTCTCCATCAGTAAAGCATATTTGTTTTGAAAGACACAGCACTCATGGGCTGTCAGTCATAACTACTTCTGAGAGCACTTTAGGAGCTGCAACATCAATATTTACAAAATGCAAAGTAAAGAAAAGTACACTGAGTCACAGATACATATGCTTTCCTGTTCCCTGATTCCCTCCCTTCCCCAGTGTATGTAGTATGTCTAAATCCATGTGAAGGACTATTTTGTAATATGAATGCAAATGTGGGAATTCTCTAGCTAAGGCCCTAAAAAAGTGCTAAAAAAGGTTTATAAAATGGAATTACTTTTCCTCTCAAAATAAATGTATTGGTTGAAAATTAAAATCAGTGATGCAGTTAGGTGGAAGAAAGTAGTTGTGCTTTGGGATTAAAGTCCAGAACCTTTAGGCTCTGTCCCTCTTTTGCCCCTCGAGACATTGGCAAGGTTATGTAAATCTCTCTGAGGCTCTTCTTACTCAGCTGTAAAATGGTCTTAATTATACCCACTTAATAAGATTGTGTAATATTAAATAAGTTAATATACGCAATAAATGCTTTGTAGGTTACAACGTCATTTATGATTGAGAAGTAGCAATTAACGTAGCCTAGAGGTTTTTAGAGCAGCACTGATTTTTCTTATTAGAAAATACATTTAGAATTTATTAGTGAAATGTACCCAAATTTTGTATTATAAAGAGCTTTATTATAATAATCAAAACAGAATTTCTTACATATGTCAGCAAAATAACTTCTATCTTTGAAAAAAGAAGGTGAAAGAAAAAAAATAGTGTGGGCATATGGGTAGCAGTGGCCCCTGTTGTTGACTGTATTCTGCCATTAACTCTTGCTGTGGTGACAAATCACTGTGTGTGTGAGTGAGACTGCTCTCTCCTGCTTGCCCTCTCTACGCAATGCCGTTTGTGTAAATATGGAAAGACTTGGTTAGATATTCATTGCAGAGTGCTGTGGAGATTCCAGCCTAAAAGGAACTACATTAATGTGAAATGGTCTTAGTAGAGTTAAGAATCCTACTTAGGGGGAAAATGATACTAAATTTGAAAATTCCTGGCTTTAATGCAATATTTGAAAGACTGTTCTCCCTAAAATCAGCTAATGCCATGCCTTAATGATGTAGAAGAGCTTCTTAAGTGATTTTCCCGATTTATTTGGTTTATAATTTTTTATAGAGGAGCTTTCGTTTTCTTTGTAATATAAAGCATTGCCTTTGTATTTAAATAGGATGCTATAGGATAAAAGTTCGGCCAGCAGAGGGAGCAGACTTATGTAAATTAGGTTATAAGAAAAATATTCCCAGATGCCTCAGTAAACATGTATCTTGTGGGTAATGCCCATTCTCATACTGTGCACTGAGAGAAAAATGGAAGGAAGAGTGAATTTAGGGTCATCCTAAAACATCTAGCTATTTATATTCTCACTTTGGTAGTTTTCAAAAGGGAAAAAAATGGTAAAAGCAAATGGTATGCAAATAGGAACTTATTAATTCTATGAAGTGAAGAACTTTTTAAAACAAATGTCATGAATTTAATACATTTAATGAATTAAAAAAAGCTTTTAGTACTTGGCACCGAAGTTAGAGCACATTCAGACCAAACACTTTAAAGGCCTATAACATATAACACCTGAAAGGAATATAAATGGAATGTATAATGCTCTGAACAGGGCACTGTTATGACTCTGAATCAACAAATAAGCACTTTTGTATCGTGTGTATTGTCAGAAAATTGGAATATGTTTAAGAAAAAAATTTCACCAAGTGTGAAGCAAGTATAAAAACATGGTTTTCTGCTTAACTCTAGTTAAACAGAAACTGTAAATGTATCATAGCTCCCTATGTATTCTAATTAATTTCTTTGGCAAATGTACTGTCTGATACAAAATCATTAAGTTAATGCTTTTTCAAGCATTTTTTATTAAATACATAATCTATTCAAGGCAGTAGTCCAAGCATTTGGAAATATAAAGATAAGCAACCTCCTACCTTCTTAAAATGTGTGATCTGGTAAATGACAAGTTAACTCAATTCTAGTGTGCCAAAGTGTGAAGCAGGTGGGCATTGCAGAAGCTAGGATAAGCTGCTTCAGTCAACACCATAACTACTGAAATAATAAATAGCAATTCTTTTTTACGTTGTGGAAAAATAGTTTTGTTTTTTTTTTTGTAACCATTAAGACTTAAGAAGTTTTGACTTATTAAGTGAACTAAATTTAACTGTAACTTAAAATTGTTTGCCATCTTTTTAGAGGAAACAGCAGTAGCTTAGGAAAAAGCGATTTCCACCTAGAGGTATCGTAGATTGTTGATTCTTAACTGGAACCATTATTTCTGGTTGTTTTTTATTACAATTAGAGATCAGGATGGTGAAAGACATCCAGACCTTTTTATTAGTTAAAAATTTTTTTAAGTAAGTATAAATGAAAAAATAATTTTTTAAACTGATCACTGAAGATGGAGTTTAATATACTTTTAAAAATAAGCACGCTCATTCTTACAATCTAAAGGGCTGTATGTAAACTAGTGCGCAGAAGATTGAATAGTGTTCAATGATGGGTACAGGAGAAAAGGGAATAGATAATTATTTCTCTTACGAGGTCAGAATTATTTATTGAGTCGTTTTGACATTTGCTGCCTAGAAATTGGTATTTCCAAAGAAGCAAAATTGCCAGGTGCTCTGGTTTGGTAGTTTTAGAATGCTATTTGAAGGTGGTGCAAGGAGTTTCTGAGATGGAGGGTCACAGGGCAGGAAGAAGGAGCAAGGCATGGTGAGGAAGGAGCAGAAAAGAAGCAGTAGCAAATGAGAAGCAATAAAGGTGACAGGAGGAGACTGCAGGGAGCAGACCTGGGCTCTTCACTGAAGAAGTAAGTGTTTACCCACAGTGGGCCTGGCTCTGTGTCAGGCCATGCAGATACCATGGTGAACATTATACAGCCTTCGTTCTCAGTCAAAACCTAGTGGGGTATGCAGAGGGAAACACATCGTTTCATTGGGGGATATTGAGTATAGGGTGCTTTGGGGACACCAAAGAAACACCTGTCTCTCGGACTAGGAAGGGCCAGTGGGGGCTTACATGAGATCCAAGCTCCACCCCGAAGCAGGGATGTGAGCTCCACTGCGAGGAGACAGTAGTGCAGATGCTAAGAGCTGAGAGTCCCTGGTGAGTTCCAGGTGATGGCATGTAGCACAGTGTAGGTAGAGCTTTAAGCGTGAGAATTGAGCAAAGAAACATGAGCCATAAAACTAAGTAGGGACGATGTCAGGAAGAGTCTTGTATGCTATATGAAGGAAGAGGTTTGGACATCTTCCTGAGTACGTTGAGGGAGTATTAAAGAGATTGATGCAGGAGAAGGACATGAGCAGGTATTTGTAGTGTGCAGAATTGAAGTCAGCGTGGGTATAGGAAAGATCAGAATGCTGAGCCAGTGTGGGGGATGGAGAGGAGCAGAACATGTAAGAGGTAGAAGGGACAGAACGTGGTGAGAGGTTAGGTATCGGGCCTAGAAGCCAGTTGCAATGATTTGAATTTATGGTGAGAAACTAGAAGAGATATGTATATGTTTTCCAGATGTTTCTGGGAAAGGAAGGAGTGTCCGGTTTCTGTGTACCATGCGGGCTCTGGCGTGTTCCCCATGGATATGGTGTAGACAGAAGCCTGGCCCAGGCAAGGTGTTCTCTCTGAGAGGCTAGAAATCAAAGATGTAAGCTTGACTCATAGTGAGATAGAGAAGCCAGAGCCTGTGGTGCAGTTAGAATGAGCTGTGAGTACTTTCTAGGAAATTAATCCTGGGGTTTAGAACCAAGAAGATTAGGAACCAAGTCAATAAGTGAAGTGTGAGGTGAGGTGGAGCCTGTGAACAATGTTAGTACCAGGCGGGCCAATTCTTGGCTGCTAGTTTTGTGGCTTGGTGTTATGCAGTCTCCTGGCCTGATGACTGGAGGCCAATTTGTACCAAGAAAGAGGACTAGCTAAAGGAGTAGGGGGATTCAGAGAGGGCTTTGGACTTGAGGTTGTGTACAGACCAAAAGAGAAGGTATTAACTAAAAGGAACTGTGGATAGTTCATCAATAGTTTATCAAAGAAACTGAAAGACTAATGGCTCAGGGTAGCAGGAAAGATGAGAAGCACAGACTGGGAGTGAGAGAAGGAGCTGACCTTGAAACTCTGCCTTTGAGATAAGATAGAAGGAAAGAAACAAGTATTGAAATTGGTAGGCAAGGTGGGACTTTGGGAGGGTCCACATATGAAGACCTTTCTGTTAACCAGGAGGCAAAGATATTTTCTTAGAATGACTAAGATTATGGTGGGAAGGACAGTATGGAGAAGCTTGGGCTCTGGGGAGAGAAGACCTAGGTTTGAATCCTGGCTCTACCACACACTGGCAGAATGGCCTTGGGGCATGTTGTTTAAGCTTTGTCACTCTCAGTTGCTTCCTGTATAAAACATGACCATTATACTTCTTTCTCCAAGAGGTATATGGAGGATTAAAGATAGTAATTCATATAAAGTGTTTAACAGGTAGCAAAGTTTTAATCAAGATTGTTATTATTAGGAGGCAATATTGTGTAATGGTCCAGAACCAAACTCTGAAGCCACGCTGCCTGAGTTTGGATACTGGCGCCACCAATTATGTGCTAGCGGTGTGACCTTGGACATTCTCTAATGTACAAGCATAATGCACAGTTAATCAGGTGGTCAGTAAATATGTATTCAGCTTCATTGACAATAAATGAGACGACTCCATGAGCTTGTCTTCTTGTGCTTCAGCTTCTTGCCGATGTGATAATTGTCTCACCATTTTAATACATAATATTATAAAAACCTTCCTTAACTTACAAACTAAACAAGGCCTCAGTTTTTCTCATCCATAAAAAGGAGATTATAATAGTACCTACCTCTTAGGCTTGTTGTGCTTTAAGAGAATTAATAAATATAACGCTCTTAGCTTCTGGCACATAGGAAGCAATATATACATAAGCATTATATATGTAGAAGCATTTTATACATACATATACATATATATATATAAAACTTATTATTGTCCTCACTCATTGTCATCAATAGGGGTTGAGTAGGAACCAATAAATTATAATGGCCACCATGGGATTGCGTGGGACTAAGACAAGTAAAGATTATGAACTAGCACTGAAGACCAACCTGAGATTGGAAACTTTTTATAGTAGTATGAGACCATGGGGGCAGCTGGCAACCTGGGGATAGACTGGGAAAGAAAAATGGTTAGATGAGTTCAGAGTTGAGGTTAATTAGACCAGTTATGAAAGGGAAAGAGAGCTAGTGAGCTGAAGGTACTATGATATTCTATTTTGAGAGAATAATGAGAGTCATTGGCAAATAACCAGAGAAGGGAATAAAGCTATGAAAACATGTTTTTGGACTAATACCGACAGCTGTTTGGAAGTGACTTAGATTTCATTGTATTTATTATGTTGCCTTGTCAATTCGCCTGTTTCTCTTCTCTCTCCCCTCCCCTCCTGAGCAACCCTTCTGGGTTCTTATTTTTCCTTCTCTGCGTATTGTCTTTTTAAACCTTTTATCTCTTCTGCCTTCTAGCAAAACAAGGTAAAGAAAAAGCATTATAAGAAAGCAGAAATGTATTGTTTCTGTGTTTACTTCCTCACATACTCCCTGTCTAGCACAGGGATGTTTTGCTCTGACAGATCCAGAAAAAAGCATGTGGCATTTTTTTGACCCTCAGGGGTCTCTGTGGGAGGAATTCATATGGAATCATTATGCATATATTGTATGGGAAGATGATCGTTATACAATCAAGTGTCAAAAAATATTGGCATAGCCATTAAATGTGGGTGATCAAAAAAGTGCTCAGGAAGGAAAGGGACAGGAGCTGGGGCAAATAAAGATAGTTCCTCAGAAATGGGAGTTCAGAGGGACTTGCGCAGAAAGTGAGAATGGGTGTGGGGGGGTACAGGGTGCAGGCCTGGGAGAGCTGAGGAAGCCCAGGGCAGATGAGGCAGACAAGACGACACCAGCCTGGCAGGAGAGCAGAGGCAGCAGGGGCGATGGTTGAATAGAGGTGAGGCTGGACACTTAACTCCCACAGTGCATAGCTCAACATGTGATCAATAAATACCACGTTCAGCTGCATCGAGGATAAATGAGGATGAGAATCCCATGAGCTTGTCTTGTTGTGCATCAGATTCTTGTCAGTGTGATAGTTATGTCCTAACCATGTAATACATGGATTTTTCTTAAAAAAGCACCTTTGTTAATTTAGAAACTAAAAGAGGCAAATGTGCTCTGGTAGCCTGTTGAAGAATAGGAATTTGGTGACTTTGTTATGAAGAATGTAAACGCCACCATAAAATTAAAAGAAAACAGAGAGTTGGGCTTTTGTGGGAGGGCGATGTGGTGGGGAACATGTTCCAGCGTGTTACTGAATTCTCTGTGTAAGTAGTTTTTCTTCCCTAAGCCACTTCTTTGGTGCCTTATCTCTTTCAAGGTAGCCGTTGTCTCTATCTCTAGCCTAGAGTAGCATGCATTTTGAGAGCCATGATAAGCTCTTCTAAGGCTAAATGTCATGGAGTGTAAGTATTAGAGATCTTTACATATTCCTTCATGAAGGAAGGGCACAGGGACCAGAACTGCCAGTCTAGCTAAGCCATTCTTTGAATAGTGGGTGTCTTATTAGTATTCATGAAGAGCATGTAGATAACATCTTGACAGAGCTAAAGTTTCAACTTGAAGAGCTACTGCTTTTCAGTAAGGAGTGTATTTAAAGACACTCTTTGCATGAATAGAGTGACGGAATTGCTTCTGAAATGAGAGTATTACTTTTTTGAATGAGATTTTTTCATTTAATCTGTCTACAGTTTAGAATTGTCATTAGAATTTATAGTAAATAATAAGGATTAGCACTTTAGGGCTTGAATCTTCAAAGAGTTTTAAAGTTAATATAATTTAATTGTTGCTTGGAGTCATCAGAGATGTACACTTAGTTTGCTGCTGTGAACCCTTGAAAGTGTTCACTTTCCAACCCTTCAGTGCTCCCTTCAGGTAGTTCCATGGCTCATAAGCTATCTGTTCTATGGGAAATGCCCAGAGCATCAGCAGATGGAAGGCTTTATATTAGAGCTTCTCGTCCTAGGTGAACATTTGGGCTCTTGCATTAGGCTTCCTGGTTCTAGTGCCAGTTCCTCTGCTGCTAACTGTGTGACCCCAGGCAGGTAGCTTAATCCTCAACTGGGATGCATAGTATAGTACCTGCCTCAAGGTTTCTTATAAGGATTAAATGAGATAATGTTAAATATGAAGCAAATAGTATTTAATAAAAATTTGCTGTGTATTAGTATTGTTTTTAAAATTATCCTTAGGAACAATTCATTCTAGGAAGTTGTTATATGTGGTTAAGTGTTAGGTGAGGAAATCAGAAGCCATAAATACCCTTTTCAGGGCCTGCTGTGTACCAGGCTCAGTTTGAGGTCCTGGGACAGAAAAGGAAGAAACCGTGATACCTCCCCTCTAGAAGTTCACAACCTATTGTGTGGGGGGTAGTGAGGACACTGAGAGCTGAAGAGCAAAGACTGATGGACTTTGACTTAAGGTTTTCACAGAAAGCTTTAGAAGGGAAGTGATATTATGATCTGGGCTTTGGAGGAGGATGTCCATTTTGGCAGAAAATGGGAGAATTTTAGGAAGTGTGCAAGGCAGTGGAAGCAAGGAGTGTCTTGAAAGCAGCAGCTCTCTTGAAAGATTTTTAAGCAGGTTTGGTCTAACTTGTGGGAAGCTCTAGAGCTACCAGATTTTCACTGTTTCTTTGCACTGGTTTTTTTCTCTTCTCTGTAGACCCGAGACAGCTCTGAAGCTTTGCAGTCTTAGTTGGACCCAGGAGAAGCCTTTCTTGAGGTTAGAATGTATGGCTGTCTAACAATGAGATTTCGTGGGCCTCCCTTATCGTCCCCTGTCTCATTTGGTCTGAATTTCCATTAATATGACTTGAATGGGGTTTTATTGGACATTTAGGAAACAGTTTAAACTCTAAAATACCCCTGTGACAGTTAAATTTACACAGTGTTTTAAAAGCTGAAGTGTACTGATTGCCTAAGTTGTGAGACAAGAGGGTAGAAAGACTAGAGGATCTTACTCACAGAATTTATGACTGTGCCAAGGCTGTATTTCTGACTGTATATCACTCAGACAAAAGAAAGGAAAAACTCTCCACCTTTCTTTTTCAGTTTCTGAGGCTGGAGGTTGTATCATCTGGGAAGCATGTGGACCACTGTTAAATGGGAGTCCTCTGTGCTCTGTCTTGAATAGCATGTTAGGCTGAGTTAAGCGAGCACGTGCTGCCTATTAATTTAAACCCATACTCCCTCTGGAAAACTTGTGGGTAAAGGGAGGATTTACTAACATGGAGTGAGAACCTTCTAGGTGCCAGGCTGTTCTGGGTGGTATATATAAAAAGTGTTCTCACAGTAGAGCTATTACTTAATTTTTTAAAAATAAATTTATTTATTTATTTATTTTATTGGCTGTGTTGGGTCTTTTTTTGCTGAACGCAGGCTTTCTCTTTAGTTGTGGTGAGTGGGGGCTGCTCTTCGTTGTGGTGCGCGGGCTCCTCATTGCCGTGGCTTCTCCTGTTGTGGAGTACGGGCTCTAGGTGCGTGGGCTTCAGTAGTTGCAGCACATGGGCTCAATAGTTGTGGCGCACAGGCTTAGCTGCTCCGCGGCATGTGGGATCTTCCTGGAGCAGGGATCGATCCCCTGTCCCATGCATTGGTGGGTGGATTCTCAACTACTGTGCCACCTAGGAAGCCCTATTACTTAGTTCTAATGTGAGGGAAGATCAGCAAGGTGAATAACTTTACAACAAGCAGTTAGTGGTAGAGGCAGGATTCTAAATGAGGCCCGTTGGCTTCAGTGTCCAATTTTTCTTTTGTTAAATGTGGTATTTATGTTGTCCTATTTCTTCTATGATATTTCTTCTTTAAATTTCTCATGAAGTTTGACCTAAGAAAAGGTCTTCATGAGTGGGCTCTCTGCATTTGAAGAATATAGGTAAATGAAGTTTTTCGTAATTTATCACCAAGTTGATTTACATTCACTTAAGTATTATGAGTATCTAATTAGGGTAACTCATCCTGGCAAAGAAAAGGGAACACATGGATTGGTGTGTTTTTATAAGTCAATATTCAGTACAGTTGACCCTTGAATGCACGGCTTATATAACTTTACAGTCACCTGCCTGTATCCCAGGCTCCCCCTTCTGTAGATTCAACTAATTGTGGATCATGCAGTAATTTAGTCTGTTTTTATTGAAAAAATTTGATGTATAGGTGGCCGCCCACAGTTCAGACCTGTGTTGTTCAAGGGTCGAATGTATTTTGGATAGGGACCTTCAGTCTCCATCATTTGATAATCTCAGCAACAAAATTTTATCATATTGAGTCTTTCAAGTACAGAGTCCACTGATAGTTAAATAACCTGATTTCAGTTACTCTCGAGTTGCAGTGCAGAAAGGAAGAAGGACCCGTTTTGAATAAAGTCCCCCAGTTGCTTCATTCATTATGTGTAGGTTGCTAGCTTAATTTGCTCTTGTTCCGGAACAAGAAGCCAAACTTTATAATGTGTGGCAAAGTAATTACAAAGGTAGGCCTCAGTTACTGTCAAAGAATTAACATTTTTTCCTCTTACTCATTGTTGACATAAGGGAAGTGATATGCTTATCTCAAAGTTCTGCCTTCTTTGGCCTTTGCTTTCATTCTTCTCTCTTGCTTTCTCATCACTTCTGAATGATAATCAGGAGCATCACACCACCCGGCCCCCCCCCCCCCACTCCTTTTGCCTTCTTTTAACAGTTTGAAAATAGATCCGTGGTGAATTAAAAAGTCATCAGATAACTAAGTTATTAAACTATCCAGTTTATAATTTGGGGTATTTCATGGTCATTCGATCTGATACACTTTTCTTGGCTATTTTGTCCCAGGTTTACTATCTTCAATTCACTTATTTTATTCATCTTTCATTCATGCTTAAAATACTTACTTCCCCCCTACTTTGTTCTAGACTCTGTGCTACACATTGTCAGTCTTATTTTTCCCACAGTCCAGGTGGCCGGCGGTTGTCCCACAGAACATGACACCTTGTTCTGCGTTCAGTGTTATATATAGTTTTCAGACCTCCTTTTTTCCCACTCAGGAAGGAATATCTGAATTCACAAGAATGAGAGAGATGGGGTTAATTTTGAAGCCATTCTAGTGTATAAAAATAGTGAATTATCACCGTAATTTAGCATGGAGTTTCCTATGGTTGTTTATAACAACCCTGACAACTAACTGATCTTGATGGTCTGGTAAGCCAGAAGCTTCTGAGCATATAAAGGTAACTGGTCTTGGATCATCAAGAAAAAAGCCTAGTGATGGAGGTAGGATGTACCCCAATAATTGTAATTCAAGGGAAAATGTGGTAAGTGTCGTTAGCAACACAGAACCCTTCTGTTGTATTTCTGGGGATGGAAAGATTAATTTTGGGAGTATCAGAGAAGACATACAGTATCGTAGGAGCTATGTGGAAAGAAACAGAACTGTGGGGTGGGAGGAGGTGAAATGTGATTATTTCGAATCTCAAAGCCACATATACCATCCACTCATTTGATTCTTGATATTCTCTTTTCTGTTTGAATATTGAAATTACACATAATTACATACAAAGGCACATACATTTAAACACATTCACACATAATTAAATGGCATAATCAAAATCCTTGAGGCTAAATGATATATTTTTCTCTAGGTGCTGGCATTCACTTTGACCTCTCCAGTTGATAACAGCTTGCCTGACTTACAGCTTCCCGCTGATTTCTTTTACTATTTAAAAAATGTGTTATATCATAAAATATTGGGTATTAAAACCCAGTATGGGTTTAATTACCACTCAAGCATCTCATCCTGAAGTGATTAATAAACCACAAAAATAACTGTTTCCTCTTCTCTCTGTATAGTATTGGTATTTTTGGAAGTTGAGTTGCCTATGCCAAGTTTCATTTGTGGATAGACTGGGAATTGTTAAATGATCTATCAATTCAAAGAAGTTGTTGTTCCTTTATTAGGAGCATACCAGATAACTAATTCCATTTAGAGTTTCCAATAACTTCTACTTTTGAGGCAGCCACATGAATCATGTAATTGCTTCAGATACTTAGTAGAAGTTTCTTGCTAAGAAAACCACCTGAACATGTTTTTCTCCCCTCCCTACCCCCTTTTTTGACTAGACACAGCTTTTAATAAAGAGGATTTTTATCAAGATGAAGATTAAAAAATTATTAAAGTGAAGATTTTATTGTAGTATAAGAAATAATATGAATGTCTATCAATCGTGGAATAATTGAGAAAATCGTGATACATTCTTATTTCAGAATAATATATAGTTATTACAGAATGAGGATGATCAAGGTGTATTGACTTAGAAGAGCATGATATTTTCAACTTAAAAGTTTTAAATGGCTGTTTACTAATATACTTGTATATAGAAAAAGGTACAGAATGATATTGTTTCTAAGGATATTAAAATTGGTCAAAGGGTAGGAAAACAGAGGGGATGATTATTAACAGAAAAGAATCCAGAAATAGACTTATACACATGTGGTAATGCAGTATAGGATGCAAGTAGCATTTCAGAGGAATGAAGAAAAGCTGGATGATTTAATAAATGATTTGGAACAGTTGGTTAGCTATTTGGGGAAAAAAAAGAATGTTAGATCCCTACCTCACTCCTTTGTCAGAATGAATTCCAGATTGATCAGTTATTTACATGTTTGTTTGTTTTTTAATAATGAAGTCATGTAAGTTCTAGAAGGAAATATTAGTGTATATTTTTCAATTTTGAAGTGAAGACCTGAATGTGACCCTAAACCTAGAAACAATTAAGGAAGGAAGATAAAAAATTGCCTATGCTGTATTGTTTTGAAGGCTGGAGAACTAGATGAATCTTGAAATTATATGTTCACGGATCCTAGTGTCAGCAACATGGCATTAAAAGTTTATTGGTAATACTTTGCAAACTGTTAGACCAATGCAGGTTGAAACTGACCAAAAAGGCCACCACCCTGTGGTTTTGGCAACCATGTTTACGTTTGTAAGCTCAGCATGAACTGTGTCAGCATGAAGTGTTTAAATTGATGGCATTTAATTGTGTTATTTCAATTTTCACATGAGTATGTATAAAGAGTAATTTGTGTACTACTGTTACTTCAGATGAATGAATGAGAAATATTAAATAATTACAAGAAGGCCTGTAAGAAACTGATTGTGTGTAATTTACCTTTGGGCTGTGGGGCTGGGCATGATGGAGAAGGTAAACCTCATTTTATGCTATTTTCACCTTTATAATATGAATATGTAGTGTTTCACTGAGGAAAACTTTTTTTAAAAGTCATTGAAAAATAATTTGGAATTTTGGGCTTCTGAAAGATATTGTCATATTCATAGCCTGACTGTAGTCTAGCTATTTCAGCCAGTCATCTTCTAGGGAGAGAAAGACTGGAGAGCTTAACTTTGTTGCTGGATTGCAGTGCATATGTAATAGGGACATGCAAAGATATTTGTAATTTGTTGTATCACAGGTGGGTACAGAAGGATGCTCATTCCACTAAGTGATTCACACATAGATGGGATCCTTGGAGGCTGCACATTTAGTTTTTGAAAAATGCATGTCATCTTATGAAATAGTTTTATTTTAAATCTAAGATATTTGATTCTTACAAAGCATTCATTTTAATAATACTTCAGGCTCAGATTTATCAAAGTATAGAATGTGAAATTCATGTAAATTACGATGGTAAAATAGGAACCATCAGAGAACATATGGAGGCCCACCTCTGTGAGCACCTCTGCTCCCCTGGGAGGCATCTTTCACATGCCCCTGGTGGAAAACTTTGAGAAACACTATTCTGAGTAAATATGAACAGGTGACAGTGACTTGTAATCATCCTAACACTTTATTTGGGTTTTGAGTTCTGAAGTTATGAAGTGGAAGGAAGCAGATTTCATAAAAGGCAAATTTTATTAGCAATTTAGCCTACTAAAATGAATGTTTGCATATGTACTTAGAGTTCTTACTGAATCCAGTAAATGCCTAAGCTGGTAGATATTTTAATCATTAAAGCTATAATCCAGTTAAAGTTAAGGAAGCTAAATAAAACTAATTTTAATCAAATTTACTTTGATTTCTTTGTTTCTCCTTTTTTTCATTACCACAGGTCACAGTAATGAAAGGCAGTAATAGAAATAAAGATCATTCAGCAGAAGGGGAAGAGCCTGGGAAACGACCAAGACGCAAGTGTCTTCAGTGGCATCCGTTGCTAGCAAAGAAACTGCTTGACTTTTCAGAAGAGGAAGAAGAGGAAGACGAAGAGGAGGATATTGATAAGGTAATTCCTCCTTTTATTATAGAAGTTTTAAGTTTATTTGACCATTCATTCTAGAAACTGCAGTGAACGTGTGTGTGGTGCAAAGGATGCATTTCCAGGAGCCTGTATAGCTTGAATCCTATGGAACTACTTAACCTGCATTTTTATTCCAAATGTTGATGACCCAAAGTGGTATCTGTACTTCCTAATAGTTTAGACTGAAACTGATCCTTCTTAAATAGTATTTCTGTCAGTTAAGTAATGATTTGCAAGCAATAGTCAAATGCAGTGAAGTTCATAAAATTTCATGTGCTTATCTGCACCCACCTGCTGCTCCTGGCCTCTCTTTCTTCTCTCCCAGCCTAGCCTTGCCATTGCCTGTAGGTTCAGAACTGTTCAGGTCCTCATCTCTGAGGCTTTTGGAGCATCTGGCTGCTGTCACCCCTCCATGCCTCTGTGCTCACTCAGTCCTTCAAGTCCCCTCCTCAGGGCTCACACTTGAACAGCCAGCTCTTGCTTAGAAAATCACACAGCCATGCAGGTGACTTTATAGAGAGCCCCACGTCCCTTCATATCTTGGCATGACTGGTTTCTCCTCTTCATCATTCAGGTCTCAGCACAAGGACTACCTCCCCGTCACCTCAGGTGTCCTGCCCACCCCAATGCATTCCATGTCCGAGGAATTACTCCCTTGCACTTCTTCCTGTTTGCCTTGTGTTTAGCTGTGTTTATGTCTGTCTTCCTAGACTAGACTACAAGCTCAGTAAGAGCAGGGGTCTTGCCCTTCCTGTCCTCTTCTCCTTCCTTAAAGCCTAGAATGATGGCTGGCACAGAGTAGATTTTGAATAGTTACATGCTCAATGGAAGAATGTATGAGTACATATTTTGTGTCACTACAAATTTTATGAACATGCTTTTACTGTTCTTCAGGCCTTCGACGGCTGTTCAGTCTTTTGTCCTAGGCTTGGGTCAGCTCCCCTCTTCCACTCATCTCAGCAGGAATTATAAATACTTTTCCTGTTTCACAGACATCTTCTCTGGAGACTGTTTATGGTCTCCTCACTGTTAAACTTTTCTTCTCTTTCGCAGAGAAAATAGAGGCCACCAGAAATGACTGCTTCAGCTTTATCCACTCATCTTACTCTTATCTCACTCCTTACCCATCTTTTCCTTTCCTTTTTCAGAGAGGTGGCAGTATTCTTCCTATTTGAAGAAATTGCCAAGTTTATGCTTGTGCTTAATTTGATTTCTGACACATTTGCACCTGTTGATCACTTGGTCCTTGAAGCTGTCACTTCCATGACAGCACTCACTCTTATTTCTATTCCTACCTTCCCAACTATACCTTCCTAAATAGTTTCTTCCAGTTGATGTCCCTCCATTATTCTACCCTCAGATGTTGATGTTTTCTGGGCCTCTTATCTTAATTCCTGTCTCCACCCTGGACCTTTCTCCTACTCTGGACTTCTATTTCTGACTATTTACTTGACATATCCACTTAGATATCAAATCAGAATCTCGGTTTGAATGTGTTCGAAGTGAAGCTTTCACGTTTCTCCTCCAAACCCCATCCTCCTACATCTTTCCTTTCTCAGTGAATGGCAACTACAACTGTCAAATTAGTCAGACCTAAAACCTTGACTTTTTTCTTCTGCTCAAGTCTCACATCTATTCATCCATCAGTAAGTTCTCAGCTATACCTTCAAAATAGTTCTCAAGTTGACCCCTTCTTAGCAATGTCACCAATACTACCTTGATCCAAGTCACCGTCAGTGCTAGTGCCAATTATTGTATTCTGCCTCTCTCTGCCTCTGCTCTTGCCCTTTTACAGTCTGTTCTCAACAAAGCAGCCAGAGAGATCCTGCCGGAGGGGAAAGCTGGTTGTGCTCCTCTTCAGATTCATGAGGATGGGGAATCTGTGTGCTCACTGCTCTATCTGCATCACCTAGAGCAGTGCCTGCTCCATATCAGGTGCCCAGTAAAGAGATATTAAATGAAAGAATGACATCATTGAATCCTCTTCTCTTTTCCGTCCACATTCAGTGATCTCACCCACACCCTTGGTCTTACCTCTTTATATTGGTACATCCGTTCATTATCCCACTGAGACTTCTCTGCCACTTCACATTCTGCCTACTCAGCACTGATCTTTCTGCTCCCCACCAGATCTAACTTCTCTCATTTGAGAAAAAGTGTTCTCTTTTGTGTATGAAGGAATCTTGCTGCCAAAGTTGGAAACACTCTTCCTTTTTCAACCTTTACATCCAGTTAGACATCAGTCACTCTTGGTTCTACCTCATTAGTGAATATTGTTTCTGTTCCCAGTTCTCCATTCTCATGATTACTGCCTTGATTCAGCCCTGTCCCCATTCTCGCATGGGCAGCTGGAATAAACTTTTAACTCTTCCCTCTAGTTTTGTTTGTCTCTAGTTTTGCTACTGCAATTCATGCTCTACACTGATGACAGGAGTTATCTTAAAATACAGATCTAACAATGTCTCTCCCCTGCTTAAAACCACACATGGCCCTCCATTGCATCCAGCTGTGGTTTCTATATCCTGGTCTGGTGCCGGTGTTGATTTGTTGTAGGGTGTTTCTTGGCCTCTGGTGAAAGAAAAGAAGGTCCAGATACTTTTTCATTTTATTTAGTTTATATTTGATGCATTTATTTGTTTACTTACTTCTTGGTTAGTTAATTTAATGAAATAATTATAGTATTAGATAGTTTAAAATTATTTTTTACATTCATACGTGGCAAAACAAAAAGTAGACATTCTATGCTGGTCCACTCCCATGGGTTTTTATTGATCCATACAGTCTGAAACCACTCATTTACAGGGTTAAATGCAGTTTTTATTTTTTAACATGACAGAACACATTCTTCATGAAGTGGTCCATACCTTCTTCTACAACCTTAGATCCCTGTTCTAATTTTTTATATACCAGTGCTATTGAACTGCATATAAGTGTCTGAATAAACCACTGAGCCTTAATCTCTGTTAGTTCCCCATGGTTCCCCATTGACTACCCTACACACACTGATTCATCTTGGAAAATTTAGCCCAGACAACACCTTTTCTAGGGAGACTTCCCTGTGCTCCAACCCATCCACTAGTGCTTCATTATCATACTGGTTCCTTGCTGCAGTCATCATCCTGCTTTTTAATTTATTTGCTTATCCATCTTTCTCCTTTCCCAAAACAGTGAGCTCCTTGGGTCAGGATCTTGTCTTATTTATCTCTTTTTCCAGCTCTTGGCTTGAGTTTTATAATTTAGTAACTGAATCAAAAGTTATTCTTTTCTAAAGGGAAAATATAATTACTTCCTTAACGTACATAATACATTTTTTTATGCTTGATTTTTCCGTAACTTCTTAGTCAGTTTTAGAATGCTGAATAAATATTCCTTGAAAACTCAAATCATTGTTAATGATTGTACACATAACGAGGAAGATAAATCTATAGCCTTTACCCTCAGTAATAATCCCTGCTGTATTTCCAAATCAGGTAGCCATGACTTCAAGATTGTTCTGTACGATTTGTGTTTGAAGATAATTGATGGTTAACTAAATGCATGTGTAATACTTAATTTAAACTTAAAAGACTTTTTAAAAACATCTGATTGGATGAAGCTAGTGACTTAATCCTAGAGTGTCTGTAACAGTTGCCCAATAAACGTGATATAAGAGAACCTGGCTGCCTCATAGTAGTGGTTCTCAAAGTGTGATCCTCAGACCAGCAGCATCAGCATAACCTGGCAACTTGTTAGAAATCATGTTCTCAAGGCCCATTCCAGACCTACAGAGTCAGAAGCTCTGGGAATGGGACTTAACCAATCTGTGTTTTAACAAGACCTCCAGGGATTCCAATGCCCACTCCTGTTTAAGAACTACTGCCCTACTGTATAATAATCTAACATCTACCTTGATCCTTCTTGATTTTAACTATGAAACAGCAAGTAAAGAAATGGTTCTAGTGAGCATTCTGAACTTCTGTTCTTGGTTGCACTGTTTCTAAGAAATATCATGGAATCATATTTTAGTCTAGGAAGATACTTAACAATCCTATTATATTCTGAGATTCTGTGATCAGAGATGTACTTTAAGAAATTTAACCTACAGCCATGTGCAGGAAGTATTGTAAGAGTTTAAAAGCAGGAAGACAAGGCCATAGGAGAGAGTGGTATTAGGACAGAGGCCATGAGAATTACACAGAAAGACAGGATCAGAGCTTTGCAGAAGTCCTTGAATTGAATGAAATGCTTAGGAAAAGGAAGGATTCAAAACCGATTTTGAAAGTTTAAGCCCTATCACCATTGAATTTCAGTGATCAAGAAAGTGTGATATCTACAAGCTTGAAAATTACTGTGTAATTCCACTTGTGATGTGCACAAAAACATTAAGTAGTCAGTATTAGATTTTCATTATCTACTTTCATGTTAAACATTTTCATATTATTGTACAAAAGTACTTTGCAAAAAGGAGAAAGACTAATATTCATGTATCTTATGTGAATATTGTTGTTAATCTTGAGACCCATATACCACAGAATGGGTTTAATCTTTCATTCAGTAGTTAGTTAAGTATTAATGTTATACCAGACATTAAGCTAGGCACTGTGTATAGGGAAATAAGAGGGCTTTTGTCCTCAAAGAGCTCACTGTTAGTGAGAGAAAAAAATGTAAGCAATTATGACAACAATGTAATATATGCTTTAATAGAGACATGCACAGGTTGCTATAGAAACTAAGCAAAAGAAAACATCATAAGTTGGTTACCAACCATAAGCAGTGGTTGATGATTTTTAAAAATCTTTTTCTTTCAGTTTTTAAGTTGTTTATATGGAGCTAAGGAAAAATACAATTTGAAAACCAAGACTAAATTGTTAAAGTTATACAGAATGTGTTAAACATTTGGTTTTTGTTTTGTTGGTAATAGGTTCAACTTCTTGGGGCCGATGGCATAGAGCAAGATGTTGGTGAAACTGAAGATGATGAATCACCAGAACAGCGAGCCCGGAGACCAATGAATGCATTTCTCTTATTTTGCAAACGTCATCGTTCCCTTGTACGTCAGGAACACCCCAGGCTTGATAACCGAGGTGCTACAAAAATACTAGCTGATTGGTGGGCTGTTCTGGATCCAAAGGAAAAGCAGAAATACACAGACATGGCCAAGGAGGTAGGTTCCAGTGGCAAGGTTTTATGGTGACTGTGAGCAGCCCATCCTGTAGCCCCCAGTCAGTAAATATGGAGTCCATGCTAAAGGTCTAGCAGCACGAAGGTGGATTCTGAATCAAGTGTTAAGTGAAGACATAAGAGTTTTGTTCCTGTTCCGGAATTCCAGGTCCACTTTGCAGATACTGGTGAGATGCCAAAAGCAACCTAGTGTGAAGAAGTTTTTTCTCAATGTATATATTCCACTGATTGATATGGGGAATTGATTTTTATGAATGGTGATGTATTTATTATGAGTGGTTTTTGTTTTTAGTTTTTCTAGGAACCCAGCTTCTACTGTCAGAGAATGGCCGTGGTAAAGATGACAATCTTGATCTAGTTCTGATGCTAATAGCTTTGTAACCATATCTAAGTCAATCTCTGGGTCTCAGCTTTTTTTTTTTTTTAAGAGAAGGCGACAGAACTTTTTTTTTAAATTTTTTAAATTTGTTAATTAATTAATTTATTGGCTGCATTGGGTCTTCGTTGCTGCACACAGGCTTTCTCTAGTTGCTGCAAGTGGGGGCTACTCTTCATTGTGTTGCGCAAGGCTCCTCGTTGTAGTGGCTTCTCTTGCCGTGGAGCACGGGCTCTAGGTGTGTGGGCTTCAGTAGTCGTGGCACATGGGCCCAATAGTTGTGGCTCACGGGCTCTAGAGCACAGGCTCAATAGTTGTGGCGCATGGGCCCGGTTGCTCCGTGGCATGTGGGATCCTCCTGGAGCAGGGCTCGAACCCGTGTCTCCTGCATTGGCAGGTGGATTCCCAACCACTGCACCACCTAGGAAGTCCCTCTCAGCTTTTTTAAAATTTTTTTATTTTTCTTTCCTTTTTAAAAAAATACGTTATGAGAATAGGGAAGTTGGAGCAAAATTTGTATCCCTTCCAGTGGTAGTATTTTTTGATTTTGTAATAAAGGCAATTATCAAGAGAGATACTTTGACTTGTTTCTGTAGGTAGTGCAGCATGAATATTTAAAACCAGTGAATGAATGAATGGCAGTGGAACAGGATGTACTGTGACCTGTGCATGCATGTTAACACTGTAGGCAGTAGTTAGTGAGAAGTATTTCTATGAAGGAAGGCTATTCAGAGAGGTGGGCCAAAATGTGACTAAATTTCTTCAAAAATTGTATACTGGTCTGTTTATAAAATAATCTTAAATTAATGTGAGTTCATTGTACATTTGAAATGTATTGTGTAATGGATTTAGCAAGTAAGGGGAAAGCAAAGCAATATCATTGTGGTTAAACTTGAAAGGAATAATTCTAACTATTTCTTCAGTGTTGTAACATGCAAATAATCTTCATGAAAGCCCCAGCCACCCAAACATTTGGTTAAGTTCTGTGGAAAGATGAACCAGCAGGGAACAAATATATAGTTTTGAGTGAGACATCATTAGACATCTCACGTATGTAGAAAAATACTTCTTTCAATTGCTGTGGTTTTATTGAGTTGTTTAACAAGCTAACATGGAACATAAAAATTTCTTATGCAATGTCCAGGGAAATTTGAATCCAGAGTAAATGATTAGCGTAATTGCTATGTAGCTAACAATCACAAAGTCTTCAGGAATTAACTATATGGTTAAAGACAGAATGTTAACTATGTAAAGCATCTAGAAAATTTAAAATCAATTCCAGTAACCTATGTGATTTTAAATGTTGCAGGTGATTTTCACTAGCCTAACAGGAATTAACAGTAAAATTTTCCCAGTAAATAGCTTTAGATCCTTTCATAGTCATGCTTATATGATAAAACAAACAATTATCTGAAACCTCATAGGGAACGGCATAAGCTTCCTATAATTAAACTCTTGCGTTTGTTTTTGGATTACTGTTTTTGGATAACATGCAGCCTATCCTAAGTATATTGTTTGCTTTTTCTTAAATACTGCTAATTTACAAACCCAGTAGGTGGCCACTTTTAAGAGGAGGAAGTATTATTTTCATACAGGAATTCCTTTACTAATTACTTAATTAGCTTCACAGTATTTGCCATAGTGGCTAGTAATGAAATCTAAATCTGATAAGGTGCCCCCCGCTGTAAACTATGTCAGGTGGAGATCATAACTGGATCCTCCACCTCACAACTTGCCTTGTTTTTAGTTGCTCTGATGAAGTGTTGTCTCACTTCTAGTACCAAATGTGGAAGGTTCAGCTACTTTCAAAATCCTTATACAGTTGGTTTCTAGTTAAAAGTGATACTTGTTTCAACTTATTTGCCACATGGTTTACGAAATTACGTTAAAGTACAGGTAACTGTGCTGGTGCTTTTTGTGTTAATATTGCAGCCTTAATTGAGATGTTGTTTTAATCAGCAAAAACTTATTGGGGTGGCTTCAGTGTACTGGGTCTTGTTATTGTTAGTGATACATATATGGTCTCAGTTCCTCAAGGTCCCCTCTCTCCAGGCAGTCATTTTTAAAACTACTTTTTATATGTGTAACCTTTTAATTTTAAACCCCAAATTGAAAATGTGTTCTCTATTAGGAACAAGACATAGTCTTTGAGCATAGTTTGCGGGTGGGCGTAAACGCTTACATGGTATTCACCAGTATCTATTCTGTTATTACCAACTGAGTGAGAAATAGCTTTTTCCTTTCTCTTCTTGTTTTTATTTATTTAATTTTTTAATAAATTTATTTATTTATTTATCTATTTATCTATTTTATTGGCTGTGTTGGGTCTTTTTTGCTGTGCGCAGGCTTTCTTTTTAGTTGTGGTAAGTGGGGGCTACTCTTTGTTGTGGTATGTGGCTCCTCATTGCCATGGCTTCTCTTGTTGCGGAGCATGGGCTCTAGGCATGTGGGCTTCAGTAGTTGCAGCACACGGGCTCAGTAGTTGTGGCGCACGGGCTTAGTTGCTCCACGGCATGTGGGATCTTCCTGGAGCAGGAATGGAACCCATGTCCCCTGCATTGGCAGGCGGATCCTTGACCACTGTGCCACCTAGGAAGCCCCCCTTTCAAATCTTCTTGTTTTTAAAATAACATATTCTTAAAGTGAATAACAATGAATACAACTTTGAAGAGATCATTTTTTTTACCTGTTAAAACTTTCTCTGACTCTTCCCTTGCTTTCTGATTGTTTTCTAATAGTGCATCTGGTGAGAAGAAGTACCCATTTGGGGATTTGTTTTCAGTTTCTTGAATTATTTCCCAGTACTGATTCACATTGTTGAAAAAAATGGTTGAAGGAGGGTTTCATATTCTCTGATGAATCTTATTAGAGCAATAATTGGTTATAAGTAATTTTAAAAATATTGTCCTAAGGATATAACCTCCCTTTCTTAAATTCAGCAATGTGCATGATGGTGCAGTGTTGTGGATAGTCACAGGCTCTAGCTTCTGCAACTGCCTGTGAGGAGACTCAGAAACAACACTATTTTTCCTTTTAACATCTTCTCTTACAAATACACAGTTATAAGTCTGCATTTTTGACTGGGATGTTGCTGGAAACTTCCACTTGTCACTTAAACTAATAGTCATAATTATGAGTAATTAATGGACAGTCAATATAGAGGATCATGTATGTTGTCCCTCAGGTAGAGCCGAGTCAGTGCAAAGAAGAGGGGAGGATCTGGAAGGTTAAGGCAGTTTTGAATGACCTTTATAAAACTCCCTGCTTTGGTTTTTGTAGGATCCAAGGCATGAGGCAGAATGCATGCATTTATTGATTAATTGGTTTGCTCCTGACTGGATGTTTTCCATAAGCATGAACATGCATTCAGTTCTGATTTTTCCCATTCTTCAGAGCAGGGATCTAAAGTTCTGTGGAGTTAGTGTCTTGACCACCTATACTTCGGTGGAGCCCGAGATACCCTTGCCTATTTGACTCTAGCATCCTTTTAGTGTATATGCTGCTCACTTTAGAAAGCTGAGAGACTAGAGATTTGAATAAGTGAAAAACGGTGACAACAACATGTCATGGGTCTTATGGGAAGAGTCTGCTTGTGCTGGGGTTGGGGGTATTTTAGGTATTTCAGAAAAAGCTTTATGAAGTTGATAGAATTTGGAGTGGGCTTTGTTACAGGATTCAGAAGAAAGGCAAGGATAAGAGCAGATGTGGAAAAGTAAGAACAATTTCAAGAACAAGAAAGTTTTACCCCGAGCCTGGGCTTTTTGTGGGAGAGTAACAGGAAATGATGATATAAAGGCAAAAATCTTGAGAGACTGGCCTGAAAAAATAGGAAGTTCAGTTGTATGTCAATAAGAGCTATGGAATTAAATGCAATAAAATACAGCTTGAAGGGAAACTGTAATAGCCTTTTGTAAATGTCGGTATCTGTTGTCATCAGTGGTCTAGGAAAGATTATCACCACAAATCTCCATTGGGTCTTTAGTGATCAGTTCTTCATCCACATTACTTCAAGATAAAATTAACCTATTCATTCCCTTGCTTTGGTTTCATCAGAAATGGATTCTTCTCCAAAGAAGATTTACTGTCATTTTCTCATGTCTTATTACTCTGGACAGTTTTTGTTAACTGTCACATGTCATGCTGAATAGAATTTGTATTTTTACAAGTGTGCTGTGGCATCCTGCATACTACTGAGCTAGAGCAGCACCTTATTTATCCCCACATTCTTGAGAAACAGGTGTTACACATAAGTGATTTCTAGGTAGATAAAACTTTGCTGTTTCTTTCTTTCTTTTTTTTAATAAATTTATTTATTTATTGGCTGCTTTGGGTTTTTGTTTCTGCACACAGGGTTTCTGTTTCTGCACACAGGGTTTCTCTTGTTCCGGTGAGCCGGGGTGTGTGGGCTCCTCATTGTGGTGGCTTCTCTTATTGTGGAGCACAGGCTCTAGGCACATGGGCTTCAGTAGTTGCGGCACACAGGCTCAATAGTTGTGTCTCACAGGCTCTAGAGCGCAGGCTTAATAGTTGTGGCACACAGGCTTAGTTGCTCCGAGGCATGTGGGATCTTCTTGGACCAGGGATCAAACCTGTGTCCCCTGCATTGGCAGGTGGATTCTTAACCACTGCGCCACTTAGGAAGTCCCTGCTGTTGGTTTAAACACTTTTTATTTTATATATTTATCCTGGAAATTTTATATAATATTTTGTTTAAATACTTCCTTACTTAAAGTATTCACAACACCTGTTGATTTTTTTCAAACTTTCAACCCATTATTTCCAAATAAGCATTATTTTATAATTTGTACCTTTGTTAACAATTGAGGTATAGCCTCATTTTTATCTGTATGTTAAATGATTCCTAACGCTTTTGTTCTTTCTTTGAATTTCCTCTTTGCGTTTCCGGAGTCTCTTTTTTGGGTCCCCCTCAGCTGTTGATTGACATTTCTTTCCTCTTTCGGCCACTTTTGTCTGCCTCTGATGAAATGATGACTCTGGGTGGGGTTTTCTGAGTATGACTTCATTAGGGCCCCGCCATTTTGGGGGAGAGGTGGGCAGTAAAACCAAAGATTTGGGCTTCGTGTTTCCCAGTATTTCTTGTTTCTGAGACCTTTCCCATGCCTGCGTTCCAGATGTCAGGACTTTCTTACTATAAAAAATATTTGTGTTTGTTTTTGAAATAATAATCAATTTTTGAATATTGCTTTATTCTGCCCAGGGTTCCATTATGAACATTTGACTCATTGAATCCAAAGAATAATCCCATGAGGTAGATAGTATTTTCCGAAAGCTAAGGATAAGGACACTATGGCCCAGAGGAGTTAAGTGACTTGTCTAAGGCAGCAAATTAGTAGTGGTAGAGCTTGGGTTCTCATACGTGGCCTTCTCCCCTCTCAGACCTGTCTGAGTTTGCACGTCTGTAAACTGGCAGTAAAGCTGCCTGCCCTCACAGGGTGAGATAAGCTGCAAATAAGGCATTGTGTGCACAGGCATGCTCTGAAGTTTAAAATGCTACACAAACGTTAGTTGTTCCTGATAAGCAAGCTTATGTTTATATTTAATACTACTTTACCTAGTAATTTTTTACTATTTTTATTAGGACCTGTTAACACACTGAAGTGCTAATGAAATACAAAATTAGTCTTTGAAACACAAGAATTAACAGAACTAAATGTATCATTTGCCCAACTTGGCAGATACTATTAATGTGATTAATAATCCCTAACAAAATAGATGTTCTATTAAGTGAGCTAACTACTTGATTTCAGAAATATCAGTCCATTTGCTAATTGTTAGTAAACACTAGCATTTAAATATTCAAGTCAAATCAAATTATAAGGACTTTATAAAGACCCCACAGCTAGTGATAAGAAATAGACGTCATAGTGAGTGGTATATTGAGAATTAATTAATTAATTTATTTATTTATTTTTGGCTGCTTTGGGTCTTTGTTGCTGTGTGAGGGCTTCCTCTAGTTGCCAGTAGCTGGGGCTACTCTTTGTTGTGGTACTTGGGCTTCTCATTGAGGTGATTCTTGTTGCAGAGCACAGCCTCTAGGCATGCAGGCTTCAGTAGTTGTGGCACAAGGGCTTCAGTAGTTGTGACTCGCAGGCTCTAGACTGCAGGCTCAGTAGTTGTGGTGCACGGGCTTAGTTGCTCCACGGCATGTGAGATCTTCCCAACCCAGGGATTGAACCTGTGTCCACTACACTGGTGGGTGGATTCTTTTTTTTTTTTTTTTCTTTAAGAACTTTTATTGAGATACAATTGACATACAGTAAACTGCATATATTTAAAGCGTACAATTTGGTATTTTTCTTCTCATTAGTTATGTATGGCAATCCCAATCTTCCAATTCATGCCACCCCTCACCCCCCCCCCCGCCCCGCTTTCCCCACTTGGTGTCCATGTGTTTGTTCTCTACATCTGTGTCTCTATTTCTGCCTTGCAAACCTGTTGATTTGTACCATTTTTCTAGATTCCACATATATGTGTTAATATACAATATTTGTTTTTCTCTTTCTGACTCACTTCACTCTGTATGACAGTCTCTAGGTCCATCCATGACTCTACAAATGTCCCAATTTCGTTCCTTTTTACAGCTGAGTAGTGTTCCATTGTATATATGCACCACATCTTCTTTATCCATTCATCTGTTGATGGACATTTAGGTTGCTTCCATGTCCTGGCTGTTGTAAATAGTGTGGCAGGCAGATTCTTACCATTGTGCCACCAGGGAAATCCCGAGAATTTAAACTGAATCTCTTAAAACTAATTTTTGGTATTGGTTTCAGATGTTAATATTTTAATTCATTGAGGAACCTACTACTCCAATATCCTGTAAGATGTTACTATAGTAAATCTTGATTACTTTGGAATTTGTTGTCGATCAAAGGGATATAGATAAAAATTAACTCTTGCGCTATTTTGAGAAATTGCAAATTCATTCCATAAACTATTTTTTAAAGAAAAGGTTTAAAGTGTTTAAGGAAATTACAATACCCAAACGAACACATCTTTTAGAGAGAACTTAAACATTCTACAATTCAAATTAGTTAATATGAATTATCTTATTAATACATTTTCAGAAATGTAATGTTTGCTTATCCAGATCTGTATCTACATTTTTTAAAGTACCAAAATTACATTTTGAAAGAAATTTTGAAATTTTTATTTTTTAAATTAGTGCTAACTGATTAAACTGACTTTCTCTTCCTTACCCAAATTAGGGACTAAAATTGTCCTTTAAAAAATTTTATGTGTGAAAATACACTGCTGTTGCTACAGTAATTCTTATAGGCAACGTAGGCAACAGTATCTGTAGCTGACTTAGTTTTTCCTTTATGACTTTCCTGCAAGAGACCCAAACAATTCCCTGGTCACTTATTCAAGTCACTTTTTGAAGTGTATAGATTTTACTCGAGTGGCTTGTCGTGAAAGTTTTGTAAGTTAATGTATAATTTAGAATATTTCTGTTCTGTCAGAACCATAAACTTAATTCAGTGTTCTGCCATATAAAAGTCTAATTAATTTTCTTATTAAAATATCTAGTAAGAATAATTCAGATCTAAGTGATAAGTTTTAAAGTTTTGTGAGGGAAAGTTCCTAGAACTAAGGAAGTACAAATTAGTGCCACTTCTCAACTATCTTCCTCTCCTCTTCCACTCTGTATAATGTGATTTCTGCCTGCCAATGTGAAGAGATACAGCTGTCTCAAAATTCATTAGCTGTCTCAAACTTTATTATGCTAGGGATTCTCTTAGCTCCCAGCGAAGTTATAGAATTTAAAAGTGTGTTATATCTCTTTTTTTGAAAACTGGATAATTCCTGTGTAATCTCTCCTTAATAATTCTAGTAGATTTTTTTAATCACGGTGATATTTCACATATTTATACCAGAATCAACTCTCTTTATTTGTGTAGAAATTCCCAGGGTCCCATATTACTGGACCTTACCAGGGTTATCGTCTTTCACTCTGTTGAGAAGATCTAGACTGTAATAATAGCTAGAAATACTACTGGACTTTTTAATACCCACCCCCCCCAAAAAAAAACCCCAAACAATTAGAGGACAGTTAGTAAGTACATCTGTCCTTAAGGTGCTTTTTAAGACCAGATTTCCCATTCTTATAAATGATCTGCAAAAGTATTTAATGTTGAGACCCAGTTTTTTTAAAGATTAACACAATAGAGTATTGTCTTTTGGTATATAATAATGCCATTGTCATATATGAAGTAGACAAAATACTGTGACATAGGGTGTATATTTAATACCATTACTGAATAACAGTGATGTATTATCATTGCTAATGAAATGTGGTTGTGGTTGAGGTTGGAGAGAAGGGAGCCGGCATTTACTGAGCACCTTGTGTAAGTCAGGAACTGTGCCTATAAAATAGATACATTTAGGCTATCTAATCAGTTAGAAATTTGCAAAAAAAAAAAAAAAAAGGAATTTAGTAGGGAAATTTTTATTTTAATGGGAGATTCTTGAAAAGCAGTATTTTAGCAAGAGGTTAGTTACCTAGGAGATAGGACCAGTAGCCTGTGACTGATTTTATTGGAGGATAAGTGAGCTTCCCCTCCCACCCCCAGCATGAAAGCCCCGCCTTGGGGATCTGGATGGGTGGGCCTGTCTTTGGTTCTTTCAATCCTGTGCTGATGAATTTTTAGCCCCGTGGTTGACCAGCTTGCTAATAGTTTCACTCAGCTATTTGCTTCAGACTATATATAGTCGTTTCTCATTTCTCCCTTACTCAGCTTTCTCTGTAATCCCTTTCCTAATAACCTCATCACAACAAATGATTAAGCCTTTCTGTTGTCTCTTATAGCTGAATCAGAGCAAGTGATTGATGATGTGCCCAGTTCCAAGGACAGACATCCTCACACCCTGAGGCTCTTCCTCCTCCACCCTCACTTGGTGTTCATACACTGCTTGTGTTGACCTGTATGTCTTTTCATGAGTTTATGGCACCTCCATCTAAGCTTTAAACTCCTTAAGGACGAGGGCTGTGTGTTATTCTTTTCTTCATCTCCTACATTCTGAACCCTTTTGCTCAGATATATACTTGATTGAGCTGATGAGTGTTGTTTTACATCAAGTTTAAGAATATGCAAGATTAATATTGTGATACATTTACAGAGTATTGACCCTCATAGTGAATTCTCAGTTGCCAGTTTCCATAAAACCCCCACATACTCCAGGCCTTTCTCTTGCCCTTTGTTCTTCAACACATAGGTAGCTTCCCCTTTTACAGACCCTCTGCAAAATCATCTTTCATGCCTGAGACAGGGGAAGGTTTGTGGACCGTGTATAAAAAGAAGTAATCCATTTGAATGGCTAATTGTGGATTGTAAATAATTTGAAGGCAGAGACTCTAATTTGTGCCCTTTTCACCCCCAGTGTCTAACCAGTGTCTGTTATCTAGTCGATCTTCACAAAGAATTGAGATGGAGGTGAGTAGGTGGGCAGAATAAGTGCAAGAGAAAGCGATGTTTATGGTCAGTGATGTCACTGCTTTATGTTGTCTTCAGCACAGCTCCACATCATAGGTTAGTTTAAGCTACCCTTTATTAATACCATCAGTGCTTCTAAAAATAGTTGATGCTGGTAACATTTCATTCATAAGAATGACAGTATTATCCTTTTCATTACACATTGTTGATTTTCATCAAAGCAAATTGCTGAGTGATTCTTAGAAAAGGATGTCTTATTTACTGGGAGAGAACTTACCTGGCAGATCAGCAACGCTGGAGGGGAGGAAGGGAACATCTAAGAAACAGAAGAAATCTGAAGGCTAGTGACATCCATCCATCTAGCATCTTTTACAGTTGGGTCCTTTTTCTTAAAAAACCACCAAAAGTACCAAAAACTTTGTAAAAAAATTTCTTATGACAGATATGTTAATTTCTTTGATACTCTTTTGTTACTTTATAGAGTGGTGACCTTTGTCTAAATGACTATTCATCCGACAGACCCAGCTCGTGTGCCTTTTGCTGGGACAGAATAATGGTGCATGTGCCTGCTAACTTTCGTCTTCATCTCACCCTGTCATCTGTCACTTTCCACCCCTAGACAGCAGGCAGTGCAATTTTTCTGCCTCAGCCTAACGTGTAAACCTCCCCATGCCCATGAATGTGCTGGGATAGAGTACCTCTTATATTACATTGATGCCTCCAGATTTATTGTTATGTGATGGCAAATTCTAGTTTGGATCTGGTCTTGTATCCTATTTTAATTATTTTTGTAAGAAACGTAGAACTGTATCTTACTGTATTTTACGCTTACCTTCCTTTCTTGTGTACCTGTGTATCAGTATGCAGATGTACAGCTTTTAGTTTAAAAAAAATTGATTATTCAGAAAATTTGAATTAAGGGTAATTCTTTGGGGGTAATTCTAAACCATTGACTACTAACATTGCATTATGTTATCTACAGTACAATTTTAATTTATATGATTTAAAGGAAGTGGTGCAAAAAGTTTGTTCGTTGGATTACATATACTTTTCTTACATTAAAGGAACCTTTTTTTTTTTTTAAGGAATCTTTTTTTTAAATGGGTTAGATAAAAAGGCTGTTTTGAGCTTAGATAAATTTTACACACAGAGTGACCATTTTAAAAAGCAGCTTTATGGGATTGAAAGAATTGTATTAATTAAATAAGGTATCTAGCAGTAATAACATAAAATCATTGAAGAATACATGAAACATACATTTTATCAGATGTATCTGATAAAATGAATTTTATCAGATCGTTTGCAGTATAACATGATAGCAATAAATATATTTTTGTTTAATTTTATTATCAGGAAAGGGAGGATAAATGGCAGAGTTGGGGGAAAGAGAGAAAACCGTAGAAAAACAAAGGAGAAAGGAAGATATTAACAGTGAAGGCTGAAACCTCCACGTAAAGACATACAGTTTGTGATGGATTAATTGCAACATCACAGCTCTCGGCACATTCACTTTTTTTATTATTATTATTATTTTTTTTTTTTGGGGGGTACACCAGGTTCAATCAACTGTTTTTATACACATATCCCCATATTCCCTCCCTTCCTTGACGCCCCCCCCCTCGAGTCCCCCCCCACCCTCCCTGCCCCAGTCCTCTAAGGCATCTTCCATCCTCGAGTTGGACTCCCTTTGTTATACAACAACTTCCCACTGACTATTTTACAGTTGGTAGTATATATATGTCTGTGCTACTCTCTCGCTTCTTCTCAGTTTCCCCTTCACCCCCCGCCCCCTCCCATACCTCGAGTTCTCCAGTCCATTCTCTGTATCTGCTTCCTTGTTCTTGTCACTGAGTTCATCATCGGCACATTCACTTTTGAGATCACATGTGCTCGTTGCAAAACCCTGGGATGTTATCTGGTCAGATACACTTTTTAGATGAAGGAATCAAGGCTGCGAAAGGTTGTACAACTTGCTTAATATCCACAGCTGGCTAATAGCAGAGGTGGGTTTTGACCCAGATCGTCAGACTCTGCATCCAGTACTCTTTCTTCTGTATGGCCCTGCATCTTCAAATAACTAAAAAGTTCTGCATCAGTTTGCCCTACCTTGTTCCCCGTCTCCCATTCTTGATCTTGGTTCATTTATCCTACAACTGATTCCTTTACCCTGTTAGGTTTGTCTGTACAGTAAAGCACAGATTTAATTTTTTTTTTTTTTTTGCTGTGCACGGGCTTTCTTTAGTTGCGGTGAGTGGGGGCTCCTCTTCGTTGTGGTGTGTGGGCTCCTCGTTGCCATGGCTTCTCTTGTTGTGGAGCATGGGCTCTGGGGGCGTGGGCTTCAGTAGTTGCAGCACACGGGCTCTTAAAGTGCAGGCTCAATAGTTGTGGTGCATAGGCTTTGTTGCTCCGCGGCATGTGGGATCTTCCTGGAACAGGGATCGAACCCGTGTCCCCTGCATTGGCAGGCGGATTCTTAACCACTGCACCACCTAGGAAGCCCCAGATTTAATTTTTGACATACTTACCAAATTAAGCAGTGAGCACAATCTAGTTACTGGCTCTAGTATCAACTCACATTTTGTAATGTGTACCTAACACCTACTTTGAAATAGGTGTTGCTTGATGCACCACGTTACAAATAACTCCTTTTCTCCACCAAGATCAGGTAACTTTTTGGATCCTTTAAAAAAAAAAACGAGGGTTAAAAGGTACAAACTTTGTTGCCTCTGAAACCTCATCCCACAAATGAACTTTCTAGTAGCTAAATTCATGTCATATCTCTAAAGCCCTGTACTGAGATTGTCATTCTATGACAAGGAAAGACACAAGTTACTGAAAGTGTTTTGTTGTTTGTTTTTTCTTCATTCATTGTCTAAATAGGGGATTAAGGTGAAGGCTGTTAGAACTTTTTCAATCTATGTGTTAATTAAAATATGTTGTCTATTCTTTATTTATAGTATAAAGATGCATTTATGAAAGCAAATCCTGGCTACAAATGGTGTCCTACCACAAACAAGCCTGTGAAGTCTCCAACACCCACTGTCAATCCACGAAAGAAACTATGGGCCTTCCCATCAGACTCTTCAAGAGACTTACCAAGCCCCAAGAAAGCAAAGACTGAAGAAATGCCTCAGCTTAACTTTGGAATGGCCGGTGAGTTTAGACATTGATTTTACCTGTTCTTTAAGAACAGGGCAATTCATTTAGGCAGTATTTTTAACAGATAATAGAGAAAAGCAAAATTTATGACCAATAGGAAGCAATGGCAAATATGTAGCATACCTTAAAGCTTTGGAGTATAACATACCTAGAACGTATATATATAGTTAAAGAAGGGAAGTATAGACCAAGTGATAGAGTCATTATAAATGTATGTGGATTCCTGACATTGATATTATAGAAAAGCAGACAACAATGTGGAGATTGTCAGGCACTCAGGGAATTTTGTAATATAACAAAATATCTTACATACTCATGCACGCTATTAATTTGTCCCAGTAAGCACCTTAGTTGTCTTAGATACCTAAAAAGCCACAATTATGTGGATCATCTGAGGATATGAAACATCGAGGCCAAGAGTATGAACAACTCCATCACAAATCTGAGATGGATCCGACAGCTGTTTCTTAGAAGGAATTTCCATCCTACCCTCTCTCCAACCCCCATTCCTGTTATGGGCCAGGCAGATTTAACATTCCAGGTGGTCCCATTTGTTATGAGACCTTAATACTCTTTGGGTGGTAAGGAATGCTACAGCATTTATTACCACGAAATAAAGTATTTATATTCACCCTGCAAATGATTCTATTTTCCATGGCTATAATAATACCATAATCAAGAGAGGAATTTTCTGGGAAGAAATAGGGAGATTGGGCAGGATGGAAGCATTGAAGTTGGTATTGAGCTATAGGGTTCCTATTTCATTATTACAAGCAAATTTTCTTCAAGATAAGAGCTCTGAACAGTTTGCAAAATGGAAAGCTTGGGAATGGAAGTTGAGCAGTACTGTGATGACACTTCATTTTTTAATAGTCAGTAGGCCTAGCGAGATTTAACAGTTCAGTGTGTGATTCATGGTAAAACAAAGTGTGTGGTGATGTCACATATAAATCTAAGAAATGCAGTCTAATGCAATGGCAGCATTCTGAGGGAACAAAGTCTTCAGGTGATTGTTATGTAAGTGTCTGTAGTATAATTCGAAGTGAGCTTCCAGAATAATGCTTTGCATATCCCAGAGGAATCAGAATAGAAATCTGTCCTTGTTTTAGCTGTTACTTTTTACAGTTTTAGCTTCAACTTACTTGCTAGTAGTCTTGGTGAGCTCTCTAGACGCTCCAGATTGTGTCAGCAAGAGTCTTTTATAAAACATTTTATCATCAGGACGAAATAAAAGGATAGATGACTGGCTTCAAAATGAATTCCTTCGATTAGCATTTATCTTCCATTACTTTTTCTCCCAGTTCTAAATCTAGATCGGTCTATGTAGGTTTTTTTTTTTGCATACAGCGGCTCTTCACAAACCAAAAATAATTGTAGATAAACTACAGAAAGCTGTGAAAGATGTCTGTCTGTAGCACCATTTCTGACAGTTTAATAATCTACTTGTTATACCTACAAATTCAAAGTGGGACCTAGACTTCAACCAAGATATTTACAGATCAGCTTTTTAAAAACAGCATTCTTTAAAGCAAAATACAGGAAAGAAGGAAAACAACTTTGTCACATTTATTGCATTATGTAAGGGCTTGTGATGGCTGTTGGAAGCCCATGTTCAGAGCCCTTGTTAAACTAGTGTACAGTGGATGACATTGGTCTGATGTTCCTTTTTAACACAATGAAAGCAAATTAATTTGCCTTTAATTGAAACATGGTGCTTAGCTGTTTAAATCTAGGGGATACTTGTAGGGCTTTTAGAGGCCAGTTTAAGCTTTTCCTCAACATGGAATCTTGTTTTGTTTTCCCAGTAGTCCTTGTCACATGACATTTTGCATTTTTGAATAACCCCAAAGCAGTCAAGTGTATGATTTCCAAGAAGGGAAAGCTATATAGAATTTAATTTTAGTACAGGCCCTCTTGGTGAAGGGAAAACATGCTATTTATATAAATATATTTTTGATATATCCAAATATTATGTAATATAAATTAATATAAAGGATGATGATAATTTCTTGTCTGTGTTTTAGTATTTATACAGCAAAGTCATATTGGTATATAACTTAAATTATCATGAAAGTATGTTCCTATTTTACTTTATAATTTGAACTAACACATTTTTATCTTTATTAGAATGCAATCATCCAATCCTCCTGATCTCTAAAATGGCAGCTGCAAAAGTATTTAGCTGCCCAAAAGAACCAAAGTACACCTATACTTTCTGCTACATTCATTTCTCTCTCCTGATTTTTATTTGCCAATAGATTTAATTGTCTATTTTAATTGCCACAGTAGTTCATAAAGTTAACATTTAATTAAGGATGGAATCTTAAAACAAAAACAAAGAGCCTTGTTTCAGCAAATCAGCTCATGTTCCTATGTGTATTCCTACGTGGCTGCCTTCCAAGTTGGAGCTGTTTTGTGACCACCTGATTATTTGGTAACATATTTTCCCTCTACTAAGTTCTTTCTTTCTTTTGTTCTTTCTTTTTTTAAACTGCCTCAGATTCTTTTTTCTCTCTTCTTCCTCTTTTTTTTTTTTTTTTTTTTTTTAATTTGACTGTAAGATGCGGTCAGAGTTGCTTCATGAGACAGATTGTATTCAAAGATGTACTTAAGGGCATATCTTTAAACAAAAAATCAAAAAAGAGAAAAGAAACACCTGAATGTCTTCAGGCAACACTATGCCTGATCCTCATTTTTAATTGTAGAGAGATTATTAAAATAAAAATTGTACTTATTGAGGACCACTATGCACTGGGAAAAGCACTGTCTTAGGCATTTTCACATAGGTTATTTCATTGAAGTTCTGAAATTTAATTCATTTAAGACAACCTTAAAGGCTATAGATTTCTTATTATCTGTACTTTCTTTGTTTAGATATAATCCTGGGTGATAGATCTCCCAGTTTTGTTTTCATTTTCTCTTTCTACTTCTGTTTAATATTGAAGGAATGAAAACAAAGATGCTTGGTAGTATAAAAAGCATTCATTTTGAATATTAAAGTTATTTCGAGGAAGGGCCTGATTATACCCCTAAGATTTAAGATGTCAGATTGTTAAATTTAAATTTGTGTTTGAAAGTTTTAGAGAAAGAATATTTGAACAAAGCCCACTAGATTCTTGGAGGCCCATTTGTAAAATGTCTCCCTGTTCTCTTGTTCCTCTGATGGCCTGGTTCTTTTTATCAGCCCTGATTTCATGTGGCAGAAATAACAATTTGAGAATAACAATCTCAAATTTCTTAAAAGACAAGCATAAGCATTCTTTTGTTTTTAAAAAAAATCCATCCAAACTCCCCATGCAGTAAGGAAAGAAGCATCACATTGGGAGATAATTCATGTTGTAAACAGCTGTGGTATTGAAGAAAGTATTTTGTGGGAATGGTAGACAACAGTGGTGTTTAAAAGGCTCACAGAAGTATGAGTACTAAGCACATATACACCAGGTTATTGCTTCATAAAGAGTTTCAAAAGTTTTCTGTAACAAGTTACATGTGGTTCTGTTGGATTTCTGATTGCTGGTCTTTGTGAGTATTCTTTTTTGACTCTGGATTATGTGTACTTCATGGTTGTGAATTGATGATTTACTTGTTTTTGACTTATTTAGATCCTACTCAAATGGGAGGCCTGAGCATGCTGCTTTTAGCTGGAGAACATGCTCTTGGCACACCAGAGGTAAGCGGTCCCTCATCCCTCTCCACTCTGCTCCTGCTGGGGATTGAGAACACAGACATTTGTGTTCTGTTCACACTGTTAGTCCTGCAGTTTCTCTGTTTGCAGCTCAGGAACAAACTCGGCTTTTAATTGTTTTCATTAAGACCTTTATGTGCATCATATTGTGCCTTGAGGGTAACGAGTGGGGTATGTAAACCCAAAATGACACAAACACAGGTCAGGTGCGAGTGTTGAGATTCCCTGAGCAGAGGAGTAAGACCGGCAGTGTACAGCTAATTAGCATTTGCCATGACTGTGTCACGGGGTCCATAGGGTGAATCCTCTGATTCATTCATTCTGTTCATAACATTCTCTGCTTTTGTGATGTTCTCATTAGACTTGCTAGTGAAAAGATGAGAGTTAAAAAAAGCATGAAACTGTCAGTCTCTCTGGTACCTGAATAAATTCAAACTCCTGTTTTTGAAAATCAGGAAACTTGGCATTCCAAGATTGCTTATTCTTTAAAAAGGAAAATGAAAAAGGACCCAGGCCCTTAATGACCTTGGTTTCATTTTTTTATTCCCTTGTATCGTTATTGGGCTGTTTTTGCTAAATATTTTTAGGTATTGTTTTGACGGACAAATAGTAGCCAGTAACTGTGCGTAGTTTGCATTTGTGGAATTCCTCTCTTTTCTAGATCCCTTTAACAAAGGCCAGATGCATTGACCTGCAGGTCACATTATTTTACCACACTCAGGGCCTTGAGATGGAAATTTTTGAATCCTCAACCAGAGTTGCTATTTGGAACAAAATAGCAATTTTATTGCATATATATATATGTCTCTTTCTTTCTTTTTCTTCCATCCTTCCTTCCTTTCTTTCTTTCTTTTTCTTTCTTTCTTTCTTTCAGTTGTGTGCTATATGGATTACAGTTGAAGTCTATACAAATAGTCATTTTAGAAGATACCACACAAGATAGTTACATCACAAAAGGCTTTTATTATTTATAGTTTATATTTGAAATCCAGAGTAGTTGACCAAATGTTCAATTTGATTTAACTTTTAATTCTGTTCAATTCAGTGTAGCAAAAAATGTGTAAATTTGGTAGACTGATAGTTATTTATATTGTGCTAATCTTTAGCTGAAAAAAGTTAACATGTCACTTTGTACCTTTAAATGCTCATTATTCAGCATGTTTGTACTTCCTCACGCGATAGCCTTCTCTGGCATCATTTTACTTTCTAACACATGGCTGCTCCTGAATAGCAATCATACTAACTCTCACGTGGGTGTAGAGTATCCCAGGCATGTTCCCAGGGGTGAGTGTTGGAGTAATAATGCGCATTTGACCTTTCAACACAGTCTGACTGAAGATCTCCAAGGATGCACTGTACTATGAAAGTCAGGATCATCTTTTCTGACAGATTAGATAATAATGAAGTTTTCTTCCCAATATCTATTAGCGTCCCTTTTAACTTTCAGGAACAAATGTAAACAAACATCTATGGAATTTACAAATGGATGAAAATGCTAGTCAAAGAAAGGAATACTTTTTTTCTTGGATTAAAATTTGTTTCTTGGGCTCTTTTCAGTGACTAGCTCTTCTCCCTACTTTTAAGGACAGCAGAGTTTGACACAAGCAGTTTAAACCATGCTTTGGTCAACCTTTCAATTCTGATAAAGGGGAACCATTTTGAAAATTCTCAAGCTAAAGAAACAAAGAAAGTTAAATGGCTTAAAGAAGTGACTCATATAGAAGAAGGGAATTTATGCTAAGGAAGAAGTTACCAGCACTTAGGTCTTTAAGAACCACTTCTCAGAGTACAGCTCTCTCTTCATAATCCCTGCTTCTCATCTCAGATATATTTAGGTCTTTATTGCAAATAATCTTGAGATACTGAAACAATAAAGCAGCAAAATTTGTATAAAATCATGCTGTCTCTAAATATATAGTTTGGGAATTTATGTCATAGGTATTAGTAGATGTCATTTAGCACCTAATTTCTATGCAGTCTTATTCCAGATATATAGACATGGTCATAGAACTTTAGGGGCTTTGTACATCGGCAGGTGACAAGTACAGTGAACATATACTTACGTACACACATGCTTTAAAAGAAAATTATAAAAATAATGAAATAAGGAGAGAAGTACAGAAATTTCATGCATCTGACATTTGGAACAATTACTGTGAAGTCTGTTTATACTATTAGGTAGGACCAGTCAAATAAAGTGACATTTTACAAAAATTCTGCCACGGAGGAGGTCTAATTGCAATGGCTTTTTTAAATGCCACAAGAAAATTCTTACTTTGAAATATTTTATTTAAAGGGAGGAGATTTTCCTTTGTTCATTAGCCTGAAACCTAATCACATAGAAAAAGTCCTCAAAAGTCTGTTTTTTTAATATGGAAAAATTTAATATAGGATTAGTTGTATTTTTGAAAACAATTCGAGAAGGTAGAGAGGCTTGCTGTTATGGGAACAATAAAATCCAGGTTAAAAGCTTCTTTAGCCTATGCAGTTTCCTGGATCTACATGTGATGTGCTCTTAGGGTTTTTAGAGAGAAATTGTAGGTTCTTGAGATAGCAGTAAGCAGATAATAACAAGCAAAATGTTGAGTTTCCTCTTTTTCCTCAGTCTTCTGATTAACTCTGAATCTGCCACAGTAGAATTTTGGCATTATTAGGTCAACATTTTTATATGCTACTGTTATTAAGCCAAGCTTGGTTCTGTGATCTGTGTCTCCAGTTAGTAAAAGGGGTAAAAGTGGCATTTATAGTTTGATTCTTTTTCACGTAGATGATCAGTCTTATATTTTCTTTATACCCAGAGTACATTGAAATGCATTACATATTTGGGATAAATTTTAAAAAGCAGTGTTTGTCATTAAAGAGTTTATGGATTAAAGAAGCAAAATAAATGTACAGGCATACCTCATTTTATTGTGCTTTGCAGATATTGCATTTTTAACAAATTGAAGGTTTATGGCAACCCTGTGTCCAGCAGGCCTGTTGGCATTATTTTTTCCAACCATGTTTACTCACTTTGTATCTCTGTGTCACATGTTGTTAATTCTTGCAGTGTGTCAGACTTTTTGTTACTATTATATTTGTTATGGCAGTCTGTTATCAGTGATCTTTATCGTTACTGCTTTGTAATTAGTAAGGTTGCGGGGGTACTACAAATCACACCCATGTAAGACAGTGAACTTAATTCATAAATGTTGTGTGTGTTCTGACTGCGCCACCGACCAGCAGTCCCCCCCTCCCACTCCCATCTCTCTCCCTCTCCTCAGGCCTCTCTATTCCCTGAGACAAAACAATATTGAAATTAAATCGGTTAATCAACCTACACTGGTCTCTTAAGTGTTCAAGTGAACTGAAGAGTCCTATGTCTCTCACTTTAAATCAAAAGCTAGAAATGAGCAAGCTTAGAGAGGAAGGCATGTCGAAAGCTGGAACAGGCTGAAAGTGAGGCCTTTTGTGCTAAACAGTTAGCCAGGTTGTGAATGCAAAGGAAAAGTTCTTGAAGGAAATTAAAATGCTACTCTGTTTAACACACGAATGATAAGAATGTGAAACTGTCTTACTGCTGATATGGAGAAAGTTTTAGTGGTCTGGATAGAAGATCAAGCCAGACACAACATTCCCTTAAGCCAAAGCCTAATCCAGAGCAAGGTCATAACTCTGTTCAATTCTGCGAAGGCTGAGAGAAGCTGCAGAAGAAACGTTTGAAGCCAGCAGAGGCTGGTTCATGAGCTTTAAGAAAAGACTTAATCTCTGTAATATCCAAGTGCAAAGTGAAGCAGCAAGTGTTGATGAAGAAGCTACAGCAAGTTATCCAGAAGATCTAGCTAAGATACTTCATGAAGGTGAACTGAACAACACTGAACAACAGATTTTCAATGCAGATGAAACAGCCTTCTGTTGGAAGAAGGTGCCATCTAGGACTTTCATAGCTAGCGAGGAGAAGTCAGTGTCTGACTTCCAGGCTTCAAAAGACAAACTCACTCTCTTCTTAGGGACTGATACACCTGGTGATTTAAATTGAAGTCAGTGCTCATTTACCATTCTGAAAATCGTAGAGCCCACAGGAGTTAGGCTAAATCAGCTCTGCCTGTGTTGTATAAGTGGAGCAACAAAACCTGGATGGCAGCATATTTGTTTATAACATAGATCACTGAGTATTTTAAACCCACTGTCGAGACCTACTGCTCAGAAAAGATTTCTTTTAAAATGTTACTGCTGCTTGACAACGCACCCGCTCATCTGAGAGCTCTGATGTAGATGCTCAATGAGACTAATGTTGTTTTCATGCCTGTTAACACATCCATTCTGCAGCCCATGGATCAAGGAGTCATTTTGACTTTCAAGTCTTATTATTTAAGAAATACATTTTGTAAGGCTGTAGTTGCCATGTATAGTGATTTCCTATGATGGGTCCTGGGTAAAGTCAGTTCGTTGAAAACCTCCGGAAAGAATTCACTGTCCTGGATGCCATTAAGAATGTTTGAGTTTCATGGGGAGAGATGTAAACATCAACATTAAGGGAATTCCCTGGCGGTCCAGTGGTTAGGACTTGGCGCTTTCACTGCCGTGGCCTGGGTTGGATCCCTGGTGGGGGAACTAAGATCCTGCAAGCCACACAGCATCGCCCTCCCTCCCCCCCTAAAAAAAAAATTCAGCATTAACAGGAGTTGGGAAAAAGTTGATTCCAATCCTCATGGATGACATTGAGGGGTTCAAGACTTCCATGGAGGAATTAACTGCAGACATGGTGGAAATAGCAAGAGAACTAGAATTAGGAGCTGAAGATGTGACTGAATTGCTTCAATCTCATGATAAAGCTTTAACAGATGAGGAGTTACTTCTAATGGAGCCAAGAAAGTGATTTCTTGAGATGGAATCTACTCCTGGTGAAGATGCTATGAAGATTGTTGAAATGACAAGAAAGGATTCATAGTGCGACATAAATTTAGTTGATAAAGCAGTGATTGGGTTTGAGAGGATTGACTCCAGTTGGGGGTTTTCTTTTTTAAGAGGTTTTTTTTTTTTAAGTGAATTTTTTAATTTGTTTTTTAGTGTTTTTAATTTTTTTTTGTTTTTGGCTGTGTTGGGTCTTAGCTGTGGTGTGCGGGCTTCTCTTTAGTTGTGGTGTGCAGGTTTTCTCTTCTCTAATTGTGGCACGTGGGCTCAGCAGTTGTGGCACACAGTCTTAGTTGCCCCACGGCATGTGGAATCTTAGTTCCCTGACCAGGGATTGAACCTGTGTCCCCTACATTGAAAGGTGGATTCTCTACCACTGGACTACCAGGAAAGTCCCCTGATTCTAGTTTTGAAAGACGTTCTGCTGTTTGTAAAATGGTATCAAACAACATTGCATGCTGCAGAGAAGTCATTCGTGAAAGGAAGAGTCAATTAATGTGACAAACTTCATTGTTGTCTTATTTTAAGAAACTGCCACAACCACCCTAACCTTCATCTATCACCAACCACCCTGACCAGTCAGCAGCCATCAACATCAAGGCAGGACCCTTCCTCAGAAAAAAGATGACTCACTGAAGGCTCAGATGATGATTAGCATTTTTTAGCAATGAGGCATTGTAAAATTAAAGTGTGTATTTTTTTAAAGTATAGTGTTATTGTACACTTAATAGACTACATTATAGTATAAACATAAGTTACATGCTCTGAGAAACCAAAAACTTTGTGTGACTAGCTTTATTGCAGTATTCAGTTTTTTTTTTTAAAGGTTTTTTTGATGTGGACCATTTTTTAAGTTGTTTTTTTTTTTAATAAATAAATTTATTTATTTATTGGCTGCGTTGGGTCTTTGTTGCTGCACACGGGCTTTTTCTAGTTGTGGAGAACAGGGGGTACTCTTCATTGTGGTGCTCAGGCTCCTCATTGCAGTGGCTTCTCTTGTTGCGGAGCACGGGCTCTAGGCCTGTGGACGGCACATGGACTCAGTAGTTGTGGCTCACGAGCTCTAGAGCGCAGGCTCAGTAGTTGTGGCGCACGGCTTAGTTGCTCCAAGGCATGTGGGATCTTCCTGGAGCAGGGATCGAACCCGTGTCTCCTGCATTGGCAGGCAGATTCTTAACCACTATGCCACCTAGGAAGTCCCTAAAGTCCCTATTGAATTTGTTACAATATTGCTTCTGTTTTATGTTTTGGTTTATTGGCCAAGAGGCATGTGGAATCTCAGCTCCCCGACCAGGGATAGAATCCTCACCCCCTGCACTGAAAGGTGAAATCCTAACCATTGAACCACCAGGGAAGTCCCACAGTATTCACTTTTGATTGTGGTGGTCTGGAACCAGACCTGTGACATGTCCAAGGTTTGCCTGTGTTGAACAAGGCAGTCATCAGGGAGTGACCCCCGCACTCAGAATGGCACACTAAGCTTGTCCCTACTGAGACTCAGTGAAATGTAACTTAGAAGTCTTATTAGGAAGTACATCACAGTGAAGGAAATGGAAAGGAGTGTTTCCAATGAAGAGATTTTAGCAAACTTATATAAGCTTTTTAATGAAGAAAATATGAAATAAGCTTAAAATACACTAACCAGGGGGCTGCAGAGAGCCAGTCCTTTCAACAGTGTCCAGCATTTACTTTAAAGAAAGAGGAAAGCAAAATAGAAGAAAAAAAAGTAAGAAATAAAAGTTCACATCAAACTTTGGGAAGAGCTAAAGAGAAGGCAGTTAGCTACATTAAGTTAAGCCTTTATATTTCATATCAGTGAGTTAATATCCAAAGATGAAAATGCAATAAATAAAGTATAAGTATTTGATCTAGAATTTCTAGAAGTAATCTCCAGGACTGAAAATTTCTGTAGTGTTATATTTTTAACTTATTTTAATAAAAATGTAAAGCTAAGTTAAATTTTAAAAATAAAGGCAGGCAGTGATACAGTTCAGAGATGAAAGGGGAGATTATTCAACACATAATATATAGAACAGCTTGGAATATATTGGAGAGATCAGCATTTCAGTATTGGACCTAAGTGAGCACCAGAAAGTCATCTTGGCGAAAACGGAAAAGATGGTTTGGGAAATAAAAGAAAATAAGAAAAGTTTGGCAAAGTAATCGTAGCTGATGAAAATGTTTGACAGTATCAGTATCTATTTGGTTGAATGAATGAACTGAAGGCAAACTTTTAAAGGTTCAGAAAGTATATTAGACGTGGGTCTGTGGTTTTAGAATGCCTAATTCTTTTGTTGGAATGAAGAGATATGACAGTGAAGTTACGATTAAGTCATATTTTTCTTTGCCTTCCATCCTGTAAAATGGAGCTAATGATGCCCACTTGCCTCTTACTCCCAAGACATCTATGAAGATTAATTAAGTAAAACCTGTAAGGCATTTTTACCTCTCCTGAAAAGCTTTCTTGTAGGTACCTAGTATTATTACCATAATTTATTCTAGGCATTTTCATACTTAACTTGAAAACTTAAATTATGTCAGGCTACTACTCCTACAGGCTATAGTATGTTTTACCAGCAGCATACTTACATTGAGCAAATAACCTGCTCAAGATTGTGTAGCTATGAAGTGACAGAACTGGGATTTGAACCCAGGGGGACCAGCTTCGGTCTTTGAGTAGCCTACAGGGACGTTTGTGATTCATTCTCCGCCCACCAGGCCTCAACTCGGGCCACTTCTCCAGTGGCATCCTGTGCTGCACCCTTACTCGGGCATTTCAGGAGTGCTTTCTGGGGACCAAGCACTGTACTGAGCACTTATAATGATTATCTCATTTCATCCTTCCATGAGCCTTAAGAGGTTGGGTTATTATTCCCCATTTCATAAATGAAGAAACTAGGCTAGAGAGATTAAATAGCCTCTCTAAGGTCATAGAGCAAGAAAGTCATTATACTAGTATTTAAACCCATATAGTTTCCATTAAGTAATAAGCTAGATGAAATCTGAATAGAGAAAAGATAGTAATACCAATATTTGTTAAATTAATGAATATGTCTTTATTTACAACACTGTGAATTTTAAATTAAAAAAAATACAGATTTTGATAAAATTGAAAGTTTTCCCCTTTCTTATAATTAATGATATCAGTGAAGTGGGGAAAATTATTTTACTACCTATTGGTACATTTGAGCTAGTTTGACATGTGCTTCTCTTAGACTACTATATCTGACTACTCCAGGATCTTCAATCCACTGAATTCCAATCCTACCCCCAACTCTTGCCCTCTTCTCACCAAAGCTTTTAATTTCCTTCTCACAATTTTATAGTTTTTAGACACGTTTTGTGAGGAAATACTGTATTTAAATTTTACATTAAACGGGCTCTTTGAGCTTTTTCTCTTCCGGGTAGAGACTTCCCCTTTTTATGTCACTGCTTGCTGCCCATTTGGGCTGGAACTGCCCATCCAGCCCAGCCTCTTCCATCTCTCAGCAGTGGGGCTCAGAGCGCAGAGAATCAGGTCCTTCTACCTAACCTGATGGACAGACAAGCATGAGTACCCAGGCCACATTGCTCAAGACAGTGATGAACTCACATGAGCTCCTCGGTCTCCCAGAAGGTGGTGGGAAGGGGTGGAGGGGAAAGTGGGCAGCAGGTGAGCGGGGAGAGAAAAGAGGAGAATGGGGAACAAGAGGATACACGAGAAGGGTGGTACTGTTGCTGCCACGTTGTTGTTGAGAGCTTGTGTATATACTTGACTGCGTTCTGTCCTCACAGTGTCCTGTGATGTCAGTAGTATTACTTGTTTTATCAACTGAGAAAGCTGAGGCAGGAAGATGCTGTGGTTTGTCTCAAATGCTATAGCGGTTTATGGCCTGGAGTCTGTCCTGGACTTCCATGCCAGCGCCCTGCCACACTGCTTAGAGTGATAGGAAACTTGACTCTGGTAGTGCTGGTGCCCGGAGAGAAACCAGGGACTTACCCTTCCTCTCAGCCAAGTGACTTGACTTACATTCTAGTTTTGAGGCGCTCGCACCTCTAGGCGGCGCTATTGGTTGTACTCCCCAGGAGCCCAGTTCTCTCTCGACTGTCGCCTCGTCCTGGCGTCGGCCAGTCAAGGGCACTGCTTTAGTCCTCATGTGCTCCTTAACCTCATTTAGGTGTAATTAAGAGTGGCTTCATTTTAGTCCTTAAGTAGGTTTTGAAGGACTAACTTGGATATAATATACTTACATTGAATTACCTGTGTTTAAAAGCGAAGTCCGTTTCAGAGCTTCATTTAACATCTCATATTAAATGCAAATTAAGTGATCACTCAGGTGCTTTGGAAGGATCCCCGGCTAAAGCTGCCAATTGTCGGAAAGCCCGGGCCAGGCTGAACGAGGCTGAGAATCAGATCACGGGCCCTTGGAGTCACAAGGGATGTTTACACTTGAACTCTGAAACAGAATCCTCTACCCCCAGCCCCTCTCCTCCCGAAGGAGACAACCCCACCTTCCACCGCTGCCTAAACATTCTTCCTTCTCTCATACTCACTCTTTCAGTGATAGGTTTTAACTTTCCTTAGAAATACTGGCACTGACTGACCCCTCTCCCTCAGCCCTGACACCCTTCCAGGCAATTAGAGGCCTGGCAAATGCCATCTGTGATTTAATTGGGGCCCTGCATCTCAGCTGATTAATTTCCTTAACCTTCTAGTTGGGCTCCTGCCTCCAGTCACTCGCCAGCCAAGGTCATCCTGCACTCCACCAACAGCATTATCTAACTACACATCTCATTGTGCCGCTCCTCTGACTGAAAACCTTGGCTGACTCCCCATTGCCTTCAGCCTGATTTTCAGACTTCTTAACGTAGCGTGCAAGTTCCACTCAGTCTGATTCATCTCCCACTGCACTCCAAGGCATCTCAGTCTTCAGCCACGCTGGGAAAGTCACTGCTTCTCATACACACAGGGCACTTCCTCCATACTTTGCCTCTTGCTGTGACCACATCATTTCTACAATTCTGGTGTTCCTTCTAGGGGTATCTCAGATGCTACTTATCTTACTTCTTCCATCTGTTCCCAGGAAGAATGAAGGCTGCTTCTCTGTCCTCCCATAGACCTTGTAATGTTCCACCAGGAGGCACGTCCGCTCTTAATGTGTAGTTGTCTCCTGCAGTGAAATGCAAGCAACTTAAGGGCCAGACACATCCCCTTAGTCTCACTTTGTTCCCCTGAATATACTGCACACAAATGGGATATAAGCTTTTTGAAAGAGAGCAGCAGTCTTTGTGACTGGCACATAATAGGTGTCTATTGAATGTCGTTGAAGGAATGAGTAATCAGTAAATATGTGGATTAGCAAGGGCAGGGATGTGGAGTTCAGATACAGCCAATGCACTTCATCCCTTTTGTTGACTATATGTTCATCACAATCCAACTCTGAGCTTGTGGTCTTGTGCCTTGCGAAGTAGGAATGGGCTCTTAATAAAATCTAGTGTTCCAAGCCACTTACAGTGCATCTAACTGTCTTGATCTTGTTTTATATCAAGGGACTGGATCATGTTTCCACATCTCTCATTATCATGATGTGCATTTTGCCATTTGGAAAAAAATGTTACCTCGTCGTAATCCTTAATTATACTAATCATTCCCCTTACTTGGTTATTGAGAATTATAGTTAATTTAAAGGGAAAATTGAATTTAAGGAAAGTTGAATACCTGTGTGGTTAACAAAACTGCTTTTAAAATTCCTTTAGCAGTTTTCTTTACTGGGCATATAGCAACACCTAGTGGCCTTATGGATTATTTCAGAGACTATTTCTAGAAACAGCTTCTGGAGTCCCCCCCCTTTATTGAATCTCTGCTTATTTAGTATTCTTTCTTTCCTCTTAATTGATGAACAGATATCTTTGAGCTCTGTATTTTGTTATATTTAGGAAGTAAACTGGCTTTAGGAGATGACTAGGTGTTGAAGAATTGATGTTTCTTCATAAAAAGCATACCCCACCTAAGAAGTAACTTAGAATACTGTAAATACAAACAGCAGGTGATATTGCAAGGTGACAAGGTCTAGGACCCTCTAATAACATCATTTAAATAGGAACGCTTTGTGGGAAATAAGCTCTTCCTTCCATGTGGATATGATGCCAGATTTCTTTACCAAACGTTTACAAGTATGCGCAAATATATACACTTGCACTGGATGCCTCATTTAGCAAACACTCAAGAATGAATTCTGCCTCGGTACATTTTCCGTGTCATTGAACCATTTTTACATTTTGAGATTTTAGATGGAAATATGTCTAGCATGTATCACATGCATTTATGCTTTTTAATAAAGGATATATTTTATAATTATCCTTGACAACTTAGAATCATAGTTATAAATATTAATTACTACCTTCAGGAGAAACTTTAGGACTACTTGCTTCTACTTTAATTTTTTTTTCTTTTCTAGCTTTTGTGATACTCCACTTTACTAAGTAACTGAGATTTTTAAATTTTTAATACAGTTTTGGAAGGTTCCATTTACAGTTATTACAAAATACTGGCTATATTCCCCATGTTATATAATACATCCTTAAGCCTATCTTACACCCAGTATTTTGGTTATTTGTTTTAAATAGACTACAGTGCTTTATAAAACATGTGCATTGTAAATTAATAAAGTTAAAAATATTGTGTCTGCAGTTTTCTGTGTCTTTCCCTCTGTGTCTTCTTGCTGGTGGCATTGTTTCTTTTTCAGTGCTTTTCCTTTCAGTGCTCTTATCCATACCCTTGGCCCCTCCTGATTTGCTGCTTCTGTTCTGTGGACTAGGAAGTCAGGTAAACACATAGCTTGATAGGAAGCCAGTTCTTCTGGCTGCCAATTTTGTGTTGTTTCCACTATACTACACTGAAGATAAAGGCTAAATCCACAGTGCTTTAAAGTAAGAGTCATTAGATTTTGAAAAAAGACATTATCCACTACAGTAAAATGCACAGCCTCAGTGACTGTGATTATTGTTCTCACCATTGGGCAGCCTTTGTTGTGTGATTCCTGGCCAGGTCATTGAGGTTCTTCATATTCATGAACACAGAGAAGCAAGTCAGTCAGCCGATACTCGTGTATCTACTACTCATCAGGGTGCGTGGGGAGCACAAACTCGCAGGCCTGGACGTCTCTGCTTACATAGTACAACTGACATAACGTAGAATTAGAGATGTCTTGGTAATTACTTACATTTGAATTCTCCATACAAATAGAAAGTTTTATTTATGATTTGCAGAGGTTCTCATTTAACTTTAAATCTTTATGACTGGGTGTATAGTCATGGCCAGATTATCTATAACGGCATTTAAAAGAAAGTTGATTTTTCTTCTTACAGTTAATATGAACTCTAATTGAGCCGTAGGGTATCTAATCTCATAAGTGATAACTCTTTCATGAATCATGGTATCAGAAACAAAAATATGTGTTATGTATTATATAGGCTTTATATAGGGTAACTACCCTATATGATAATATACTTAATTCTAAGTATCTCATAGATTTCTGTCACATGTACAGCCTACACTATTAAAGTTTTATAAAGTCACTCTATAAATTTTCATTTAGTCCTAGGCTCAGTTTATTTTATTTTGTTTTATTTTCTTGGTCACGTAGCTTGCGGGATCTTAGTTCCCTGACCAGAAATTGAACCTGGGCCACTGCAGTGAAAGTGCCAAGTCCTTAACCACTGGACCACTAGGGAATTCCCTAGGCTCAATTTTAAATAAAATTTTGATTGTTTACCAAGATAACTAGGGACTAAACACACAGGATTTCTTTGTATTTTTAGAAAGCAAATTAAAACTACTGGACTTTCTGGCACACTAGTTGTCAAAGGAATCAGGCTTTGGCAGCCAAACCACAGGTGGCAAATTAATTAAAGCTCCTGCACCTTTTCTGTGGAGCTTATCACTGGAAGAAGGTGGCCGTTACTCTTTCAAATCCAAAGGTGACAATTAAAATTTTAAATGCTTGCTCCTGCCCAGTGGTCTGTGACGTTGTTAGAGAAACACATCTTGAATGTCTGATGAAGAGGTTCAGTGAGAAACTCTGGTTTTAGGAACGTAACTTTGGGTGACTGCCAGCTCTTTACATAGATTCAGCCATCTAATATAATCACATGCAGCTATTAAAACTACATTGGGAAAAGTTTAATAACACAGGAAAATCAATGTATTGTTAAAAGCAAACATTTTGTAACTGTAGTACAACATCACATTTCTGTTGGAAACATTATCTATACACACAACTGCAAGAATATACATGGAATATTAACAGTGTTTATCTTTGGGAGATAACATTGTAGATGATTTTTCCTCTGTATTCTTTTTTCAGATTTTCAGCGGTGATCTTGGATTATTTTATTGTCAGAAACATGTTTATTAAAAAAATATTTTTAACTTTTACTTTTCCTCTAAAATGAAAGATAACTCGTTCCCTAAGACTCTCTAACTTCATCATTCAGGAAAGGAGAGAGAGGGGACACACTGATTTGGTGTTTAGGAGACACGTTGTTAACTTTGATTTAGTTAATTCAACAAATACTTGGGTATCCATATTGTGTCCAGGCAATGTTGAGGATTCTGCATTAAACAAAGTCCCTGGAAGAAGATGGCACATAAACACATATTTATGTCTTGTGATAGCGCTAAGTGCCATAATGATAGAGACTAAGGGGATTATTGATTGTTGGGGAGTAGAGATGTCATTTACCTGTCTAGTCCTACGTTCCTTTATCTATACAAAGGATTAGGTCAGAGGGATACTGAAATCCTTTCCCTCTAACATTTCATGACTCCTAGAATTACAAGTTACCACCTAAGTGATTATTTCACCCAAATGCAGAAATGCGTCAGTTTTTAATATTAAGATAAAGAAGAAATACGTATCCCGAGAATGGTACTTGATAAACAGCAAGAAGTTTTAAAAAAAACCAGTGGTGTTTCTGTAACTATTGTTAATAATGAAAATCACAAGTAAAGATTGTAGAGTGTTAAATGTTTACCCAACGTAGTAAATAATGTACAAGAATATATTATAAGAGAAATTTCTCTTAGGAAAATAGTACCGACTTTTCTTAGATTGGGGCTTGTCTATGAATACATGAAAATCCAGGAAAACAAAAATTTAACCTTGGTTTTGTTTTCCCGAAAGGTTTATAATGATCAAAACTCATTTGTGTTTTCATATAGTCAGGTGATATGAAATATTGGGGAAATACAGAACAGGGAAGAAATAGATATTCTTTGGATTTGGTTGCAGAAAGCCAAGAGATCAAATGGGCATCATTGAAGAAATTTCTCTTTGGTTAATAGTAATTTTTCTGAAATGCATTGTCCTGTCTGTCTCCTACTATTTATGGAATTATTTAGCAGTTGCATGAATATATAAAACTTTATAAAACCTTGTATAAGATTTTGCAGAATATAGTTACCTTTTTGTCACAGTACTGCCTCAGATTTGGAAAGTCAAAACCATTCCTTCCTCAAATAGGAATGTTTTAGGTGACATTTGTCTTGTCTTCCAGAGGCTATTCTTGTGATGCCTCATACCACCTTTCTTTGTTTCAGCTATCCTCTGGCACTTGCAGGCCTGATGTTTCAGAATCCTCTGAAATGCGTCAGAAGTCACCATTATTTCAGTTTGCCGAGGTAATATATTACAATTTATACTTAATGAAATTATAAAGTGAGCTTAAATTTGGGCTGATGACAGTAACTTAAAGCAAAGAAGAACTCTGTGTTCTTAGTCACTTATCAGGTGTTAACTTGTCAGGTATTAAATCAGAAAACAGAATTGACTAATGGTTATTGGCTGTGCGTTCCTTTTTATTTATTTTAAATACACACTTTTCTCTTAATTGAAACTTTAGCAGGCAGTTGGCAGTTTTCAAAGTCTTATGTCTTATGTCTTGTGTCAAACCTGTTCGGCTCAGTACGTCGCTAACGTATTCAGAGATGATGTAGAAAAGCACATTATCCTTGATATCAAGTCTAAAGGTTAAGACTGCTTCCCAAAATATCTGCATTTACCCTAGAACACAGTATGGAGCCATCATTGATTAATTTTTTCTGAACTTTAAACCACATGGTTTTCCCTTGATCATTTGAATTGTCTTTCACTAGACCTTCTCTCACACTGTCATCCTTCCTAATGTTTGCCTCTCGTGGTACAGTTTTGTACAAGGAGAGCATATTTTTAGTTTCAGGCTTCTTTCTCCTCTCGTGTCCTTTCCTGGTGGTTCTCAACATTTCATTGGTAGAATTACTTTTCACACTGGCATGTTAGGTCATTCCTTTTATGACATTGTTTATAATATGCCTAAATGTCCTGCTGATATCACCAGAATGTTTTAATATATATTTGCTCACATAATACTCCTTATCTGTCACTCTCCTTTCTGCTCTCTGTGAGATGTGCCATGAATTCCAATTGCTTTGTATATTGTTTCCTCGAGAATTTAATGTAATAGTGGATTCAGTCTGCATTCCCTTTTGGACAGTAGTCTTAGACATATTAAATAATGTTAGTCTCAACTTTTAAAGCAGTTACTTAACCAGATATCCCTGCTGAAGGATAAAGTGAAATCTCTCAGATTTCATGTGAAATTTTAGATGTATTGACACATGTGCATTTTTTGGTTACTACAGCAAACCAAATATTCCAAAGAGATCCCTGACCCTAATCTAATATTTCTTCAGAAGCTCCCTATTCATGTTGATATCTCCTTTGTCCCAATATTGATTTGTAGAAACATCCTTTTGTTTAAAAACTTGTGAAATGCTTTTCAAAAATCTAGATGGTTTATACCACTGGTTCTGTTTTGTTCACTGTCTGATTTAAGCCTCAAAGAAATATATTATAGGTCAGGCATTTCCCCTTAAACTATGTTCTTTAACTTTTACAGAGGGTTGGTAGGAGTGAAAAGTCATGTCTGAAGTAAAACCTACAGTTTATAATTCCCAGGATTTCAGGAACATCCTTTTGGATTCACATCTGCAGTCTGTCACAGCTTATATACATGGAGATCTTTTGAAATGAATTGGTTTCATGGTTTGACCAAGAAGAGTTCTACAACTTTACCCTCAAATGTCTTCAAAGTACTTAGTTAGATCTTAGCCATTTATGGCAATTTGTGTATATCTAGTTTGTTAAATAGGATCTTCCAAGATCTTTTTTCTTTTTACTGATATTTATTCCAAAAATGCTTATTTGTCTGATTCAAAAAATACAGTGGAATTAAAATTTTCTTAATGCCTTCAGCAGTGAAGAGAGTCAATAATTCCATCAGTCTCTCTTCTAATTCTTTCTTATCCCTAAAGATGACTTTGATATTGTCTCACCAACTGGCTCCATGTTTTTCTAACCAACTTAATTTAATTGTTATGAAAAAATGATTCCTGGGATTGAGAGCTATGATCAACATGCATGTGTTGCTTAGTAAGTTCACTTTGATGGAGTCAGTGAGCACGTTTACTTGAAGGAAAAGACTTTGGTGGAAATGGGAATGGGCTGAATGTACAGTGCCCACGCTTTCTCTTCTTATGACTCATTTTCACCTATTTTGTAGCTGGATAGAAGATTTGTTCACTTTGAAACCAAAATTAATAACTGACCTTGCTCTCAAAACATCCTAAAAAAGTATTTCCATGCGGGCCTCAGAGCAGACTTTTACTGAGGTTACCATAATCACCAAATAGAAGTATAAGTTCTCCTCGTTGAACCAAGGATGCTGTGACAGGATCCTCTATCCACTATCAGACACCTGAGGGTGTGTGTGTGTGTGTGTTGGATGGGAGGATGCATGGTGTTATAAAATGAAGAAATGCTCTTCATATTCAGTAAGCAGTTTATTGAGTTCTGGTGCCCTGTCAGGCAGTGTATTCCATGGCTTACTTTCTTCTCGCCATAATGCTGTAAGATGGGGAGCATCACGATCACCATCATCACTTTACAGCCGGGAAAAGTAGGTCTGAAGAGAGATTAGCGGACCTGCCCAAGGTCATGTAGGCATTGAGAAGCAGAGCTAAGATTCAGTCCGAATTCAGTTCTGACCCACGTTATTTGCTTCTCCAGTACCATTTCACAGCTGCCTCTGAGCAGAGAGCAGCCTGAGGGCAGTGCTGCAGGGAAGAGAGAGATTTACGTGCAGCTTCCAACTTTTAATAATATTTTAAAAAATTCACTGAAATAAGGAAGTTTATCTCTACAGGTCTCCTCAACGGCTGTTTGTTACATATCTGATACGCTTGCAAGAGACATGGCAAATGAGCCAAACTCAGCCTTTTTTGTTCTTTCCACATCTGTTTTTAGAAACATGGCCTTTGTCTTCATGTATCATTGATACTGTTTTTCTGAAAGGGATTGAGGGTGTTGACTCATGTCTTAATCTTTATCAGTGTCTACAGTAGAAATATATGGCAGAAGTTGTTAGTCTGTTATGGTAAAATGTCCTTGTGCTTTAAAAATTACTTGTTTCCTTTCAGATATCTTCAAGTACATCCCACTCTGATGCTCCTGCAAAACAATGCCAAGCATCCGCCTTGTTTCAGTTTGCAGAGGTATGCCCTTCTTTTTGTTTGTTTGTTTTTCTTTCATATATATTGGGTTCAGAAAACTTCCTGGGCTCTGGAAATATTGGAATGGAATTTTATAACTTATAAGAGAACTTCAGGCTTGCCTCTTGCCGTTGCTGACAATACACATGGCAGGCTGCTTACTGCTTTTTGTGGCCTTTGCTGTAATCGTAGCTCAGCTCCAGATTTTATACCCATTTTACAAGCATTCCTTAAAGAGTTCCTTCAGAATAGACACTTTCCAGTAATTCATTTATTTCATTTTGACTTCTTTTTAACTTATTCTAAAAGCTTGGAAAATTATCAACCTGAAGGCCATAGGATTCCAATTTATTAAATTGTTCCAATAGTGAAATTAGATGCTGTCGTTGATGAATAACTCTCACAGTGAATGCAGAGGTGAATACGACCTGTTAGATCATCAGTGCTTAGCTTTGGGTGTGATGTAGCTTCAGCCAGTAGTTTTATTAGCGTTTAATCCCAAGCTTAGGTCAGGTTAGCTCATGCAGGATCTCAGATTTCTTCGGATTGTCAGCCAGAGAGAGAGCACGCACTAGAGAGCATTTTCTTGGTTGTTATCATGAGAAGGCAAATCTGATATGCTTGATTTTGCCACAAAAGCCCTGGTCTCACCCATGTGCTCATTTCTAATGAGGACTGTATGACAAATAATAAAATATCCCTTTTGTAAAAATAAGATGCCATCTGCTTTAGGTCTTTCCCTATTTTCCTCTTTATTAATTTCAACCAAAAATGCATGTCATAAACTAAGCAATTTTTTTAAGCAATTTTTTATAGGATTGAGAGAAAATGACAAGCAGGACTGTTCTGTTTAATATTGATGTATTGAATCACTTTGATTCATTTGCATAAAGAGTGCTGCATAAACGAAATGTAAAATGATATCCTTTCGGCAGGAGAAAACCCAGCATCTTACTTTGAAAATGAGAAAAAATTACTTTTAGTGCTTACATTTAAAAAAAATGCTGCTTCCTCTTGGGACACTGTGTCAACCACCCTGACTTGATCCCACCTGTTGGCCTATTTCTCTGTTAGGTTTCTCTGCCACAGTATTTGCTTTAGTTGCTTTAGAGGGCTATTCTATAAAACTGATAACAAAAATATGTAATGATATCATTTCATGAAGAACAATTTGCTTGATGAATCTGAATAAATTAAGATTTTATCATAATTTTTCATTATGATAAACAGACTTTTATTTTCACTGTCTGGGGAGCAGTTTTGTTTAATATTTCCTTGCTTTCCTCTAGTCATTGACATCCATTTACTTGATACTAATAATTTTTTCAAAGGTTAAGGTTAAAAAAGAGTTTTGACATGATGACTATAAATTATTATTAATGTTGGTACCTGAGCAATCTCATCCAACTTTTTAGGAACAGTTCCTTCAAAACAGAATTTATTTGCCATATATTCTGTTTGATTAAATTCTACACTGTGTAGCATGAACATCAGAAAGGTAGTGGCGTTGAATCTGTAAATTGCTTTGGGTAGTACAGTCATTTTCACAGTGTTGATTCTTCCAATCCAAGAATATGGGTATGTCTCTCCATCTGTTTGTATTGTCTTTGATTTCTTTCATCAGTATCTTATAGTTTTCTGCATACAGGTCTTTTGCCTCCTTAGGCAGGTTTATTCCTAGGTATTTTATTCTTTTCGTTGCAGTGGTAAATGGGAGAGTTTCCTTAATTTCTCTTTCTGCTTTTTCGTTGTTGGTGTATAGGAATGTAAGAGATTTCTGCACATTAATTTTGTATCCTGCTACTTTACTAAATTCATCAATTAGTGCTAGCAGTTTTCTGGTAGAGTCTTGAGGGTTTTCTATATATAATATCATGTCATCTGCAAAGAGTGACAATTTTACTTCTTTTCCAATTTGGATTCCTTTTATTTCTTTTTCTTCTCTGATTGCTGTGGCTAACACTTCCAAAACTATGTTGAATAATAATGGTGAGAGTGGGCACCCTTGTCTTGTTCCCGCTGTTAGAGGGAATGCTTTCAGTTTTTCACCATTTAGAATGATGTTGGCTCTTGGTTTCTCATATATGGCTTTTATTATGTTGAGGTAGTTTCCTTCTATGCCCATTTTCTGGAGAGTTTATCATAAATGGATGTTGAATTTTGTCAAAAGCTTTTTCCGCATCTATTGAGAGATTCAATGCAATCCCTGTCAAATTACCAACGGCATTTTTCACAGAACTAGAACAAGAAATCTTACAACTTGTATGGAAACGCAAAAGACCCCGAATAGCCAAAGCAATCTTGAGAAGGAAAGATGGAGTTGGTGGAATCTGGCTTCCTGACTTCAAACTATACTACAAGGCCACAGTGATCAAGACAGTATGTTACTGGCACAAAAATAGAAAGAAAGATCAATAGAACAGAATAGAGAACTCAGAGGTAAACCCAAGCACATATGAGCACCTTATCTTTGACAAAAGAGGCAAGAACATACAGTGGAAAAAAGACAGCCTCTTCAATAAATGGTGCTGGGAAAATTGGGCAGCAACATGTAAAAGAATGAAATTAGAACACTTCCTAACACCATTCACAAAAATAAACTCAAAATGGTTTAAAGACCTACATGGAAGGCCAGGCACTATCAAACTCCTAGAGGAAAACATAGTCAGGACACTCTATGACATACATCAAAGCAAGATCCTTTTTGACCCACCTCCTAGAATCATGGAAATAAAATCAAGAATAAACAAATGGGACCTCATGAAACTTAGAAGCTTTTGCACAGCGAAAGAAACCATAAACAAGACTAGAAGGCAACCCTCAGAATGGGAAAAAATAGTTGCCTACGAAACAATGGACAAAGGATTAACCTCCAAAATATACAAGCAGCTCATGCAGCTTAATACCAAAAAAGCAAATAACCCAATCCACAAATGGGCGGAAGACCTCAATAGACATCTTTCCAAAGAAGACATACAGATGGTCAACAAACACGTGAAAAGATGCTCAACATCACTCATCATCAGAGAAATGCAAGTCAAAGCCACAAAGAGGTATCAGCTCATACCCGTCAGAATGGCCATCATCACAAAATCTGGAAACCACAAATGTTGGAGAGGGTGTGGAGAAAAGGGAACTCTCCTGCACTGTCGGTGGGAATGTAAGTTGGTACAGCCACTATGGAAAACAGTTTGGAGGTTCCCTAAAAAACTAAAACTAGAACTACCATATGATCCAGTAACCCCACTCCTGGGCACATACCCAGAGGAAACCATAATCCAAAAAGAAACATGTACCATAATGTTTATTGCAGCATTATTTACAATAGCCAGGACATGGAAGCAGCCTAAATGCCCATCAACAGATGAATGGATAAAGAAGATGTGGCATATATATATAATGCAATATTACCCAGCCATAAAAAGGAATGAAGTGGAGCTCTATGTAATGAGGTGGGTAGACCTAGAGTCTGTCATACAGAGTAAAGTAAGCCAGAAAGAGAAAAACAAATACTGTATGCTAACTCATATATACGGAATCTAAAAAAAAAAAAAAAAAATGGTACGATGAACCCAGTGACAGGGCAAGAATAAGGATGCAGATACAGAGAATGGACTGGAGGACATGGGCTTGGGCGGGGAGCGGGGGGGCAAAGGGGAAGCTGGGACGAAGTCAGAGAGTAACATAGACATATATGCACTACCAACTGTAAAACAGATAGCTAGTGGGAAGTGGCTGTATAACAAAGGGAGATCAACTCGATGATGGGTGATGCCTTAGAGGGCCAGGACAGGGAGGGTGGGAGGGAGTCGTGGGAGGGAGGGAATATGGGGATATATGTATAAATACAGCTGATTCACTTTGGTGTACCTCAAAAGCTGGTACAAGAGTGTAAAGCAATTATATTCCAATAAAGAGCTTAAAAAAAAAAAGGTAGTGGCTCATCTTTGACACATCTGATATTTACAAGTGCACTATTTACCAAGAGTTTTCAATTTAATTAAAAACGTTTGTATGGCATATCTCAGCTGATGCATTTCTAACAGGTATTGCTGCTCAGAGTGTGTTTCTTATTTAAGTGAGATCACTGTCAGATTTATTAGATGCCCTGAATCCCTGAGCAGCTCTGAGGAATCAGTTTGCTGGTGTAACGGCCACTGTTCTGTGATTCTGGAGAGTGAGATCCTGGCCTCTTAAAATTAATTTGTTCTTGCTGCTCAGTATACTCAGTTCTTAAATAGAAAGTTTTTTTCTGGGGAAGAACCTCTTCTTACTTAGGACTTGTGCAGGGAGATGTTTCGAGGTATCACTCCTCTACTTAGTGGCACTTGTCTTCTGAAGGCTTTTGACCATGCATTTATAAGATTTGAAGAAGCTTTAAAAAAACTAATTTGAAAACTTATTGTTTCAAGGCATCATTGACAGAGGAAGGCATGCATGATGGAAGAACCAAAATAAGATGTTCTGTCCTAGAATCAAATACGATTCTCCTTCTCAACTCCTATGTTATTTTTCCCAGTTATGTTTTGCATAAGTTGATAATTAAAAGCCCTTAGAATTTTTAAGCAAATTAAATTATTACATACTTAGTTGTTCAGTTGTAAATGTTATATGTGATTATTCAAGAGAAGTATAGTACATGGTTCTCTAAAGATATTTATAACCTCCAGTCACTTTCCTCAGCTGACCCAAGGGAATTTCCAATCTCTCATGTTATGATCTGACCATATTGTCAGCTCAGTACTGGGCTGGTTTATTCAAAGCTAAACAATAGCTAACTAGATGAACTAATAAAAGTATCTACTAAAATCTTCTATGAGCACATCTATTGCGGTAAAGCTAGAATAGCCTATAATTACTGTGATTGTATCCCTAAAACTCTTATAATTCTTTCATAAAACACCCATCACCTTTGAGAAAACACAAAGACTCTTGAAATTTTGTTCTAATTAGTCTATAGCAGAGGTTCTCAAACTTTAAAATATCCCAGAGTCACCTCAAAGGCTTCCTCACACACAGGTTGCTGAACCCCCACCCCTAAAGTTTCTTATGTATTAAGTCTGTAGTGGGGCCTGAGAATTTACACTTTCAGCAAGTTTCTGATTAGGGAACCACAGTTTGAGATCACTGCTCTATAGTTTGTGATTTTTAACACAAGTTATTGAATCAGCATTGTTAAGGCACTTTCTGTGTCTCTGGGACCTTTCAGGGAAAGAATTATATGAGGAGGGAATGGGCAGATAATAGAAATTCACCCAGTGGGCCACTTTATACTCCCCCCAAGCATTTTCAGAGGGATTCTCAGTCCTATTATGTACTTAAGAGAAAAGTAGATGTTTATATGAGTTAGGAAACAATTTAATGTTTAAAAACGTTTAGCTTTGTAATATCACTTTATCAGGCTTGCAAAATTCTTGGAGACCATTTGTGTTAATTTCATTTACAGGTGTTCATAACTCTAGGAAGAGAATAGGTCATTTTTCGTGTAATACAATTATCCTAGAAACACACTTTTTTTAAAAAACAGTAAGCCCTGGGCATTTCTTTAAATTGAAAATGTTTTTTCTTTTATGTCAAGTCTTGGTTCTCCGTCTCTGAGAAAAGGATATCTTTCCTTCTTAACCAAATCTGATAGTTTTAAAACCCATTGAAGTAACCTGCATGGAACCATGAAAATGAAAAAAGAACATTTTGTTTGTAGGTTCCTCATAAATGTTTACATTTAAAGGGAGAAAGATATATCTGCTTTACAAGATCTAGAAAGAAATACAGAGTGCAGAGCCTGTTTTCCTCGCATTTCAGCCTGTCTCCCATTCCATATTGATGCTCGTAATTCATCTAGATTCAACTTGGCCCATCTGAAGAGCCATCACTGTGTTTCCAGGCTCCGATCCATTAAGTTGGTCAAAATGAGTTTCCTATCTGCATTTTTTGTTGTTTACAGGTAGAGTGACACATACATCACTGTTTAGATCTCGTTTACTGAAGACTAATGACCAAATGTAATGCCAGAAGGGAGCTGTTGTCTTTCATTATTTAACAAGCCTGAAAGCCATGACTAGTCCACATAGCCTCTTCTCTGCTGTGTGGCTGACTCTTACACCTAGAGTATATCTTTGTGTTGAAAAATTGCATGTTACTTTGAAAGCAGGGAGCTAATCTGGACAGTTTAGACAGATTTGAACATTAAAACTCTCCTTAGAAGGTTTTTACTTTGCCAATATAAATACAACCAAGGTATCGTCACAACTGGATATAAGCAATAGGTGCAGATTTAAAGCATTCATTTTCATGATGGAATGCCCAGTTTGTTACGGAATGTTACACTCAACACAGACACTGCAGCTTATCGGTGTGAGAGTCTTACATGGTTTATTGGAAGTGTTAATCTCATATTGTTCCTCTGTTCTTTGATTAATTTATTCACTCAACAATTGTTGGTCATTTCCTCCCAGGCTACAGTGTTTACAATAGCCCTCATAATTGCCAAAGGCTGCCAGCTAATTTGCTTTTGATTTTTACCACCTCTTTCCTTGGTGTGCTCCCCTACCTCAGGCAGCTATAAGATTAGCAGTTTAACATCCAGGGTGATAATTTTTCTTGGCGCTTTTGCTGTACGTCACATGCTTTTAACACCCACCCTGTTTATGAGAACATTATATAATAGGCAGAGAAGAGACTACAGTGGAGTTAACAGATTGGCAAGCACCATCCAATTTGAGGAAAATAAAAAGCATAGCCTCGAACGCTATGCAGTATGGCCCACTGCTGCTGCCTGCCCAGGAGGGTGACCTAACACGTACTTCCCTCCACTAGCTGATCTGTCATTGAAAAACATATATTAGCTATATTATTCTTACTTGAAAGGATGTGTATGTCTCTTAAATGGAAAAAAAAAAACCCAAAAGACAGGGAAATGAACAGTGATATAACTAACCAGCATTATACAAGCTGTGCTTATGTTAGAAGACATCAGAGTAGATGATATTACTGAGAGAAAATGTGTAAAGAAAAATAGAGAGAGGGCCCTAAGACAGAACCCTGAGGGAAAACATTTAAGGGCTCAGTATAGAAAGGAGAACCAAAAAAGAACAACAACAAGGAGTGGCCTGAGAGGTAGGAGGAAAGCAAGGACGCTGCCGTATTGGAAATCCAGAGAAAGAAAGGTCAGCCATGCCCAATGCTGCAGACATTAACATATGCTGAACCCCCTGCCCCCAATTAAGAAGCCAAAAGACATTTTTAGAAAGTATATCTTACCACTAAATTGTTTTATGAAAATGTTATTGTTAGGTGATTCTAGAAACGTTGGACTGCTGAAACATGTTAATCCTCCCCCACAGCATGCTCCTTTGGAATCAGGCTTCCAGCAGCCTTGAGCATTTAAAATGCTGCCCTGGACCTACAAATAGGTGAAAATCCTCCCATAAGCGGTGAGGAAAATAGTTCTTACTGAACATTAGGTGATGGTTTCTTTTGCAAGGCAAGAAACCATCCTCAAGCCTCAACTCAAACAGCTGTGCATTAACTCTGCTGGCAGGTAATGCATCTGTGCAGTCAGAAGTTCTTCACTGAGCCTCTGGGTGTGCCTTGCAGGCATTCGACAGGCTTGGTGGTAGTGAACACACACACAGCGTCAGGGAGCCTAAACCTATAGCAACAAAAGCAACAGCAGAGGGAGCTGGTGAAAGAGCTAGAAAACAGTGTCAGGCTATGTAGTGCAGCATCACCCAGCTTGTTGTTCTCTTGAGGGTATCATATGATTATGTGACAGATTTCATATTCTATAAATTATTAAATTTAATAATTACCCTCTGACGTTGCAAGTTTTAATTCTATTCCGGTTTCAGTCTGTAACTAATTTTTTGAATTGTACTAAAAGAGTTTATTCGTGTTAATAATGATTAATCCTTATAATTATAACCTTATAATCCTTAGAATTATAACCATAATATGGGCTAAGCACTCTTCACTAATGTAATATTTAATCTTCACAAAAGTAACACCGGGCAGGCATTATTGTTTCTGTTTTGAAGATGAATATGAGGTCTTAATTATTTGCGTAAGTCCACACAACAAAAAGTAATGAAGGCATGAAGGCTTGTTTGTCTGACACAAAAGCCATGTCCTTTCTATTATACAACCTTGGTTCAAGGAACTGGCATTGATGTTCAGTACTTCTTCCCCTCAAGTCACTCAGAGTCAGTGATTATATTAAATGTGTTTGTTTCTCTTAGTGTAGTGATGAGGTTAGTAATTGAATTCACCTTGTCTAGAAAAAGTAGACATGGCATATATCAGAGAAAATTCAGCTAGAGGAAAATCTTCAGAAAGATTCAGCTGCTAAGTTGATCTTCTAAAGAAAAAGTAAGTGATTGGGATGAATAGGAAAGGACTCTTTCAAAAATAATAGGACCCAGGAAGAGAAATTCCTTAAAACTTAAACTAATCCCTTCTAAGTGGCCCTGGTAGCTTATTGAATATTTGCCTCTACTAAAGCTTCTTATTCAACAGGTGTTCTAGGGAGAATTTTCTAGCAGGAAGCCCCCAGTCTCTCTTGGAGTTGGCAGCTACATAGAATTCCCTGTAGGACTTGGGGTCACCTGTAAGGATACAGACACAGGCAGGTTTGCCTCCTCACCTGAACTGAAAAATACCTCTGTCTTATACTGAGAAAGAATCCAGAATCACAAAGAATATTAAAAGCTTAGACTATTGCTAGCTGATGTAATGATGACAGAACTTCTTTAGAAGAATACTTTATAAAGGTCCTTAGGAATGTATGCCCTTCTCAACTCTTCACTGAGTTAAGCTAGAAGTTGAAAATTTAGTTTTCATATAAAAATGAGAAAGGACAGTGCTGTTCATTGTCATCAATGTCTGGCTGCTGTTTAAACAAATTTGCAGAAGAGTATGCAGCCACGATGTGGTGTTGTATGTATGTTGGTGTGTACGCTGTACGGCTTACTGAGATTCCTGGTCTTGACTGTCAATCTTTGTGTGTACTTTCGAGCATACGCTCAGAGCCAGGGCCAGTGTTTTATATAAAACTTGCAGATTCACCAGTTCTTGTCATATTGTCTAACACGTTTATATTAGATTCTGAAAAAAATATTTGTTGAATGGCTTGTTGCTGTCTTTTCACAGTGATCCCAAATACATTCCAATAAAAAGTTAACTAATTTCTTTTGGTAAATATAAAATGACACTAAATCTCTAATCTGTGTGGCTAGTTGGTGAGTTGATATTTGTAAGGAAATGGAAATGCATAACTCGTTTTAAGGTTATAGAGTTAAATTTAGAGCCTGGAATACTCAAGATAATTATATTCTTGTCATCCAACAGCCACCCAAGCCACACCTGGCTTATTTTGTTGTTATTTTTGAGGCTGTTTACTAAAATTGGTTTTAAAATGATAATCCCAAGCATAACACATTTAAAGTTATTTGGTACTTGGGGGCAATGATATTCTCATAAACTAAGGAAAGTTCCTTGAAAGCGTGTGAATGGGGAGCAAAAATTCTGGTATCACAATTAATATTCTTTATGTGAATTGTTTTCAATACAGATTTCTTCAAACACTTCGCAGTTGGGTGGTGCTGAACCTGTAAAACGCTGTGGAAAGTCTGCACTCTTTCAACTGGCAGAGGCAAGTTTCTAAGGATACGTTGAGATAAGATATCCAGTGGTTGAAGTCACAAAAACGTTAATCGTAACAGTGCTCCCTAAACTGTACCATTTCACCTGTGACCATAAAGTGTGTTGTATCTAATTTTCAACAATGAGAGGGTTAACCTTTAATTTAAGGAAAGTGGACTTTTGCTACTAAAAGTCATTAAGCATTGAAAAAGGTTACCCAGGGAAACTGCAGGATCTTTTTCACAAGTAGTATTTTAAAATAAGGTCAGTTTTTCTCTCTCTCAGATTGGTTAAGTAAGTCTATCCTAAACCCACGAAAATGGCCCAAGCCATCTTCTTCTTCTCTGATTCCCTTATAATATCTGTAAGTCCCTAGAAGGCACTGCTTTTAAACCAGGTGGTTGATGTTTTCCTTTGGGGGTTGTTTTTAGTGAAGAACTCAAATAACGTGTTCTAAAGTCTGTTTTATAGCATGTTTGTTGTACATTTCATGTGACATAGGTATAAAATGCTACTATTCCTTTGGCAAAGTGAAAAGGTGCTTTTGTAAAGCCTGTGAAGGACAGAGCCCTCACTTGGTTGGGGACAGGTGGGGAGGAAGATGCTGGAAATGGTTGTTGTTGGGGTGGGCAGGAACAGGGCTTTCTCCAGCAAGCTGTGACCTGTGCCTTCAGGGAACAGGTGGGAGAAATGTCTTTAGCACCAGGACACTATTGTAGCATTATCTCTTTTGGTGAGACAAATTAGGAGGTGCAAAATGAGTGACCCAAAATGTCTGTATTAAACTTTCTCTTCTTTCTTTTTTCTGGCTTCCTTACAATGAATTCCTTCCGTGGATGTGTTTGTTCGTTTGTTTGTTTTTTGAGCGATATGGTTCTTTTATAAATTTTTGGAGTTTATCGAACTTAATGGGACAACCTGTCATTTTCTAAATTTTATGGTAGCTTGTATCATAAAAATTTAGGAGTTTAAAATATTTATTTATTTATTTATTATTTATTGGCTGCATTGGGTCTTCGTTGCTGCGCATGGGCTTTCTCTAGTTGCGAAGAGCAGGGGCTACTCTTTGTTGTGTTGCACGGGCTTCTTAATGTGGTGCCTTCTCTTGTTGTGGAGCACAGGCTCTAGGCATGTGGGCTTCAGTAGTTGCCGCTCGTGGGCTCAGTAGTTGTGGCACTGGGGTGTAGTTGCTCTGTGGCATGTGGGATCTTCCCTGAACCCATGTCCCCTGCATTGGTAGGCAGATTCTTAACCACTGCACCACCAGGGAAGCCCATTAAATATTTTTATTTTCTTTTTAAATATTTCATTTTATTTTTTTGGCTGCACCATGTGGTGTGCGGCTTGCAGGATCTTAGTTTCCTGACCAGGGATCGAACGCAGGCCCTGGCAGTGACAGCGCTGAGTCCTAACCACTGGACCGCCAGGGAATTCCCCCTAAATATCTTTAAATTAAGCTTTTAAAGTCCAGCCAGATCCAAATTAGAAATATAAAAATACAGAAAGGCCTGAAACAGTGAAGTGTATAAACAGTGGGATGAACTAACCCACTTTTGTCTGACATGAAGCTGACATGCTTCTTGTATAAGAGAAATTCAGACTCAAATAGAGGGCTACAAATGACTAGAAAACTTAGGAATACCACAGGGAATAGTTTTTGAAAGAACTGGATAAGTCAGTATCAAAGTGGTATTTCTGATTGAACTAAAGTGGTAAAGATCTGACAGTGAGTGTGCCTTTAGAGTTAGGGTTGTAAACATGTCTTAGTGAACAGGGAGACTGTGAGGTCATAACTTTGTCTAGTATCTTTAAGACTATAGATTTTCAATATAATTTACTTGAAAGAAGTGATTATTTTTCTTAAATAATACAAATATATGGCCCTTTCTGCCTTTTGGGGGGGGCGGGGGTGGGGAGGTATGTACACATGTACAAACTTACGGTCTTTTAAATATTAAACAGCACTAGTTTATAGAACAAACTAGCTTTCAATATGAATATGTATTCATTAAATAGCTTTGTATTAGAAATGGATGGACCTTAGAGGTGCATTGCTGTGGGGGGTGCTAGAGCAGTGAATTTGTCTTCTCATTTTCTTTCTTTGGCATAACAGTCATTAAAAAAAAGGATTCCCCATTAAATCAGAGCTCATTAAAAAGAGCACTCTTCTAATTTGTAGGGATGCAGCCCAAATATGAAACAGATGCTATGGTTTAACAGATGTTTCAATGCTGGTATCATAATTTAAAGGGGTAAAATGACTGCAGTAAGCCTATTCCAATTATAGCAAATCAGCTTATACTCAGACTTAGTTTCTTATAACATCCGAGTAAAAATATATGCTTTTGATGAAACAGGGTTGCTAAAAAGTAATTTACCAAGAACGTCTTCTCACATCATTATTTGCACCACTTGAATATGATGCCATAATGCTAATAGTGTGTGTTTTGCAGTAACATCCTAAAGCCTTCCCAGTTTATAATTAAACATCAATATGTGCACAATGGATTAATCAGCATCTCCAAAAATCACCAGTGGAAATATGCTTCCTCAGTTATTTTTTTATTCTTTGTGTATTTGGTGTTCATTTTTTCTTGAACAAAATGTAATATTTACTTATTTCGGGTACCTCTTTAAATAAGTATGACAGGATATTGAGGAGGATTTTTCCTGTGGCCCAGAATTGTTGCTGTTGTCTGAAATCCTTAGGAACAGATTTAAATTTATACATTCCTAAAGGAAAGCCACCAACAAGCCACCTTCAGTTTGGGCCGGTTTCTTCTCTTGGGATTATATAGAGACAGCCTAATCCAGCTACCATCCCTTCTGCTACTCCAAGGGTTTCCCCTCTTGTCCCCACCCTAACCTCATGGGTGGAGCTGTCATGGGCTTGGCAGTCATCTGGAATATTGTGGCTTTTCTCCTCGCCCTGTGGAGGAAAGTGGGAAGTGCTTTCCCTTCTTCACCCCTGGCCTCTATCAAGCAGAGTGAAGACAGTTCTGGGAGAACCCTTGTTGAAGACCGGGGATGGAACTGCAAGAAGTGGGTTCTCGTGCTTTGGTGAGAAGCAGGCAGTGTTTTAGACGTTGATTTATTGCTGTGCCCTTCACCTCTCTGACCAGGCAGAAAGAGAACTGGAGGAAGTCAGCAGCAGGGAGAGACTTAGAAGAGCCTGCTGCACAATCTGTCTTGGCATTGCAAAAAGATGCATAAGTTTTCCAGGGGCCAAGTAAACAAGTATCAAGTAGTTCAGCTTGATCAGGCAAGAGGCCACGGAATGGTCATGAGGAGGGAGCAGGCCTGGGACCATCCCACCTCTCCCTTGAGGACACTCTGAGGAACTCCCACAAGCAGGAGTGATGTTCAGCTGGTTTGCACCAGGGCAGCTGTCCCAGTACTAAAACAAAATACTTCCTATTTTGGTAAAAAGAAAAGGCACCCCCTGAGTACCTTTGCAGCAACTCTGTCAGCATCCCAGGGCTCCCCTATCCTTCTAGCAACTGGAGGGCACCGCTAGGGGCCTGTAACACCCTGTTCTAGCCCCGAGACCACATCCCTTCCGATTGCTTAGCACCCCAGCCTATTAAATATTTTGCATATCGTTTCTGTCCTTGGCATCTCTGTCAAGGTCGTTCAGTCTTATGTGGAGTTAGCAGGAACAGACGAAAACATAACCATGGGCAGTTGGCTTTACCTCCACCATTCCTTCTTCTGTCCTCTCAACCAGAGGCTTTATGTCTTGTGAAGGATGGGCCAGGAACCAGCACCAGGACTAACCACTCACCCTTCCCAGCTCCATTCCTCTGGGTGGACATGGGAGAAGGAGTGAATGAGGAGCCCTCTCAAAGACAGGTGTTGTTGCTTGCAAGAAACTCTTCTCTTGGAGAGAAGCAAGAAATATTTTATGCATATATTTACTGCTGTGCCCTACACCCACTTCAGCAGGCAAAAAGAAAATTGGAGGAGGCTGGCTGCACTCTCGATTTCGGCATTGTGAGGACCCCTCCCCATTTCCCAGCATCCCGGAGCCAGGAGATGCCCTAGTGGAAGGCTCTGCTTCAGGCATTTGATTGACATTTTAAATTGGGTAGATTTTTAATAGATGAAGGTGACCTGAAAATTCTGGGATCTATTCCAGGTATTTTTCAGGAATCTACTCCAGCTAGGAAGGGAGATTTGGCATTGTGCTGCTGAGGTCAGGGAATTGTGAAAAATACAGTCGTTTATGTTTGAACCTCCATGAGGTTCATACTGTTCAGTTAATCAGTTAATTGGTGCAGGTACTATAATGTATTGTGTTTCCTTTCCTTTTGAAATTAATTAGGTCAGATCACATAAAGAACAGCAAAGCATTCTGCTGGAGAGCATTGTGTATTATAGATGCTATAGTTGGAGGGCACACAGACATCTTTATCTGTACATTTTAGCAAAGGAAATTATACACTTAAAGCTCACTGTTACTAAAATTGCCTTGTACAACAAGTGGAGCAGTTTATTCATTTATTTTAACAAACAGTTTCTGAGAGGCTACTCTGTGCTGTTAACAGCAAGGTTGCTGAAGCTGCCTGCATGTGGAAGGACAGTGAGATAAGACTAAAAATAATACTATTTGTTTCGCTTCTAATTTTTTTATCTGCAAGTAAATTTTATTATCTAACGTAAGATAATAATGACCAATCTCTATTATCTACCGTGTGCTAGGCACTTTTCTGTGTACACATTGAATTCTCACACCTGTCCTTTGAGGTAGATACGATCATCATTCCTCTTTTACGCAGTAAGAAACAAAAGGACAGAGAGGTTTTGTGACTTCCCTAAGGTCACATGGACAGGGAATGTTGGAACCTCAGTAGAAACCCAGTCAGTCTCTCCCCAGCCTGGGCTCTTCAACTATGCTATTCTGTCATCTTGTTTTAGATGAATATAAAAGACTGTGCAAGTTACTTGTTATAGGAGTTTGCACATTATAGAAGGCTCTATGGAAGACAGCTTACTCCTACACATACGTGTGTGGCTGAATAAGATGACAGATTGTTCAAGACTGCTGTCAAAGAAATGGAGCTGATATTTCCTTTTTAAAAAGGATTCTACTTTTGAAACTGCCAAGATACATCTTCCACCCTGAAATAAGTGCCTGTTTGTGAATATATTCTAGAAGATACTGTGAGGACTATAGGAAATTGCAGTGTACGTCTCCTGTCCTCCAGGAACTTATTCTCCAGTTGCAAAGGGATAAAATATAAAAAGTTAAGGGATAAGAAATAATTTAATGGTGCAGGTAGTTTCACAAGAAAGTGTGCAGTGAAATGAGGAAGCTCAACTTGAGTGATACCCAAAGTGACTGTGTAAAACCAGGAAAGGAAGAAATTAATATTAGCTGTAGTGTTCTGGGCACCCAGCACAGGGCAGAGAGCCTGGAGAAAGATAGTTCTTGAAGAGGGGGTTGTTGAGGAACAGAGGTTGAAACTAGCAGCCTTTGGGCCACATCCAGCTTTAAGAGATGCTTTGTTTGGCCCACAGTTTGTTGACCTGCATTATATTTTACATTTGAATTAGTGGCTAATATTTTAAAATTACAGATTTCAAAGAAATGTGTACTTCTGACACCTCTTGAAAAAGTAGAGTGTCTGGAGACCCTGGACCAGGCTTTCTGCATGAGACCAGTTGGTCAGAGCTGCTACCCTCTTAGAGAGGTGTTTGCTGTACAGAATGTCACTGTCCTCTCCTTTCCCTACTGAGGCTCTTGAGTCCAGCAGTCATTGCCAGCATCCATTTACACTTGTCCACCGCCTCCCCCCTTATACCCAACCAGCCGTAACAGTGGAGATTGTGATTTATGTGTAATTAAGTGGAGAGATGGGGGAGATACAGCAAAGAGATGAAGGCAGGCAAACATGACATAGGTAGATGACAACAAGTAAATCAGCTGGACAGGAGGGGAGGGCTGTGGTAGGAGATTTATGGAAGGTGAAGATAGAGTGTAGCTACAAGTTAGAATTGGGAGGGTGTTGAGTGTGAAGCAGAGAAATTTGTACGTGAAAATAATGAAGGGCGGTTTAAGAACTGGAGCAGAGGTATGCAGTGGCGAGAGCAGTGCTTGGAGAGACGTACTTGGCAGCTGTGTAGCGCAGAGTGGAAAACCTCTGTGGACATCCAAGTGTGGGAAGACGGGAACCAGCATTTGGGGAGCTGGCAGTGGGCGTGGGAGGCTGCAGGGGTGCAGTTGGGTTTGACGATTGAGTAGCTATGAGAGGTAAAGCACAGGGGAGTCAGAGACGACTGCAGCCCTGAGCCTGAGTGTGTGGGAGAAGAAGGGCTTCCAGGAGTTTACCCTGATCTTGCACCCGACCGCAGGAAACCTGGGTGTTTGTAAACCGAGAGGGGACCCCACAAGTAGAAAAGCAGAGATGAAAGATGCTGAGGGGGAAGGGATAACGAAAGAAATCCAATACTGGAAGGGTCAGCACGAGGGATTGCCAGCTGGGTTGAGTTTGGAGTTGAGTTTGGAGAGCAGAGACCCAGGTTCCTCTGAGCACAGAGGAAAGAAAGGTAAAAAACGGTCACCACAGGGTTGCTGGATTTGTCTGTGTTGTACTTTTCTTCTTTATCTCAGTTTGTGAAACTGATAATCTGTTATGGTGAAGCTGAAGAAGGAGAATGCTGGGTCTCTCCAGATATACTCTTCATATGTATAAAAAGCAAGATTGTGGATATGGTGGGTCCAGGGGAATTGGAAAAGTTGTCATTAACCCAATTTATTAAAAGAGGATGGCGACATTTTCAGAGGTCTCAACACCCTAGTTTTTCTTGCATTCTAACTTGTAAAAACCACATACAATGAAAATCAAATGGATAGATAAAGATGAATTTATTCTAGTATCTATAAGAATTAAATCTTGTGGGAAATTGTGGCTCACTTTAAGAAAAGATGAGCTATGGACTTCCTAGGTGGTGCAGTGGTTAAGGATCCGCCTGCCAATGCAGGGGACATAGGTTTAAGCCCTGCTCTGGGAAGATTTCACATGCCGCGGAGCAACTAAGCCTGTGTGCCACAACTATTGAGCCTATGCTCTAGAGCCCGTGAGTCACAACTATTGAGCCCATGTGCCACAACTTTTGAAGCCCACGCACCTAGAGCCCATGCTCCATAACACTAGAAGCCACTACAATGAGGAGCCGCGCACCACAATGAAGAGTACCCCCACTCACATCAAGTAGAGAAAGCCCGTGTGCAGCAACGAAGACCCAACGCAGCCAATAAATTAAATAAATAAATAAATAAATAAATATATTTAAAAAGGCAATTAAAAAAAGATGTTATGTTAAAATTACAGAAATTATATACTATATTAAAAAAGTAGGAAATCCCCCGACCATTTCCAGTTATAGGTGGTATGTGATTGAGGTATGATTCCATTTGTGTTGTGTCCTCATCTCATTGATGTGCATTATCCCTTCATCCTATTATAACCCCCTGAAGCCCAGAACCTCAACGTGTAGTTCCCAAATTCTCAGCTCCACCTACACTCGCATTGTAAAACTGAATTCTAACACTTACATTTGAGGGGACCTTTTATTTGAAGTGGTGTGTTTCTTTCCTTTTTGTGCAGAGTTGCAAGTCATCTTCAGAAAACTCCTATTCTAAAACTTTTCGTTTTATTTCCAACTTATTTTTGTCGCAAGTGAAATAGAGGAATGAACCTCATGATAACACCTTTGGAGGAGACTTCAGTAAATGGCCTTTTGGAGCAAAGGCCACCCCTACCCCATCTAGTGTCTTCAGAAATAGTTTCTGAAGAAATAGTGAATAAACATTTAAACCACCATTTCACCTGGCCCAATTGTTTCAGCAAACTAAATAGTAAGCTACTTAATATGTACAGATTTTAGTGTTGAGAGATGCTTCAGCTTTTATAATAAAGAAAATTGAATTTTCTTAGTAGTGGTGCTATTCTTTATTGTCTGAAACCATCAGCCAGTATCTTTTTTTTTTTTTTTGGAGAAACAACTGAGTTTGATAAAGAGATCAACATAGCTGAACAGACACATTACAGCCTTATTTCCCAAGATTTCTCATACACACACAAAAGAAACCAAAAAACAAAACAAAACAGTTTTTCCAGAATGCGTTTAGTGGGAGAGTAGATCTTCTTTTGAAGCAATAAAAACATTATCTTTAGTGTCATCCCATTTTTGAAATAATTTTAAACCGGGTCACATTTTTAGCAGTCCATTAACTTTTTTTTTTCCATTTTATTTATTTATTATTTTTTTTGAGGTACACCAAGTTCAATCATCTGTTTTTATACACATATCCCCGTATTCCCTCCCTCCCTCGACTCCCCCCCACCCTCCCAGTCCCAGTCCTCTAAGGCATCTTCCATCCTCGAGTTGAACTCCCTTTGTTACACAGCAGCTTCCCACTGGCTATCTGTTTTACAGTTGGTAGTATATATATGTCTATGCTGCTCTCTCACTTCGTCTCAGCTTCCCCTTCACCCCCCGCCACCCCCAAACCTCGAGTTCTCCAGTCCATTCTCTGCATCTGCGTCCTTGTTCTTGTCTTGTCACTCAGTATCTTGTAATGGCAAAAACATTCTGGTTCTATTTAATCATGGGAGAAACGCACACCTTGGAAAAACATTGCTAAATGCCATCCTAGGGTTGTGTCTACACTGTTTTGGCATATCATAAGCCTGTACAAAATGATTGTAAACATACCTTGGCTGCAAAACATTTGTTTTGTACTAAAAAGCAGAAATTTTGGAATGGAAACTTCTTAATTAGTGTTAGTGAGTCTGTTTTCACACTGCCTTGTTTTTAATGTAGCTGGCTCCTTTATAACACACAATGAAAGACAAAATATTATTGAGTGAAATAATATGGTACATTTTGGAACTACTTACCCATTTCTTTGTACCAGTTGAAGGCATCTTCTTCTGTGGTATTATTTCTTATCTGGTACACATGATTAATTTTTCTTCACTGGTCATTTCCCTCAGTCTTTTAAAGCAGGACACATTAAAGAAATGAATCAGTACCTTAACATTTGTAGAAAGGAATACATTTTAAAGTGTCTTTGATTTTAAGGAGATAAAAGCTTGATGCAGCACAGATTGACTATGTCTTTAAAGCGACTTCCCAATAACAAACCCTGAACCTAAGGTGTGGTCTTACCTGAACTGAAAATGACAGCCTCCCTGAACTCTGGAACACGAAAAATATTCCCTCCATTTTATCTCACCCCTTCAGTATCTTTATCAGTTTTTTTCTTCGCAGTCATTTTGGAGAGGATAGCTTTTTTATATGTCTGTCCAACATATACATCCAAAAGATCTGGGTTTCAACATGATGATTTTTGTTTTCCTTTTGGGAGTGAGTTACATTTCTTCTAGCACATCACTATCAGGCCAGCCTGACTACACGAAACAGTAAGAAGCCTCAGTGTGGTTTCAGTTGTCAGAGGTAAAATTAAAATATTGGGGATTAATTTTCACTGGTGCTGCTGGGAAGCATAACTGACGACAGTGTGATCACTGGTCTAGGCCAAGCAGCAGCATGCTCATAATTAGCATTGTTTTTTACAGACTCATAACTCTTCCCTGGTATTAATCAGAATGCATTTTAGATTCATCATTTACCTCAGAACTAATGAACCATTCAATTCAACACAATTATCTGTTGAATGCTTTCATTTTGAAAGGTACTAAGATATTCTTGGAGGAGAACACAAAGGTGAACAGGGTACGTTTTGTGCCCCCTGCCCCCGCCCTGAGTGACAGTTATTAGAAACAGAGTAGTACCTGAGGGAATAGACAGTGGATATCAAATATTTATGCCCAACCTTTGATTTAAAACATTAACATTTTAACTTCTTTGAACACAGCCATGAGAATTCCATCCAGAAGGTGTCCTGCAGATGATTTTCCATTCTCACTTTTAAAGAAGGTTATTGTTCAATTTAAAATAGTAATAGAAGAATAAATTGTCATTTACTAAGGCATGTTCTGTTTCAAGGCCTGATTAATAACCAACCCTCTACTAAGGGCAAGTTGGCTAATTAATAACAGACATTCATTCTGTGCTTCCCACATGCAGTTTTATTCACTTGAGTTAACACTGATTTATGTTCTTTTGTGTCCACTGTGTGCTTATCTCTGTGCACATCCATGCGTGTGTCCATCCATACATATGTGTGTGCTTTCCTAAGTCCCACTAAAGTGTTGCTATATGCACCCAAAAGTAGATGTGAGTAGATAATGCTTGTACCCCAAAGTAGAACTGAGTTTGATTGTACCTTTAAAAAAAAAAAAAAAGAGTTGCTTCTTGAAAGATAATTGATTTAAGATCTTTCTGAATCTAATTTTGTTGTACATGGTTTTCCCCGCAGATATAGAATCATTCAACCCTAGAGTGAATTGGAGCAAAGCAGTTAGTCTGCCAGGGCCATGATGTGCTATTAATGATACCAGTATGAATATTACTACTACTAATAATAGCCAGCATTTATCCTACATGGCATTAGGCCCCAAAGGGATGGTTGTCAAAATGCATTATTCTTGCTCTGTGCTAGACACTATTTTAAGTACTACACATGTGCACTTTGCTGAACCTCACAGTATTCCTAAGGCAAGTACTATATTAAACATCCACATTCTGTAGATTGGGAAATGCAGGCACAGAAAGGTTTAGAGAAAAGGAGCTAATTGGTGGCAGAGCCAGTCTGTTGTTATAGACAATCTGGCTCTAGAATCCTTGCCTTTTGAAACTGCCTCTCAATATAAAATTTGCTCACATCTTGGCGTGATGGCATCTTCTAAGAGTTAGTAAATCCATAGCTGTTCCTGGACTCCGTTTTATGTCATGTGAAAATATAGACTATTAATTCCTAGAAACTTCTGAAAATTATTTCTAATCGTGTTTGAACTCATAGAAAGAAGATGAAAACTGGGAATTATTGAAGTCTCCCCCCGCACAAAGTTATTGTCTAATGCTCTTCCCCAGAATCTCTGTGTCCTGTATGCTGGCTCATATCCCCGGTGTCTGCAGACTGCCTTTCCTGGGTTCCTGTGTCCCCTGACTTCCAGCTGAGTTCAGCCAGTGGGAGACACTGGCGGAAGATTAGGGGATGAGAGGAAGAGCGAGGCTGGGATGTTTAGGGAAGGGGTGAGGCGGGGTGGGGGTGATGCAAAGGCAGCGTCTCTTCCATGTAGCCAGCTCCCTCCAGATCGGCCCACCGTGGGTCTGCCTTCCACCAGGGACCTAGGCCCTGGGCTTTGTGATATTTCCTCCCCCATTTGTCCCTTTTGTGGCTTCCTGCTGTTATTAACCCTGGGTCACCTGACCACCTCCTGTTTGGGTATCCCAGTTCTTCATGACCTGTGTAATCAATTTATTCCCTGCATTAAATTCCCTCGGCTAGATATGCTTTCAGTTGTTTCTGTTTGTGTAGTTAGACCCTGACTGGTGCACAGGCCATCCTCGTTTTGTATTCTGTATGCTTATAAAATAGGCTGAGAGAATGCTGTTGACATGCTGTATCCACATCTCAGCAAAACTTCTGGCAGATAATCTTATGACGTCTTTGTAAACAAAATGGGGGGAATTTAGACTGGATTATTAAACATGCTTTGATTGCTGAAGTTTATTAATGTTCAAATCCACCTGATGAAAGAGTTCTAGAGGTTTGCCAGAAGGCTCTTGTCCTTGGCCATGTCCTACTCTATTACCAAAGATTTGGACGAAGACATAAAAAGCAACTTTGTCAAATGTGTCTATAACACAAATCTGGAAGGCAATTTAATTCCGATTTTGAAAGAATATACTCTGTGAGGAAAAATGGAAAATCTTGCATCTAGATATAAAAAAAGAAAAAAATAAAGATATAGAATGGGAGAGATCAAGCTTCCTAGCATAGTCTGTAGGTAATCCAGGATTTTAACTGACCACAAGCCCAATACAAGCCAGAAGTTTGACCTGTTTTCTAAAAACCTTGGGATATCGTATTTTAACGCATATATGTGGAATCCAGAAAAATGATATAGATGATCTTATTTGCAAAGCAGAAATAGAGACAGACATAGAGAACAAACATATGGATGCCACAGGGGAAGGGTGGGGGTGGGATGAATTGGGAGATGGGATTGACATATATACACCTCTTTGTATAAAATAGATAACTAATGAGAACCTGCTGTATAGCACAGGGAACTCTACCCAGTGGTGACCTAAATGTGAAGGAGATCCAAAAAAGAGGGGATATATGTACACATACAACTGATTCACTTTGCTCTACAGTAGAAACTAACACAGCATTGTAAAGCAACTACAATAAAAATTAATTTAAAAAATTAAAAATAAATTAAAAATAAGAACAGTAGGGCAAGTTCATCTTTGGTTCCCGTTAGATGTGTCCCCACCAACTGACAAATACTTCCACTTTTCATCTAGAGTATTACAGGAAGGCTGGGAACTTAACCTGAAGAAGATATTGCTAAATTGAAATGTCATTGTTTTCCAGCCCTTATAAGCTTTATGTCATTTGCAAGTTTTATTTACACATGTTAACTTTTGCCTCACAACCACCTGGTGGAGGGTATACTGTTACATTTCTCAGCCTTTATATCCTCATTTGGGTTCAAGTGTAAACTACTAGCTCACTGTGTGGCCTTAGGCAAGCAAGTATGGTGCTTGTACAGGAACCCAGCTTATTTCAGTAGAGTCCATTCTCACTTTAGGACAACCATACTGCATCTGGGTAAGAGGGACCCAACTTCCGAAAGGTTGGGAAGCCTTTACATACGATAAGCAGTTATTCCAGGGGAAGAGACTCATGGGAACATGAAGTCTTATCCTCTAGGATTTGAAAGTTTGTCACATGAGAGAAGGAATGAATTAATATAAGTGGCTTCAGGGAACAACCAGGACTGATAAGGTTATAAATTTTTCCTCAATATTTTAAAAATTTCAAACAGAATTGCCCTCTGGTATGGTCGCTGTCTTTGTGCAAAAAGTTGGATAACTCACTCTCAGGAATTTTGTAGTAAAATAAATTTCTACATTAGGAAGAATGTTAAATTAGATAACATTAGATAAGATAATTAGGTAAATCTAGAGTGACACCCAGTGCTGAGAGTCTGATTTGTGTTTGCTTGGGGTTTTGGTTAGTGAGATTTGTGATTTGTAGTTATTTGTTTTATTTTTATAGTTTTAAGTTCCAGCTATATAATTGTTTTCCTTGTAATTTAGAATTAACATGCTCTATGAAAAAACTTTTAAGAGCCTGAAACAGGAAATAAAGCATGACTAGTGCTCAGTGTAATTACCTTCCCAAAAAATATTATGCTGTTTCCCAGAATACATCCCCAGAGTGAATGTCTGCATTTGTTCCATTTCATTCTTAGCTGTAGAATCCTATCAGGGGTGATGAGGAGAATCGTTTTAAAATATATTGAAGCTGAGAATAGTTTGCAAAGCATTATTGAGTTTGCTAAGATGAACCTGTGCAAATGTAAACCGTTGGCATACCACTGTAAAGATCAGTGCCTGGGTGGCAGAGGTCCCTGAAGTGACTTATTAAAGTCCACCAGAGTGATAGTGGTTGAAAACTATAAAATTTACCTTGAGGATGCCTTTCTAGCCTTCTTCTAGCATAGTCTCTCTCCCCACATGGGATAGTTAGATTCATGAAGGGCTAGGATAATTGAGATAGGAAAACAAAAATTATTTCAAAATTGATACAAAAACAGCAAATCTCCCCTGAGAATAAAGCATGCAGGGAAGGTGAAATGTATCAGTGTTTCAGAATTAATTTAACATTTTGCTTTGATCTTTTTTTCTGGTTAAGTTTAATAAAGGGAAATTCTCAGTCTTCATAGCTACTTGCTGAGGTCTAAAAGTTAACTTAGATGATTTCTGAAAAAGACAGCTCTGCTGTGAATTCATGATATTTCACATCTTCCCTGTGAATGATCCTGAAGGACTGGGTGCTCTTGTCATGTTCATTTTTTAAAAACCTTGCACTGTTTGCCTCCCCCCCGCCCCTTCTCCAGTTTTCCCCAGAGTTAGTAATCCTAATTCTCACGGAAGGACTTGAGATACACTGAAAGTACTAAGGGAAAAACTGAGGTAAAATAGCATCTGATGTTTAATTCAATGTATTATCCATTTGAAAAATGAATTTTATAGACGTTAAGTCTCTGACAACTTGCTGTTCCATAAAATGGTGATTTTTCTTTTAAAACAGATCCGTTTCTTAGTCATGTACTTGATTTGCGGGACTCAGCAAGCCCTAATAGTCTTTTGCCTCTAAACTGACAGTGCAAAGTAGATAAAGTGAGTAATGGTTAAGAATTCCTGTGCTGCCATTGGCTCCACCAGCCTTGTCACTCATGATGAATTCCTCAGAGGGCCTGGGGGGCTGAGGTGGAGGCTGTCAGGACCACGTGGGACGGACCTTACTGATCTTTGGACCTCTCGTGTCCTCCACTGGGCCTGGCACTTGGGAGTCTTACAGGGAGTGTTTATGAGTGAAAACCCAGGCATTAAAAATGAATTTTACAATGAGCTGTAATTTCCTCTTTTAGAAAATAGCTTTAGATGGCAGTTTCAAAGTACCTAGAGTTGCTGGAGAGGACGATGACAAGTTTCTCCTTTAATGTGTCCCATATGTGAAATTTGGGGAGTTTAAAAACTCAACTGAATTGCTGCCAGATGTGTTGTGGTACTCAGAATTTTTCAGATTTTAGGGAAAATGATAGTGTATGTATCTTACAGTATGCCATTAATTCCCCTAATATATATTCAGATTCGTGGAGATGTGATAGCAAAAACATAAAGAGTCGCTTTAAGGGAGATAAATTAACACATTAAGCAGTTTCATAATAGTTCTGGTCAGAATTTGCAGCCAGGTAAGTTTGGATCAGATCAAGTTTGCCATCAAATGAGTTTAAAAAAAAAACAGCCACCCACCACTTATTTTTCAGAACTTTTGCGATCCTCAATCTGTTGGCATTTGTGGACCTGTAATGTTTTGTTCATTAATCAAAACCTTCTGTAGTTCTTTAATGAATCATCACTTCTAATTTCAAGCGGGTAGGTAGAAACTGTTGCCATTTCTCTCATTTCCCCTAGAAAAAAGAAAACGTAAATATGTGAATAGAGTTTGGGGATGATTTACTAAATACCGCCATACGTGCGTCATCTCAGGCCTCACAGGATCCTCTGAGACAACTATTATCATTTTTATGTTACAAATGCAACAGAGGAGTGAGGACTGAAATGACTCATTCTAGGTACATAGTTTAGCAAGTAGCCAAATTAAGGCTCAAACTCAGGTCTTTCAGCTCTAGATCCCATCCTCCTTTTATCAAATCTTGTTTTCATAGGAAAAGCTTCATCAGAGCTGGAAAATGAGAATTTGAGTATATGCTCCTCTAGAGTTAAATGAATGTATTATAAAGCCTTTTATTAATTTGAATAACTTACTAGTTTGGCAGAAGTGGACTTGTTATTGTAAAGTTTGAAGTTTGTTTTGATTACTTTTTAATAGGGTGTAATAAAAAAGTTTAAGCTAATTTCAAGTATAGAATAATATATTTTGGTTGTTCTTTTATGTTTGACTGTTTAGATGTGCCTGGCATCAGAGGGGGTAAAAATGGAAGAATCAAAGCTAATAAAAGCAAAAGAATCAGATGGCGGACGAATTAAAGAATTGGAGAAGGGAAAGGAAGAAAAAGAAATAAAAATGGAGAATACAGATGAAGCCAGGTTACAGAAAGAAGCAGAATTTGAAAAATCAGCTAAGGAAAATGTAAGAGATCCTAAGGAACTAAGAAATTTTGAGGAGCTGCGAATGGATAATATAATGGGCATAAAAATGGAAGCTCCCAAAGAAATTAAATTAGAGGAAGATCAAAAATGTAGTCACTTCCCTGATTTTTCTTACTCTGCCAGTAGCAAGATAATAATAAGCGATGTTCCCAGTAGAAAGGATCACATGTGCCATCCTCATGGAATTATGATCATTGAAGATCCCACTGCATTAAGCAAACCAGAAAAGCTAAAAAAGAAAAAGAAGAAAAACAAAATGGATCGACACGGAAATGATAAATCCACACCCAAGAAGACTTGCAAAAAGAGGCAGTCCTCGGAATCTGATATCGAGAGTGTCATGTACACCATCGAAGCTGTTGCAAAGGGAGACTGGGGCATCGAGAAGCTTGGAGAAACCCCTCGCAAGAAGGTCCGCACATCCTCAAGTGGCAAGGGAAGTATTTTGGATGCCAAGCCACCAAAGAAAAAAGTGAAATCAAGAGAGAAGAAAATGTCAAAGGAGAAATCCTCAGACACCACCAAAGAGTCAAGACCTCCAGATTTTATCAGTATTTCTGCCAGCAAGAACATTTCTGGTGAGGTGCCAGAGGGTATAAAAGCAGAACCATTGACCCCCACGGAGGATGCATTACCACCCAGCCTATCGGGACAGACCAAGCCTGAGGACAGTGACTGTCACAGAAAAATAGAGACTTGTGGCTCCCGGAAATCCGAGAGGTCTTGCAAAGGTGCTCTTTATAAAACCCTGGTGTCTGAGGGCATGCTCACCTCTCTGCGAGCTAATGTTGACAGAGGTAAGTGACTTCTCAAAATCTGAAAAGAACATGGAAACCTAGCAGAATTTCTCCTTTAGACATATTGAAAAGAACCACAATAAAGAACAATATAGTATCAAAATAATATTTTACATTTGTATGATTCTTTACAGTTTTTAGATTATATACATGTCATTTTACCTATGTGTTTTTAATACCATTGAGGAGAGTTTCTATTCGCTTTTTACATAGTTCTCAGAATATAAGCATTCAAAGTTACTCCAACCTTTTTTATCACTGGTGTCGGATGGCTGTTTTGAAGGATCAGTATTGCATATGTAGAGCTCTTAGGTCTGGTTTTTAAAACTGATGAAAGTAATTTTCTTAAGCAGATATGTCTGGCAGAATCTTGACCTGTAGACTCTAGAAGCAAATAACTTATCTAGCCTTCCCCACTAGGTAATCAAAACTATAATCAAAGTGAAGAGCTCTTTAAAACATAATAGTATGCAGAAACCAGTTAACGTATATACCTTTATTCCATAGTGTTTCATATAAATTCATCTATTTTAAAATACAGTATCTGGCTAGGAACTACCTCTTGCCAAGCTAAATTCCAACTATAAAGATTTGTGAAAATAGGTCTAACAAGTCCTGAATAAAGATCCTTGAGAGTACATAGTTCTCCAGGGATGTTATTCCAGTAAGTCGGGGAAATTAGAATTAGTAGTGTGTACCAGCAAAGGGCTCCCGCACCTCAAGCTGATTCTCTAATGGAAAAGCTAATAGTAGGTAGTCTGCCTCATAAGCCATGTAGCACCTGTTATGATGAGACTGGGGATCTCAGAGTCTGTAAGTTACTTTTTTTCATGTTCTGTTATTAAAGGTGGTCCATCAGGAATCACTGTGAGGAATCTGAAATAGCTACAGATAGCATCATGCAAATGATACCTAAGGGGTAAAGAGGTCATTTGTGGAGCAACTAAGATGATTTCCCTTCCATCCCAATATACCAGACATGCTCTTTCTTTTGAATTTCCTTAGGGAAACGAAGCTCAGGAAAAGGAAACTCCTCTGATCACGAAGGGTGTTGGAATGAAGAAAGCTGGACATTTAACCAGAGTGGGACCAGTGGAAGCAAGAAGTTCAAGAAGACAAAGCCAAAGGAAGACTCTCTCCTTGGGTAAGTGCCCATGAGCCCAGTCAGCCACACTGCACAGACCCCAAGTGTGGTGTTATTTTCAAGGTAAACAGATCACTAGCTGCGTGTTCTTTGAGTATCCAGTCAACACTTACTGCCGTCTTGTAAACCCATGAAGGCATACAAATCAAGTGTATCACATGATGCCTGCTGTTAGCATGGTTGTGTGAGTGATAGTGTCATTCCCGTTTTAAGTATAGTACAAAATGTGTAGATTTTAGACTTAGGCTTGGGTTTGAGTTGAGGTCCACCTTGTATTAGTGGTGTGACGTTGTAAACCCTTTCATATCACCAGGATGCATGTTCTCATCTGAAGTTTACAATGGATATTATATAAGTATGTTTATACTTTGCTAATTTTACATACTGTATGTACTTCATTTAATATTTCTAAAGATAAATGTTTATAAAATAATGACAGCTGAAAACGTATATAAAATTATTGATATGTTTCTACCTCTAACCTTGTTTTGTTTAAACCATGTTCTAATGCTCTAAGGTAAAAATATTAGGTTGACTATTCTCTTGATACAGAGAATATTCAGCTATTAATTATGTATTGAAAGACAGAATCGAGAAGGAGCAGACATCAAGATAAGATCATTAAGAGTTATTTCATTTTTTTAATTATATAAAACAGACTCCTAATACCAATCTTAACGAAGCATTTTGTTGGGAGATTCAGTACTTTATATTGGTGAATTAAGCATCTGTACATTCAATTGTACTGTTTTGAAAATCCTTTCAGATTTCTCATTAGCCCAATTTGAAAAGAATATATTGAATAGAAATAAGTACATTTTAATATATTTTCCATATTTTTTTGTAAGTATATTAGAAGCATGCAAATTTTGTGCATTGGGAGTATTATATTTGGCTTATCTGTAAATATTTGCATTTCTCTTTGCGGGATGATGTACTTTTTCAACTGGACATTACAGTGCTTTAAAGTCTGGTTAATCTTAAGGCCCTCGTCACACGGTGGGAGGGTGGAAATTATTTCTCATGATGATGGTTCCTCAAAATGATTTGTGTCAAGATGATATATTTACAATTTTATGTATTTTATTTCTAATATTTTCAGAAATCCAAAGTAGTTCAAATTAGTTTTGCTGACATTATGCTTGAACAATGACATGAAAATCCTCACAATTTTCATTGTCAAATACAAAAGTATTTGCAGGATTTTCTTAAAAAGTAACAATGGAGCATCAAAACCAGTGCTCTGTATCTCCTGGAACTACCAGTGCCCTGTGGGTCTACAAGCTGAGAGCAGAGCAGGTATTATTGCAGACAGTATGAAGGCCCAGGGGAGTAAAGCAGGCATGAAGTCTCCCCAGCAGAAAGTTCTCTGATGCTTCCATTAGAAACTGCTGAAGCTATGAGAGAGGTGTTTTTACCAATCTTCTTTGATGAACAAGAAAGGTGAAACAGTCTTTTGAAAATCTGTTCCTGAAAAGAGACTGGGGTATGGGGTGTTTTTGTTTGTTTTAATCATTTCTAAGAAAGCCATATGTATTTAACTGGGGATGTGGTTTTCTACAGGCTAAATCAGTGGTAAAGCTCTAGTCTTTCCTCTTTTCCCTTCTTTAAATATTGGCCTGTCAGAATCAGACTGAGTTTGCTTTGTTTGGAACATGCCAGCATAGTTCACGAGCAGTGAAAAATGCCAGATCCTGTCAGTCTTCTCTGAGATTTCTAAATGAGCATTTTAAACCTTTTTATCCCATAAAATGTGCTACCTGTTTAGGTAACTGTAGCCAAGGAAAGGTCACTCTATATTGGCAGTTCTACTTTTACAGACTTCTTCAAGAAAAACATAGGTGATTATTCTAGTTGAAAAAAGGAAAAAATAGTCCCAAGGGACCTAAGGAGTTACAGCTTGCATTTTCAAATTTTTCTTTTGGTTATCCAGAGTACTGAAAAATCCAGTACTTATAGATAGCCTTCTGATAGCATCTGATTAGTATCAAATAGTATCCAGTTTTCCATTAGTATAAATATTTATGAACTGAAATGAGAAAAGACAATTTTACTAAAGGAGGAACATCACCCCCACCCACCACCCTTCACTGCTTTGTTAGAACTTAGTAGTGGCCTTTTTCTTTTGGCTATTCTGCTAGTCATCTGACTGTCTCATCTCTGCTCCCAATTCTTATGTATTCCTCCAAAACTGAGCATAATCTAAGGTGGACACCCCTCAAGTACATCCCTCAGGTAGCAGCCTAACGTGTTAACTTCTTAGAAGTCAGTACTCAAAGCTGCTCTCTTCCTAGTACGCCTTCCATTTTCCATCTACTGAGCACAGCAGTTCTCCTGCAGCTTCTCCCATCTGTTTGGGTTGCATCTTAGCTAATAAGTCTCCCTATAAATGAAAGCCAGCAGCCAGCCTAGGATCCAGCAGGCATGCTGCCATTGCTGTGGGGGGGGACTTAGAGACAGTCAAAAGCAGCCCAAGGATTTCCCAACTTTGCTGGTGGCATTTCTGAAGTCATTTGTGGTTTGCATTATAGTGATGTTGCCTCTGCCAGTCTGTACTTTGAAAACTGGCTTTACTTTTTCTCATTGAGTGTTTTGTCCTCATCCTGGTCAACTGTCCAGAATTTTTTTCTAATATTCAGAATATTTGTTTACATTTTCATTGTGTGTATGTTTTAATCAAGTGCTTAGTTGATAATTTTCTTAAATTAAGCTTATAAAATTTACCAATATACCATACTGTGAATAAGCTTGCCCGTACACACACACACACGCACACACACACTCACACACACACGAGAATATTTAGAATAAGAAACTTCTCTGGATGGAATATGCTTTGTATTGAACTTAATGAAAAATTCCCATGCCAATGGAAAGAACAGCAAATTCTCCACTTTAAAAATATTCTACTATTTTATATAATGTTTCTACTTTTCTAAGGTAATTATATAACCTGTCATGTGATTTTATGAAGAAAACTGTGTTGGTAAATCTTCTCAAGCATTTCTCAAAAGATATTTTTTGTCGTTGCACAGAATTTAACAATGCCCTAATTCGTAGAGACCCCATTTTCAAATGGAATATCTTAAAAAATATCTTACATCATTTTCTGTTTAAATATTTACATCACGTGCTGATTGATTCTGTCCCTTCCCCTCTTTTATTAGCTCAACAAAGCTGGATGAAGAATTTGAAAAGAAATTCAACAGCCTCCCTCAGTATAGTCCTGTTACATTTGACCGGAAATGTGTACCTGTCCCAAGAAAAAAGAAGAAGACTGGAAATATGTCCTCAGAACCGACTAAAACCAGCAAAGGTTAGATGTGTGCTCTTCTTTCCTGCAGCATAGTCAGCATCTAACTGAAGCCTCTTCTAAGCATCTGCAGATCCCTTTAGATATGTAATTGGATTTGCAATCGAAGCAGTAGCAAGTTGGAATTTCAGGTTGCTTTCCAAGACTATCTTGGTTCCTGCCTTACTTCTCTCTCTTTTCCTTCCTTCCTAAGTCTCTTTAGCCTTCATCCTTTGGCATCTCAAGCTGTACATTTGCCCTTAAGTGTGTACCTCTTTTGGCAGTGTTATACATGGTCTTCAACCTTCTACTGTCCAGAATTCAAATTGGGAATGATGAGCTTTTCTTGAGCAAACCTACTGGCTGAGCCCAGTTCTTCTGTTCCCTTTGTGTCTGCAACAGGTTGGACTCTGGGGCAGTGAAATCATTCTGTTCACCTAATAACTAGACTCTTTTCCTTACTGGCCGTGTGAAGTAAATGAAAATAAAACTCCCCTAATACTCTGGCAATATAATTTTTATTGGTTTTGTTAGATTTAGAAAAATGCTGTTTTCAAGAATATCAGATTCTCTTCTCTGTATATCAAGAAAGCTTTTCAAATTATCATTGTGACTTGGGTGGATCTCAGCACTCATTAGGGGTACTCATTATGAACGCTGTAGTTCATAAAAGGGCTTTAAGGAGTTGGGGGTGCATTTTCAGTGCTCTCAACACCTGGAACCACTGTTACATTTGTGGGGCAGGGGCTGGGGTTCTAGACCTCCTAACCTGCTCAGGACATTCAAGCACAGTGAAGAGCTGTCCTACCCAAAACGACAGTATTGCTCCCAGTGAAAAACTCATCTTCTGATTTTGCTTTAGGTCTAAAGGTCGGTGGGCAAATATACCTCTAGTTTTCTACACAGATGTGAAAGACTTCATTTGGTAGCTCTCCTCTAAGGATAGTGAATGGAGAGATGAAGAATTAGTGTGGCCAGGGTTTTGTTGTTTCCAGGATTGAATTCTGAGCAGGATTTGATGGAATATTTCTCGTAATTACCCTGTAAGAGGCTATCTGTTGCTTGCTTTATGGCAAATCAGATTAATTCCCTTTTTTGTGTGTATTTTGGTTGCATGGATGGATGGATGGATGGAGAGATAGATAATGATATATATCTTTACATAAATCTTGCCACAATCTAGCAATCGTGGATAATTATCAAAGATAAATATTAATAAGGATATATATTTCATGGATTTGGGAGAGTATATATCTAGGGAAAAATTATACCTCTGAAGAAACCTAAACCTTTCTCCCTCAAGACCTAAAACCCCCATTGTATACTGGAATTGAAACAACTGAGGCGATCTGTATCTCAGGATGGATCTGAAAGGCTGAAGAAAATTCCCCCTTCATGATTAAAGGCGGGGAGGAATGTAAAAGTGATTTTAGAATTAGTTCGGTTTTCTGCTGTGGTGAATAAAAACAAGTCTAGTGAATAAAGAACTGAAAAAGAAATGTTGCATCACCAAGTTTGCTCATCTGGGAAGATAAAATAGGGTTGTTCTGAGATCTTCCAAGATGAATAGGAAAGAAATAAAGCAGTTTGTTGACAGGTAGGTGTCCGAGCACTGTAGTAGATCACCAAGTGAAATGACAGTCCTTATGCCCTAGAGATATTTAGGAATAGGCAAAGCAGTCCACGAGCCCAAAGATGCCAGGTATCGTGAGCCTCTGTAATTCTTGGATTTAAAGTTGCTGATAAATACCTGACAAGCTAATAAAGTGAAACTTAATTGATTGATGTGCAGGATGTATTCTCTTCCTCTGCTCCTTGCAGTTGGAGACATTCATTTTAGAGCTCTGAAGTTGTCTGAATTATCTATCAGGGACTGTAACAATAGATTTATTTTTGTAAAACTATAAAACCCTGAAGTTAGGATCTGTTTTCATGAGACCTCCTCTTGGGTCTTGGTTGTCTATTATATGTTTTTTTCTCTCCCAGCTGAGATAAACAGTATTTCTTTTGATGTGAAATAGCTTTTTGGAGCTTTGGATTATACTTCATACAGTATCATCTTAACTCTTCTGTTATGCCTCTCAAACCACAAAGACCCTGGTTCTTATACAGTAAATCAGTAATTACATAGGTAGGAAGCCTTGTCAAGACCTTAGATTTTGCTCTGCATTTCTACTCATGGAGCAAAATGCAATTAAAATAAAGCTGAACTTAATATATTCTCTATTTAGCAAACTAAAGAAATAGTATTTGTGGCTGATTGTAATTTGGCATTAGCAGCACCAGTGTACTATCCTACAAGTTATTAATGAAATTATCATACCAGCTGTGCTGTAATTGCCTGATCTTTAGAGGATAGAGGAGATTGTTAGAGTCTAGACCCTTTGCATCTTTGCGTAATGAATCGTTCAAAGCAAACATTGTGAGATCATTAGTTCTTTAGTAAAGGAGTATGTGTTCCTTGGAAACCTCATTTTTTCTCCAACAATTTCCCATTTGTCTGTATTTTATTTTCTCCTATATTTGTTAGTTAACATTTATTATATTTTCCCCCTGCCTTATACTAGGTACTTTTTTAGCTACTCTCAGTTATATGAAATGTATAGAATTTTTCTGAAATGTAATTTCCAGAGGAAATGATTATGTGTACATTTATATAGTTACATATCTCAAAATCATAGCACCTGCTTGGGCTTACTGTTCTATTTTTCCAATGGTCTTCTTATTTATATCTGTATTTTCAGGGAATCTTCCCCTTTTCCATTGTCCCCTCCACTATCTCTGCCCTGTCTCTTATGTCCATGCACTAAGTCTTGTCAGAAACTTTACAGTAAAAAGGGATGAAAATAATTAACATCACCTTCCTCCAGCGAGGCTCAGGCTGTATTATTCTAGGCTTAGGATATAGATGATTTAGGAATAGCATTGCCCTTTGCTTCTGAGAACAGATTTTCCAGGAGATTGTAATCCATCTAACTCACAATGCAGGCCAGCTGAAGGAGCGCATTCCTAGAGTGTTTTCTGGTTTATCTCCCGTAGTTACTTGTATATATTCAAATGAAAGCTTTGAATTATAAATCTAAATTTAATTGTAACTTCTTAAGAGATTTGTTTTGACACATTGTTTTAAGTATACTGTTAATGTATGAAGCACTTTTTTACAAAAGTATCAGAAGTCAGAGTGCTCTGTAAAATAGTAATTTTCAGGCAAAGTAAGGTCATGGAGAAAAAGTTAATTGAGTTCAATTTAGAGTGTTTAAATTATGCCTGAGCTTGACCCTTGGCTTAATTTCTCCTCCCTTATCTCTTTATCTTTTCACATTATTTTTTAGCCCATTAGCAAACGTACTGCTGGTCTTGATCATTTTTTTCCAGTTCACATTTACATTGCAGCGTTGAAATTTCAAATGGTTAAAAATTTGAGATTTTTTAAATGTCACAGTGGGACTAAAAGAAGCAGGTTTACAAAGTTAAAGATTGAGGACAGATTTCCCTGTTTGGGATTGAGCCGACCTGAGGATACTTTCGATGTTCTAAGAGCTGAAATGTGATGAAAGCCAGGCCATCCGTTCCTATCAGGAAGTGATAGCTTCCAGGTTGGGCAGAACTCTTTTTTGCCCCATAACTGAGTCTTCGCTGCCACCAGACATTTTCTGGGACATGGTGACAGCACATTTGCAGGTATAAAAGGTATATACCTAATACAATTCTGAATTTCTTAACAAGACATGCATGTCTAGCCCAATAGGGTGGCTCCTTCCCCTCAATGAATCCTAACTTGATTGCGGCTGGTTTACTTGAACTTATTCCAGTCCACAGATTTGTATGTCCAGCACCTGGGAGCACTTTGCTATAAATTATTGCAAAGGAATTTGTTGTTTCTTGGTCATTTATTACTTATGTGTTCATTGCAGAAATGACAGCCTAGTCTTAGAATAAACCCTCTTCTCTTTTTACAGCTTAAAAACATGAAACTGTGGAATCTGGGCATTAAGCCACTACCATTCAAGTTATGCCTAACACTTGTTTCCTTTAATAGTTCTCCAGAGCAAGGTTCACTTAATTCACCTTACTTGCTGACCTTGAAAATTTTTCATACCATGCCAAGGCTGCGATGGCTCCTATGTCACTACACTTCTCAGCCAAAACATGTCCATTTTTCAGCAAACCATGAGTAACATTAATATTTTGGAAAAGTTATTGTTAATGTCTCTGTGGTACCCCTCTTACCCTCTCAGATTATGGTTTGTCTCTGCTATTTTCTACCCAGCTATATGAAGATGGGGTGCAAAAGAGATTGATACCTTCAAAATACAGGCCATCCTGTCCCAAAACATAAGTGGAACGTAAGCTAGTTTATGTGTCAGCAACAGGTGATTTTGTTGTAAGGAAGTGGAAGCTGATGCAAACAGTCTTCCAAGAAATTTGGTAGGAAGATGAGGGAATGAGATGGCATGGAAACATGAGATGGTGGTTTAGTGAAAGACAGTTGCCAGTTCTTTGCTTTCTGAATGATTCCTTCTAAAACTCTCTTCTCTGCTTTTGACTTCCTACTTTCTTTTCCCTCCCTGGACATTTCTACATTAATATAATAATTAGCTAAGGAAAAAATAGTAATATATGAGCTATTTCTTACGAAGTTTGACTTTATTTCCCTTGAACAAAATATCAAACATATGTACCATACTGGTGGGCAGGAATCAAATTTTTCACTTCTTGACTGTAAAATTACTGCTTTTCAGTGGACACCATCACATCTTTATCTGTTACTCCTTCAAGTTTGTCACTTTCTTTATTCTCTGAACTTGTCACTTGCTTAGATTTGTTTTATAGTTATACGAGGGTGAGTCAAAAAGTATCCACACTCCAGTTATATTAAAACTTCCATAAATTCTACAGCCAGAGTGCAGATGATTTTTGACTCAGCCTCATAGTTTGGGGATGGCTGGCAGCAAGGAGGTTTAAAAATACAGGTTTACAGGAGCTCTTTTGTGTACTAAAGCACACTGGATGTTCTTTTTTAATGTTAAAATTGACAAGCTCTATATTTAGTTTTGTCTTTAAATTATGCTTTTTAGCTTTGAGTATGGTTTGGTCTGAAAACATGTATTCTATTCTTCTTTCCTAACTCATTCCATACATCACATCAGTTTGCGTCTGTGAACCACGTCCTCATCCCATTGTCCTCATACACAGTGATGCACACAGAAATCATTCTCTCTGGGAGCCAATAGCTTATTATTAGTAAGTTATTTTCCTGTGGGTAAATCACTAGGATCCTTATGGTCCTGAGAAGTCTCAGAATTTTTTTCTGCTTTCTTCTACTTCTGTTTTTCATGAGTATCCATGTATCTGTCATTCATGTGCACTGGCCTGCAGTTTCCTGGATTGTATAACATACAGATTGCAGATGGACTCTAGAGAATACCTGCAATATTAGTGTAGATTTGTATACATGATATATTTTCTTTGTATTTGTTAAATTTATTTTCTTTCCCTTTTGCTCACTTTCCTCCCCCCCAAAAAAGCAAGTAAGGGTTTTCTGTTTCCATTTCAAACCACCACCACCCAATTCAGAAGTATTTGCTATTGGTTATTTAGAAGGATGGCTTGGTATAGTCATCAAAAAACACTTGTACACCTTTATGTTGTCAGTAATAATAGCAAAAACTGTCATTTCTTGAGCTCTTTATTGATGCCATTTAAGAGATTTATTTATTTGTTCATGCAACAGTATTGTTGAGAATCAGTCATGTGTTGAGCACCACTCCAGGCCTGTAGAATATATCTGTGAATGAAAACAAAGAAACCTGCTGCCATGGAGGTTACATTGTAGTGGGAGTACCAGGGAATAAGCAAGCCTAAACAATAAGAGAAGTATATAGTGTGTCAGAAGGTGAGCAATGATATGGAAAAAAGAATAGGTTTGATAGAACAGCTAGGCCAAGGATCAACAAAGAAGGAGAAGACTTGACCCACTATACAACAGCTAGACCTAACATATATATACAGTGCTCCACCCAACAATGGCAGCATCATATACATTCCTCTCAGGTGCACATGGAACAGTGTCCAGAATACACCGTATGCTGGGACATTTAACAAACCCACTAATTTAAAAGGGTTGAAATAATTCAAATTATGTTTTCTGACCACCGTGGAATGAAATTAAAAATGAACAGCAGGAAAAAATTTAGAAAACTAAAAAAATATGTGAAAATTAATAAACAACAATATGCAGATACCTTGGGATGAGTAAAATGAAAACACAGCATACTAAAATTTATAGGGTACATATAAAGCATTGCTTAGAGGGGAGTTTATAGGTGTAAGTGCATATGTTAAGAAAAAAGAGATCTCAAATCAATAACTTCACCTGTCTTGAGACACTATTAGAGGAACAAACTAAACCTAAAGAAAGTAGAAGAAAAGAAATAATAAAGATTAGAGAGGAGATTAATGAAATGAAATTAATTAAAGAATAGGAAAACAATAGAGAAAATCATTAAAACCAAAAGCTGATTCTTTGAAAAGAACAACAAATTTGAGAAATGTTTAGCTAGACTGACCAAGAAAAAAAGCAGATTCAAATTATTAGAATCAGACATGAAATAGGGGCCATTATTACCAACCTAACAAAAATGGAAAGGATTATAAAGGAATACTATGAACAATTATATGCCAGTAAGTTAGATAACGACATGAAATGGACAATTACTAGAAAGACAGCAGCTACTGAAACTGACTTAAGAAGAAATAGACAATCTGAATAGACCTGTAACTAGTATAATGATTGAATTTAGTAATCGAAAAAGTGCCAGACCCAGATGGCTTCCCCGCTGGGTTCTTCCAAACATTTAAAGAATTAATACCAGTTTTTCATAAGCTTGTCCAGTAACATTAGAAGAGGAGGGAACACTTCCCCCCTCATTCTGTGAGGCCAGTATTACACTAATGTCAAAACTAGACAGACACATCACAAAACAGGAAAACTGCAGACCACAGTCTCTAACAGATGTGGATACAGAAATCCTTAATAAGGTACTGACGACTGAAGCCATATAAGAAGAATTATATACCGTGACCAGCTGGTATTTTACCCCAGGAATGCAAGGTTGGTTTAATATCCAAAAGTTGGTTGATGTAATCTACCGTATCAATAAAACAACAGCAAAGAAAAATCCACGGGATCATCTCAATAGATGCAGAAAAAAGCATGTGACAAAATTCAACACCTTTTCATGATAACACCCAACAAACTCAGAAATAAAAGGGAACTTACTAAACCTGATAAAGGACCCCCCTCCCCTGCAAAAAAACACACCTCACAACTAGCATTATGCTTAACGACGAAAAATTGTGTGCTTTCCCCCGAGACAGGCAACAAGACAAGGATGTTCACTCTCACCATTTCTATCTAACATTGTAGCGGAGGTTCTAGCCAGGGCAGTCTGGGATAGGGAGAGTACAGATAAAGGGAGGGGCGGTAGCTAAAGGATATCGGATTTATTTTGGGGGTGGTGAACATGTTCTGAAATCGATGGTGGCTGCAGATATTTGTGACTATAAAAACCCTTTAATTGTATACTTTAGATAGGACACAGATAGTTTGCCTCTGGCAGGAAGACAGGGCATGTGGGTGCAGATGCTGGTAGGTGGGTAGATGCAGCAGGAGCAGCTTATAGAGCTTCTAATTTTTAAAATCCTCACTTCAGCCATGTGAGTTAGGCACTATTATTATCCCCGTTTACACATGAGGAAACGGAAGTTATGGAAAATGATTGTCAGTTTCACATAGGAATATCAGCCAAGTGTAGAAAGCAACCTGCTTTGGGGAGGTCAGTGCTGTTGTTGGCATTTCCGATGGGTGACTGAAAAATCCCAATTCTTTTTCCTTTATCTGAGAAAACTAGGAAACAGTCTGAGACCTCTTCTCACTCCCCTCCCCCCACCACCTTCCAGAAAGTTTTAGCAAATCTTTTTCTATTTTTAAATCACTTTCCTTTTTTTCCCTCCTAGAATATCCTCAGAGTAGGCTAGAAAGCTATCTAATGCTATCAGGCCAACCTGAAAGTTGTCCTCAAAGTGCTGTCCTTGTGAAAATCAGTTTCTTAGGAGAGATGAAATGCCCATGCCACACTTTCCTTCGTGATATTTAGGAATCTAAAGTAAAATCCTTTCTTTATTACAGACTATATCTACTCTGCTGTTACTGGCTGTGGTCTGTCTCTAGTCACTAAATCTGCAGTTTCTGCTGAGGGAGTCCCAGCCCTAATGGAGGCTCCTGTCCAATATATTTCTAAGGAAAATCTCACTGGTTTTTTCAGTAAGGCTAGGGAAGGGCACTAAACGTAAGTTAGATGAGAAAAGATGCAAGATGACATTTCTTGTGAATCAGTTTGCTTACTTCACAAGTTGGGGGAGGGTGTAACTGTTTAGAAACACACAGTATTTTTTTATGAAACATTGTGAATTTTAAATATATTTATATTAATATTGTCTGTAGGTCCTTTCCAGTCTCAGAAAAAGAACTTATTCCACAAAATTGTCAGCAAATATAAGCACAAAAAGGAGAAGCCTAATGTTCCGGAAAAAGGTATTGGTGCCTTCCATCCTCCATTAAGATTTCTTGGCCACCTCCATTGCAAACTCATCTTTGAGTGATGCTTCACTGCACCGCCTTTGCCTCTACCTCCCCTTTGCTTGCTTCAGTGTCATCAGCTCCTGACGCAGGCACATTCATTATTTCTAGGCTCTGCAGCTGATTGCAAAGAGAGATCTTCTTCACTTGGATTCCTACTCAAATCCCATGTTTGTCTCTATTTTTAGAGTTCCACATGAATCCTAAAATTGCTTTTTTTAATTTGTATTTGGTGCATTTTCTAATTTGGTCTTCTTGAGCTCTTCTCCACTTCTTTTCTTTGACTATTCTTGTTTTTCTCATGTTTGGCAGCCTTCATAGCAAGACCCCATTTTCCTGCCTCCTGAAATCTTACCAGTTTTGGATTCATGTGAAAGTCCTGCAGTTGCTATACCCCCTATAACACTTGAGGATGCTTGTCAAGGAGGGTTCCACTCCTACGTCGTAACCTCTCTCTCTCTTTTTTTTTTCTAACTATATACTTTGCTTGTCCGACTCTTCCCACCTCCTTCAGTCACAGAACCATTATAGAGGGCACTAGAGACATATGCGCTCTCCCCTGCCTTTACTCTAAGCATCTGTCTCGTTGCTATGATCTGGATGGGCCCTTGAACCTCTTCAGGGCTCGTCTGAAGACTTCTCTCTTCTCACAGCCAGGCTCCTTTTCTTCTTCCACACAGAAGATAAATCTGCCCGTCTGGTTCCATGCAGCTGCGTGTCCTGGAACTCGGGCTTTCTCTAGCATCTCCTGCATGTTAGTGTCGTGACTGCCCATGGGCCTGCTCATCCGATGCCCATTTGCATCCTACTTGCATGGCCAGACGTGGAGCCTCTCGTGTTTCTGGAATGAGGCTCTAAATGCAGCTGTCTTCCATATGTAGACATGTATGCCTGTGTTCCTGTGTGTAACCTTTTACTTGACTTGGGTCTCATTTTCACCTCCACTTCAGCCTTGTAGTTTTGATTTGTATGTTAATATTTAGTCTCTGCTTCCAGTGGAGAAATATCACTCTGTAGGTAAAATGTCAGCTTTTATCATTACCTTTTAACCAATTTTCAGGTTAATCTTGATTAAAGTCATAGAAATTATCCAACAACATATTTTATAAAAGGCAAATTTGTTTACTTTTAATGCATTTCCTATATGGCCTAATTATTTTAGTTGGCAAATGCAGTTTTGAGGATTAACTAATGGAAGTAAAATTCTGCTTCATTCGTGTGATAATGGTTTTTATTGAAGTGGTTTGTGTATTGTCTTAATTTTATAGTGTATGTAGCTATACTAGGGGTAGAGTTTCACTTTCCTTTCCTATCATTGTTTTTTAGGAAGTGGGGATAAATGGTCAAACAAGCAACTCTTCTTGGATGCCATTCACCCTACAGAAGGTAAAAGAAGCAACATTCATTGTATAATTTCAGATAGTCTCTGCTAGAAATGGCATAATTTTTGTAGGTTTAAAAAGGTGTAATTTATATAGGTTCAACCAACAGCATTAGACCTCAGTGTTCATAATTGGGTTATTTAAATTTTCAAATCAAAACAGATAGATTTTTGATTCTACTAAAGGTCAGGACGTGTGTCATGTGAAGGGGATTTGAACCCTTGAACCAGAATAACCAGAAATTAGAGGTTTTCATAACTGAAAATGTTCAGTATTGCAGTTCACGTTGTAGGTGGATGCTCATGGGAAGTCAGGTAGGGAAGCACGGGGCTCTCCTGGTTGACTGGACGTAGGTGCCCTGCAGAAATGGTTCCTGACCTGAACTTCCTCCCTAGCCCATCTCCCACTTCCTCTAACTGTGATCAGATGGAATGTCCCTGAGGCTTATGGTAGCCAAAGAAACAGTCCCATGTTGACTGGTATAATGTTATAGGTTCAGATTTTATTTCAAAATTTCCCACAGTCATATTTATTTGTGACTTCGTGTAATTCCTCTTAAATATTGAACCCTTAGGTGAATGCTGATTTCGTGGTAGGTAAGGAGCCATCCTTCCATTCTTTCCATTGACGCTCTTCTTTTCCATTTAGGTATTTTTAAAGAGCTGAACATTTTCGTAGTGCTTAATGAGGAGTTGCTTCATTTGAAAACTAGAAGGCATCTTCGTGGTCATACTTTGGTTTATCCCTTTGATTTGTTTATGGCCAGAAAGGGGAACTCAATGAGCAAGTCCATGTCTCTTGATTCCCAAATATACTCTCATTGCTTTGTTAAAAGGAGTAAAACTTAAAATGCACATGTGGCCTAAGTCATTTATAAAAACATGCCCATGTTTAAAAGGTATGTGTCAAAAATATTCAAATTTGAGTTCATTATAAACCTGAACTTTTGTTATTTGGTAGGCACAGTTCACATGAGCTGCATATCTGCTTTCATGTTGTTTTGCTTTTACTGAAAATGCCAGCACCACGTCTCTTTTCTGACTTGAGACTTCACATTCACAACCTCTGTGGAGCATCATTTCTGCCCTTTGCTGGCAAAACAAAATATGAATTGTTGTGCTGCTCTCAGCATTAAATCCTAACATCCCCAAGTTGACATAGATTCACACTTGTGTATTTTAAAACTATGTTCTGCACAGATTTGATACATGTGTGATGAACTATCAGGAATCTAAAAGAGGCATTTGAGACTACATTACTCTTTTCTTGAAATGATACTGCTCTAAATATTTTGGTTTTTAGACAATGAAAACCCTACTTCATATAAAAGGAGGTATCATGGCATGTGGAGGGTGGTAGGAAGAGTGAAGTAAGTAGGAATTAGGGGACCTGGGTGCTAGTCTCAGATCTGCCACTAATTAGCGTTTTTCAATAGGACAGACCATTTAACGTTGCTAGGATTCACTCTCCACCTTTGTACTCTATTGTAAGATATGTGTGTTTAGGAGTGGAGTGACTGAGAAGGCATAGTGATACATGAACTGTACATTTCATTTCCCCTGTAACGATGGTTTTATTACTATGGTATCTTGAGTGGGTGGTGTGATGCTGAAAATAGCATATTCTGAAGCCCTAATTTTCTGCCCTATGGAGGGCAGAAAAGCAAATCAATTTTCAGTCTTCTAGGCAGTCTGAAGGGTTTAATTGGAAATATTTATTATTGTTGATGTTTAATTATATGTATTATTAATGCATATGGAACAAAACTTTGGAGAACATGCACTGAAAATTGCATGTCCTTTAGTGTAGAATGCAAATTCATTTTACATGGCCAGAAATCAAGGAATCAGTTTGAGCATAGGAAATTAACGAGTAATTTAAAGTGACTTTTTTTGTTCTTTATTTTTATAACATCCCCTACATTTACTTGTTCAGGTGGAGACTATGTGCTTTGTGAATTATCTAGGCCCTTTACTCCGTCGTCTTTCTCATCTGTGTCCAAACCACTGCTTATTAAAACTTTACTTATAAATTATAAATATATAAAGACAGAAAAATGAAACCATAGTCAGGACAGTTAGCATGTGTAAGCTATCCTGGGCAAAGGTGAGACAGGAGTTGTTTGTAGCTGATGTCTGTAAATGAAATGTTGACTCAACTGAGACTGTGCAGGTGTTAGCTGCTCCTGACTTCTGTTGAAGTGGATGACTTAAAGATCACTATCCTTTCTTTATACCACCCTGAGTATGATTGGCTTTGAATTTTTTTTCCCCAAAATATCAGAAATTTTCAGGTGTTTAGTAATCACATCACATTAAATAAATGTTAAGCTTATAATCTATTTTAAGCATTTTCCCCATGTTTTTAAAATTCAAAATAGCTAAACCACTTCTTGAAACTTCTGCAGATCATAAAAAAAAAAAGATTGCCTATATAGGCTAAAATTAAAGGTAAAGTTTTCAGATAAACCAAGATGACCTCCCTCAGCCGCTGTGTTTATCTTTCCACCAAGTTATGGTGTCACATTCATTCTTAAGCTAGAGGTTTCTAACTGTAATAATATTGATGGTGATGATTACTACTTAGTATTGCTTTATGTTTCCAGAGGGCTTTCACGTATCCCTTTTTTTTTTTTAAGTTTTATTGGAGTGTAGTTGGTTTACAGTGTTGTATTAGTTTCTGCTGTACAGCAAAGTGAATCAACTACACGTATACACGTATCCCCTCTTTTTTTGCATTTCCTTCCCATTTAGGTCACCACAGAGCATTGAGTAGAGTTCCCTGTGTTATACAGTAGGTTCTCATTGGTTATCTATTTTATACATAGTATCAGTAGTGTATATATTCAATCCCAATCTTAACAGCAGCTCCAGTCAATTTAAGGAGACCTTATCAGCCCCAAATACATGATAAGGAATTGAAGCCTGAGCAACATAAGCAGGAAGGGAAGCAACCAACACTAAAGTACACTGGCTACTGCAGTTCTGATTTTTCAGGTGTTTCTGTGTAGCCCTCATTTGTTGAAATTATAAATGCTGTCTTACAAGAGGAACAAAAAACCCCTGAACCTCAGACTGGGTATTTCCATAACATTAGTTTCTCTGTGATCCATAAATCCAGTTACAGGGGAGAAAAATCTGGTTTTGTAGTTAGATTTTGAAATATGATCCACACACTCAAGCTTACTTGATCTCTTTTCCCAAGTTCAAAATGGTTACTTTATAACTTCAGCAAGGTCAGCCAGGATCTTAGATAAGGCTCATTCATTTGATCCCTGTGTTCCATTCAGCAGTTTAACTACATTCTCAGCTCATGGGAGACTACCATGGCAATGAGATTCCAGACTTGGCTGTAATAATTTCAATGCAAGTTTGACTCCTGTAGTTGGCATGTGAATTCATGACTCTGGAACACTCGTGGCCTCCTGGGTACAGTACAAGTGTGGTGCTGCTTTCCCAAAAAGCTTATTACTCTGCATTTTGGGAACAGAGTTTGGAAAACAAGACAGTCTCTTATTGCCACATTCCTCATGTTACTCCAGGAGTCAGCTCACGTTATCACTCTCACATGATATGCTCCACGTGTGTTATGATTATTGTGGAGTGTAAAAATCAGCCCTGTGGACTTGTTTTGTGGTGCTTGGGTAGGTTTGTGTGTTCAGTTACAAGTCCAAAGAGAAATGACTGATTTGTTTTTAGAGGACAAAACCTTTCTTTTCTCGCATTTCCATTAGTTTGGCAGGGAGGGGAAAAAGGAGCTGCCTTGCTGTCTTGGTACACAACTTTGGGCTGTTTCCTTCTCTGAGCTATTTTCGTTTCTTGTCCCTCACCACTGTTGACCTGAAACTAATAGACTGCCAGTTATTTCTCCAGCAAAGATGGGTTTATTCTGGATCAGGAGAAAATTTAAATTTGAGGTGTACAGCCATGGTGTGTAAGTCCTTACACGTCAAGGAAAGGAGAATTTTATAGGGGGGAGAGAAGTTGGAAAGGCTATGGTGAATCAAGTCCATGCTTTTCATTGGCTGAGGGAGTCTTTCTTCTTCTTGTTGGGCTCTGCTATCATCACAGGGCATGAGCGCTCCCCCTTCTGGTCCCCTGACTCTATTTAATTGAGGTTTCTGTTTATTAACTTTTTGCACCACTAAGTCTTTGTTTTGGATCTTGCAGGTTGGTGGGGAGGACAGCACATGCAAATCTGGATAAATTGTGTCAATAGACCACAATGTCTACATGTGGTTAGGGTCTCTGAGATCCTTTTGACCAGCTAGTCTGGAGAGGATGATAAAAGAAGTTTCTCTTTGCTAATGTTGCTGGACTCGGATCTACTGTTCTGTCCCAGACAACTATAGTTGACCCTTGAACAAAGTGAGGGTTAAGGGGACGCCCTTCCCCTTCACCTCCCTCGGTCAAAAATTCACATGTAACTTTACAGCTGGCCCTCCAGGCGCTCCGTATCAGCAGTTTTGCACCCACAGGTTTAACCAACTGTGGATTATGTAGTACTATGGTATGTATTTATTTTAAAAGACCCACTTATAAGTTGACCCACGGAGTTCAGACTTGTGTTGTTCAAGGGTCAGCTGTACTTCTTTGACTTTGCCTTACGCCTTACCTGCCTTCCCCAATTCTTCTGTCTTAGGAGAGGGTTCTCCCTGAGCACTGACCCTGAAGACTGTCATTGGTCTAGGCCTCCAGGCAGGACAGGATATTCTAGGGGTCACCCCTGGGTCAAAGCATGTGGCAGACTCGCTCTAACCTTTTCTTCCAAACTCCAGCAAGATCACATTACATGCCTTTTTCAAATGTGGATGATCTATAGGCCCTGTGATTACTTCTTGATCTGACAGTAGGTTTAGAGAAGACAACATCTGGAAAGGTGGTATTGCCTCCTTTCCAGTGATTTATGAGAACTTGCAATGCATTCTCCTTTTTTCCCTCTTTCACTTGGTCTGCAGCCTGATTCACTCATTTACTATCTGCCAGCCTCCCGACCTCTGGGACTCAATGATCACTGGTATTTATGGGCCGCCCTGCCTTTGAGCCCCTGGCTCCTTGTCTGCTGGTTTCTGAGCTTCCCCTAGTCTCAGTCTGCTTTTAGGCCTGATTTACCTCCCATTTGCAGTCCCTTTGTATCCATCTCCTTGATTATGTTTTTACCAATTCATCTGGAACACATAGGAAAATGAGTAACCACTGAAAAGAAAGGAAAACATCTGAAGGCTCACCAAAAACAAAAACCTAACAGTCCTAGTCAAGGGAGTACTCTTCCACAGCCTTGAGACTCAGGAGCTGGCTGGAGAAGACACTGGCCAGGACCCTGATTCTAGGCTGTGTGACAAAATGAGAAGAATTTTAGGGCTGGATGGATCCTTTAGAGCTAATCTAGTCCCGCTTCCATCTTTACATGAGGAAAGTGAGACCCCTGGTCTCACAGTTAGTAAATTAAGAAGTCAAGAGTAGAACCTAGGTCTCTACATGACTATGTTATTTCCATTATCCCCGGTCTTGTTGTAGAAACCAGGCCATCTTCCCCAACCCTCTTAGCCCTTTTCTGGTGTCCATGCCTTTTCTTTGACCTCCTTGGTTCTTTCTTTTCATAAGCAGTAATTTGGATGTAATACACCCTTCATCTTTGGAATCCTGCTATACCCTTATCTCTACAAGTTCTGGATTTTTCTGGGAAGAGGAAGGAAAAGAGGGAAGAGGTTGATGCTTTTTCTGGAAGATTCATCTATAATGCAGTGATCATAGTGGAGAGATCACAAGTATCCCCCTGTAATCAGAAGGGACAACTGATAGGCCTGGATAAGACACTAGAATTTTGAAGCTTGTGAATATCCAGTAGAGGTTGTTGTAAACTCAGATTTTGGCTTCTTTACATAGAAGACTTTGAATTTCAAGGCTAATGCAGAGTCATGAAACGCCTTTTGGAGGCTTTCTAACCAAATTATCTTTCTATCTTGCTGCCAGCTTGTATTGAAGTTTAAGCTTAAAAAAAAAAAGTTTAATTGCATCTGTACTACCACCGGTCTATGCTACGCTAACTGTCAAAGTATAAATACTCTAAGACTATTTGACCTGGGTATAGATCTACAATTTAAAAGGATCCTTTTCCCTAATTTTTGATTATTTGTTTAAAAATAATTTTGGGGGAATATTGCCAAATAGTTTGTTTGTTTTGTTTTTTTAAGTAACTATTATCATAAGCCTGTCCACACACAGCCATCTGTTATGCAATAATATGGTAAGGGCAAGCCACACATCATGGTATGATTTCTGCTTTACATCCTCCCTCTCTCTCTCTCTCTAACATCCTTTGGAATAGGAAGCCTGGAATCAAATGCTTGAGGGCAAAGATGTTGCTAGTTTATAGCCTCCTTTCTCAAGGATGTACCTAAACCCGTCAGGGAGCTCTGTTAAAATTTTAACTGAAACCTGTGTAAACACTCATACCAGTAAGTGCATTTTCGCACACCTTGAGTTATTCTTGCTCTGTTATTTTATTTTAGCTTTTCTTGTCTTTCTGTGTTAGGTATATTGTCTTATTTCCAATGTCTGCCTCTGATGAGCCACCTCCAGGTATCCTCCAGGTGGAGTTCGCACAGAGTTTGGCATGTCACACCTTGATTTCCCGAACCACACTCCCCTTGTCTTTGTCAAAAACAATGCCTATGCCTGTCTTAAGAGATTGGATAGTTAAAAAATGGAAAGATGCCTCCTTTTCCTGCCCCAAAGCCCTTAGGTCACTGGAATAAAAACAGAACCAGTCAGGAAACTTGACTACAAATATATACTCCTAAATGCTTATTGAACTCATGTCTGCAGTCTTGTCTTAATTTAAGTTAAGGGGGGAGGGGAGGGACGAACTGCTAAGGAAATAAGTAGGAAGAGACATAGCATTCCCAGCCCCTTTGAACCGGGGTCAAAGTCTTTGGTGGCAAGTGCGTTCCTTACTCTCCACACAGTGACTAGTAGGATACAAGCGTGTGCTATTAAATGAGTTGCTGGTGTTACAGTTAGAATTAGAGTACCTAAAACGAACCTTTCAGGGAGCCCTGCTGACATGTGGTACTTCATTAAATTATCCCCCTAAAGCACATTCACCTGATCCTAGAATTCAGCCAATGGGAGAGAGTTTCATTATGTGCTGGCTTCATCAGTGTTTGCCAAGCCCTTACTGAGCACTCGGTGTGCATGAAAGAAAGTTTCTTTTCTCATCAGTCCAGCCTGAAGGTTGAAAGCAAACGTCCCAATGATAACTGTAAATTTAAGAAGCATACTTAGTATCCTCAGAAGAAGAGAAACTTCTTTTATCATCCTCTCCAGGCTAGCTGGTCAGAAGGATCTCAGATAGGGACCCTGACCACATGTAGAAATTGTGGTCTGTTGGGACACAGTTTATTCAGATTTGCATACACTATCCACCCCACCAACCTGCAAAATCCAGACACGTAGAAAATGTTACTCCAGTGGCCTCTTAGTTCACTGTTCTGTTAAAAGATATAGAGGGCATCCTGTTCCTCTGTACTTAATTTATCAAAGCACATATTTAAAGAAATATTTGTTTAAAATTATAGTCAATATTTCTTTTCTCCATCAATACTTTGAAAACTCTAAACATATGTTCTCGTTTAGATAGGTCAGACATTTAGAAATGTTTCCCTCCAAGAGCAATGTTGGTGCCTTGTGTTTCTGTGTGTAACTATATATGGTTTGTCCTATTTCAGCCATATTTTCAGAAGACAAAAACACCACAGAGCCTGCTTATAAGGTTAAAAATGCCCCATCCATTCCCAACACTCCAGAGCCAACAACAACGCAAGAACCCTTGGTGGGCAGCCAAAAGAGAAAAGCAAGGAAAACCAAGATCACACACCTTGTCAGGACAGCAGACGGCCGGGTATCACCAGCAGGAGGCACTCTGGGTAAGGCAAGGACGCGTTAGACAGAGATGACCAGGGCAAGTAGGTCACCATCATGGCCACCGTGGCCAGAAAATGACTATAAGCCAGCTGTGGGTCCTCACTGAAAAACGGGTCTGTTCTGTCAGTTTGGTCACAATAACATTTTCTCTCTCTGGATCTCCTTGAGAACTGGTTTCCTTCAGAAAACATACGTGTTTTAGTCCATGTTTTAAAATCATAGCTCTTTTCCCAAGAGTATATCCAGAATTCCTGGGAAGGAAAGGCAGTTTTTAGGACTGTCAGCTACCTTCTCTTTCTCAGCGTGCACAGAAACAGTCATAAGTAAATTCCTAAAGATCCGAGACTTTTAAAAATACTGGATAAATCTGTCTTTGTCCCTGGTTCACTCTTTAAGTCATTACAAGCCAGATCATCAGGGATTTAAACCAATGAATTCGGAAACCTGAGAAAGAAAGCATCCAGCACTTCCTATACAGCTGATTCAGACCACTAAGGGAGCCTAAGAATGCTTCTGGATTTCTTGGTTCTCTGGGCTAATCCTTGACCAAATATTAACTTACAGTGAATTTCTCCATTTTCAGTCGTGGCCTGTGGTCTGTTTGCTATTCCTGGTGGCATCTGTGGAATTGCCTGAGGGGCCCGGTTTAAGAGAGTGACCCTGAGCCTCCTGCTTTACATCTAGGGGTGCTACACCAACTAAGCATTAGTGGGCTTAGCTGCTGCCTTTCTGCTTTTCAGTACCTCCAGCATCTCATTCTACCAGCCCTGAAAGGAGGTGTTCCCTCACCCTAACTCAGTTTCCAGAAAAAGGTCGAAGGTCCATAATGACTTCTATAAATAGGAAGAAAACGTTTAAATGAAAGTTTTTTGAGAGTAATATTTATAAATATCTGACTTAGGTTAATCTAGTTGGTAGACTCATTGTATGCTGATATAATTAGAAGTCATTTAGTGAATTTTGTGCACTTGGATTTTGCATATGTAGATTGTTAAACCTTAAAGCATACTAAAGGCCCCAAAGTTTACCATCATATAGGAAGTGAAGCTCAGAGAGGTGGAATTTTGTTTCATAACACATCGAACCACTAAGTGGGATGAGGACTAGAATCTAGTTTTCATGATATCCAGTCCAGCAGGCTCCTCTCTCCTTCCCTTTCCACTCTGGATTCTGTTCTGTGATCTTCATATTGTATAAATTGTTACAGCCTCTTTTTTGCTTGTCGGAAGAGTGAAAGATTTTAGAAAATATTCCCTTTTATGTAGAAAAGCATATAGCACTTCATGTTCTAATGTATGATATTTACAGCCTTTATCAATTACTTTCTATAGTTAAAATGTTTTATTATAAAAACCATGGTAAAGATTCCTCCTCTTCCTCTCTAATGGCTGCATAATAAAGTGTACTTATTTCCAGCAAATGTATTGGTATAGCATTTCAACCACCTCTTCATAAACACCAGAGGGCCCTTTGCTTCCTTTTAGTAGGTCTTCAGAACAAAATAACAGTTTAGGATCTCAGTGGAATTGATTAATCTCTTTGGGATTGGTTTAGGCCATCCTAAATGTTGGTAACACAGCGTACCAAATGCCCAAGGTGCATAGTAGGGCATTCTGTGGCTTCATTAGGAATGTTTGGTCAGTTGAGTTTTTGAGGGCCATTTTACAGCATCTACTGGCCCCTTTGCAGAAGTCCCTTGGGTTTTATTTTGGCCAAGGCCCACTTTTTCCTCTCTCTCCAAGACCAACCTGTTCTTTGACCTTGGATAAAACACAGCTCCTCTGCTCAGCTTCAGGGCATCGTGCTGCCCATGGTTGCAGTTGAGCCTAATAAAAGAGTTTTATTCCCGTGGAAAAAGAGATTCTGTAAAAGCCTTAATATTTGGGGGATGACAGAAGTGAACAGTAAAGCATATTAGCTCATTTCACATTGTCTGGCACTGAGTTTCCTCCGTGTCCCTTCTCTGGAGAGAACAGAGTGATCCTCTCGTGATGAATTTCCCTTTCGTTACAGATGACAAACCAAAGGAACAACTGCAAAGGCGTCTTGCGAAGGTGACTGAGACAGGCTGCAATGACGAATGCTCACACAACCGGGAGGCCGCGGAGACGCGGAGCAGCACCCCGGAGATGCCGGCAGTGTCTGCGTTCTTCAGCCTTGCCGCGCTGGCCGAAGTGGCCGCCATGGAAAATGTGCACAGGTTAGCGGTGGGAAACCTCACCGCCCAGGTTCTGGGGATCCTGTTCCGCTTCACCCCCTTTCACGGAACATGGGTGGAGACAGTGCCATGGAAACCCAAATCATCCTTTCTGATGTGATTTGTGATATTTTTCACAATGATTGGGGTTTGTGAGACTTTTGTTTACGAGGTGTTACAAAAGTATACATGCTGTTTAGCAGTGTGGGAAAATGTAAGGGAGTATAGCCCGCCAAGTATTTTACTTTGAATGTGGTATTATTCTGTGACTTAGCGTCATTTCTGAAAAAGCCTGAGAGAGCAGAGAAGCAATATTATCTAATCCTTAGAGCTTTAGAGTCAGCTCTCAGACCTGGGTTTGGGTCCTACCTCTGTCACCTCCAAACTGTAAGGCCTTGAGCAAGATCATCCACTTCTCTGTCCTCTGTTTTTTCTTCTGTACAACGGCTGTAAGTGGTTCTCATTTCATGGAGATGTTATATAGAATAAATCTAATGTCCCAGTATTGGCACATGGTAACACCCCCACGGAGGATGGCGTTGGTGGTACTAGCAGAAGAAAGCAGTGTGGTTCTGGGAAAAGGGCATCTCAGCATCTGATGCGTGGCAGGCGAAAGGCCTGGATTTTCCTTCAGCTCTCTGTTTGTTAAAAAGTAATTTATTTCTCTGGGCTTCAGTTTTCTCATCTTCCATTTAGCATAACGATATCCCTAAAGAATCATAAAGTTGTAAGGATCAGATGAGATCAGATATGAAAGCCTTTTGAACTCAGAAAAGGCTCACAGAAAATTTATGAAGTTCTAAGCATATAATTGGGTGTTCTGCTGCTTAATGGGTCCTTTGGGAAGGAAAAAAGCCTTTTGTAAATTCAGGTTTCATATTTGTATTCAAAGCGGATTACCCACAGATGAGCTCCTTTCTTAGGTCTTCGGTCTTCGATCCAAAAGAGCTTGAAATCGAACCCAGCTTGTCTACCCGCCTGTCAGGCTCCGTTCCCCTTCACGTCCAGGTGTAGGAGGCCCCGAGCGAAGCTTTGTTTGCCTCTTGCTCTTCACCTGTCCTATGACAGTTCTCATGCTTCCTCACAAATAGCCTCTAGGTATTTCCAAGAAGTCCAGGTCCTTTTCATGTGTACACTGCAGGTGCCTAATAGCAAGTGAGCGGTGACAGACATTGTTAAAATCTGCTAGGTCTCGGAGGGAGATCGTGCAGAGACTTCTCCACTCGTGGAGTTTCACAGTCAAGTGCAGAGGACAAACTCATGACGCCTGCACAAGGAGTTAAATACATGCCTGAGTGTTACTTAAGTGCCCCCGTAAATTGTGGGAATAAGAGGTCGTGTAAGAATTCGGGGGGGGGGGGGGGGTCGTAATCCAGAATTCGAGGGCTACCGCGCAGTCACCCTTGCTGCTGCCAGCCTCCCCTTCTGGATGACTGGTGACCCCTCTGCTCTGTTAACCCCCCCTCACCCCCCACCCCCGACCTGGCAGTTAAAGCAGCAGAAGGCTGCAGCGAGGCTCTCCACTCTGTCACCCCCGCCTTCCTCTCTGCCCTGCGGTCACGCGGAGTCGCTCCCTCCCATGCAGACAAGCCCGCCTCTTGCCTTTGTGTGTCCTCCTCTCGGGTGAACGGCTGCCCCTCCTTCCGTCTGTCTGTCTTTCGTCCTCTTCTCTCAGTCTTCCTGCTGAAGTCCTGCATGCTCTCTGTACACACCTCTCCTAGACCAGCTGCCACACGGGGTTGCAGTTATTTGTTGATGCGTCTGATTCCTTCCACTACGCTTTGAAAGCAAAGCACTGGTTTTATACGTCGTGTACCCAGCTTCCTTAGTTCCTGTTACATCGGTGGACGAGTGAGCAAATGAACGGGTGAACGAATAAATGAGGTGTTCTTGAGAATGACTGCCTACGATAGCAGTTAGCTGGCAGGCGTACAAAACATGGTGTGAGCAAAGGTTGGTTTTTGGTTTTTTGTTTTTTTTTACACCTCCCATTGTAAAGAATAACATCGCTTATTAGAATTTTACTATCAACCTAACAAATGGTTCTTACCATCTAAAAAAGCCCTGGAGAATCTTAGTTGTAACTTTAGCCCTTACCCATTAAAGCAGAGCTACCAGCTGTCCCTCCACCTGTAGGCTTAATGTAATGGTACCCGGGTTGCACATCAATTAATTATTGCTTAGGCATCACCTCGTTCATAATGTAGAGGATGGTCAACAGAGTTAGGGATAAACATGTATTACTTGCATTCTTGCCACAAGAAATCTTAACATTGGGTTCAGAAACCGAACATAGAAGAGCAGTTTTACAAAATGCAGGAAATAGGAAATTGGAATTAACCTTTATTGAGAGCCTGTTTATTTACTGGGAATTTTATAAGGACAGAAGCTCATTAAACTTAATTCTGCAAATCAGTTCTGCCAGGTGCAACTTTTTAGTTGCATTTTAATGATGGTACAGGCAGTTAATTAACTTGCCAAGAGCACACAGCTAAACTGAGTGAAGATCTGAATCCAACTCTTTGAACTCCAGTGTCTTTGCCTTCGCGCTAGCACGCTGCTTAGGCCAGCATCTGTCACGTCACAGAGAGTCACTGCCCTTTCCTTGGGAGCTGCAACCATTAGTCATATCATTGCTCCTACCTCCTTTTCTTTTTTCCACTGAGTAAGCTGGGCTTTCACCCCAATGTCTCTCTCCCTCTTGCTCGCTCTCTCTTTTTTTTTTGCGTTGTACTTTTCATCTTTCACTTTTTTTTTCTATGTATGTTTCCTTTTCCAATACTTACTAAAATTTTTTTTGCTTTTGGAATATTGTTACATATTCAATGTTAAAAGTAAAAAATAGCATTTTAATTTCATCTTTCTTGAACAGGGTTGAACATACTGAACAGTTGCTTTTTACAGCATCCCCATGTGAATAAACAGATTAATCCAGAGGTTTGATTATAACACGTTTGGTTTCCTAATATCTTAAGCTAAGTGATCATTGGATTCTGAAATCCCCAAATGTTGTAATTTATCTATATTAATTTTCTTTTTTATGCATCAAGAGAAAGAAACTTGAATACAGTTATGGAGCAAAACAATTTGAATTTTAAAATAGCTCCTTTTATTTCACGTACTCTGAAGAAGATGCTGTCTTGAAACGGTCCAACCAGTGAAAACATTGCTGCTCTATCCCTTATTTTCAGCACAGTGCTGTGCACTGCAGACCATTACAGGCCAGAGCAGTGAGTGTGCATTGTTGAGGCTTAGGAAACATATTAGGAAATGTCAAGGAGATGCCCAGTCCTATCTTTGTAGAATGAGAAGCTCTATAGAAATTAACCAAGAAATTTTCTCATAACCATGAAATAAATCGTGTTTGTCTTCCTACTCATTAAACAAAAAGCTGAATGAAAAATAGACTGTTTGATATAGATGCAATCCAAATGATAATTTCCATGAATTTCTTTTAGTCCTGTGTGGAGTTCTTTCTCCATGTGTGTTGATTTTGGCCCGGGTGGACTGGATTTTCTCACACACTGAGATTCAGAGCTGGTGCTTGCCTGCTTCCCTCTGTACTCTCCCTCTATATGCCTTTGAGACTGCTCTTTCGTTAGGAGGGTTTCACTGTTTCCTTTTCATTCATTTTTTTAGTCGCAGTTCATCTCTCTCTGCAGAGGCCATCCCTTTTATTGGCCTTAAGATTTGAAATGGGGATTATTATTATATATCTCAAGAAATGAGCCTGAAGGTTACCGGTTAGTATAGGAGAGTCTTCACCTTGGTCAAGTCAAGGAAAGGAATGTGTTGTTTTTTGTTGTCATTGTTGTCTAATATTTAAAGTCTACAATTTGATATTTTTTTTCTAATTAAATGTATACAGGGCAATCCCAATCTCCCAATTCATCCCACCCCACCCCCACCCCCACTTCCCACCTTGGTGTCCATATGTTTGTTCTCTACATCTGTGTCTCTATTTCTGCCTTGCAAACTGGTTGATCTGTACCATTTTTCTAGATTCTGCATATATGTGTTAACATATGATATTTGTTTTTCTCTTTTTGACTTGCTTCACTCTGTATGGCAGTCTCTAGGTCCATCCATGTCTCTATAAATGTCCCATTTTTGTTCCTTTTTATGGCTGAGTAATATTCCATTGTACCTATGTACCACATCTTCTTTATCCATTCATCTGTTGATGGACATTTAGGTTGCTTCCATAACCTGGCTATTGTAAATAGTGCTGCAGTGAACATTGGGGTGCATGTGTCTTTTTGAATTATGGTTTTCTCTGGGTATTCGTTTTTTAATATAGGTAGATCCAGAGGAAGATTGTCATCCTAGCACCATAGCCTTTGATTGAAAGTTTTCCACTCCTTAGGGAATTTCCCCAAATCTGTTGGTGCTTCAGCTTTTGTGTCTACATAATGGAGGTGGTTGTTTGGGGGCAGAGTATGTTGTTGAGTTGTGTGAGAGACATTGAGATAAGAAGTCCTTAAAAAAGAAAAATAAAGAAGCTTTATGAATAAAAAAATTTAATTAAACGGCATAAGTAGTAAGTCAGTAGTAGCTATTAAACAAGGTATATTGGAAAGCTTTTGTTGGTCATTCATCATCCTTTCCTGTTTCTGATAACGTACTCTCAATAAGAGATTTCTCTCTTTTTCTTCCTCTTGTTTTACAGAGGTCAGAGATCAACTCCACTCACCCACGATGGACAGCCAAAAGAAATGCCACAGACTCCTGTACTTATTTCCTGCGCTGACCAGTGAAACGCCCTTTAATTGTAAAACATTGTGCTTTACCTACTACCCTAGCCTTGTCTTTACCGAGGGATGCTAGTGAGTCCATGTGGTGGAAAATATAGACTGCAAACAAGTGCTTGTTGCCCTACACGGCCCAGATTCACTTGAAGCAGAAGTTGGCACCCTGGGCCAGTTTGTTCTTTTAGAACCCAGTCTTTGAGGGTGATGTTATCTGTCTGATAAGAAGAAATGGGATGATCCTAGAGCTTTGCTTTCTATTGAAGGCTTTTGATGGTAATAGGTGGTAACTTGGTAAAAGGCTGCCTTTACTGTAGCTCATCCAGCATCTCTTTTACCAACCAGAGAGTGTGAAACTAGTTTCGTATATTACCTAGTTATTCTTTCAAAACAAAAACAAAACAAAAAAACAAAAAAAACAAAAACTGACGCACTGCACTAGTTATTATTAGATATTCTTAGTCTTTTTTGTACATGGAGATTTAAGTTCTAAGATGGTTTATATAATAGGTTATACCTACATTTATATTGTAGAATAATATTAAAAAGCCTGTTCCAGAGACTCCCAAGCAGCACGGGCAGGCAGATGTACCATTGTTAGCGGTGTATGCTCGGCCTCGTGGTCCATATATTCTGCACTTTTATATTTGCCACCAGAGTGGTAGTTTGCTGGCAAAAAGTGAAAGAGAGAGGGAAAAAAATTACAATTCTTACAAGCTGAATTTTTTTCTTAGCCTTGAGTGACCAAGAGGAATTTGCTTGGGGCAAATTGTGGCAGATATTTTCCCAGACAGGGAAAGAGTCCTGCAGACTACAGATTACTGATGTTTTCATGCCTTGAGGATTCTTTTATTTTTACACAGGGGTCTGAGTGACCAATGGATCGTTCATAAAAACAAACAAAAAAAGAAAAATATTATTCAGAAGTGACCTTAGTATTACTTCACTATTCTGAACACATTGAAGACACTCACTTCGTGTGGACTTTGAGCTACAGACCTTGTACATCCATCCCAGACAGACTGGACGGGTAGCAATTGCTATGCACAGCCCAATTGGCACTGCAGGTTTCTAGAGCCATTTTGAGTTTTTGTGGTTTTGGAGGTATTGAGTAAATGTTGTGGGAGGTGTGCCTGACCAGAGTGGGACTCTCAGTCATAGATCCACCTGCAAGTTTCCTGTTTCCTTTTTGTGTTTTGTTGCTTTTGAACATAAAACCAACCATACATATGCCAGTGCCAAGTGGATTAACTGGCTTAGAACATTCAACATATTGACTCCACCACCTGACGTTCACAGTGTCTTGTTTCTTAGCAACAGATGCAAAGTGATAAATCAGAATTAGTCAGTGGCTGCAGATTTTACAGGGTATTTGTTCCACAGCACAAAGTATTTCCCCACTCTTGCATCACAGCACAAACTACCAAATTTTAATTATTGGATTCCAGCAATAATTTTTATTGGTTTTCAAACTGGCAGAATTTTGATAGTATTAGTTCGAGTTTGAAGCTTTTGAATTAGATCTCTAAATGGTGACAGTTTACAAGGTTTTATCTAGCTTTCTTATTTATACTTGACTGAATTGTAATGACGATTTTTTTTTCTAATCGTAATTTGACCTAATAGCCATACAAAAAAATGACTCTATTAGTACTGACTAGGTTTAGCTTTTCACAGTTGTAGATATTACTTCAGTTTCGGTGCTGGAAAATATGTACAACATACTAACAGAATTGAAAAAGCATAGAGAGATTTGGGGTTTTTTTCAAAGCAGGTAAAGAGGGCACAGGGCATTGGAATAGTGTCCTCAAAAATGCATGTTCCTTGTGGGCACGGAGGAGAAGGAATTAGTAAGCAAGGTTAATCAGAGGTAGACGCTTAGCCCCATTCACATAGAAATAAATCAGGTGAGCAGCCCCAGGTTCTAGCATAATATTTTTACTACGATGCTGTTTTACTAGTATTTTCTAAATTTCAAAACACAAAGTGAATGTTTGAGAATTGCTGGGTCCCAGTGTTGGTGGCTGTTGGAGTTTTTGGACCACTTGCTAGCAGTGATTTAAAAGTTATAATTAGCTAAAATCCAAAAAACTTAAAAATCAACAACAAAATTTGTTTGGTGCAGAACATGCACCTTGACAATGGTACTAACTTGTTATTCTCTAGAACACGTTAGAATAGGTCTATTTTTGCCAGAGCCCCCTCCTCCAGTCCTCTGATTACATTTCACTAGAGTTCCTTAAGAGAGTGCTGTATATTCATGGGACCTTTTTTAAAAAGAAGCAAAACAAAAGATTACTTTTTTCTATGTGATTAATATATCTTACTTGGTCTGCTTTTCCTAAACCTCAGTGGCTTTTCCCTTAGGCAGGGGTGGGGGTGGAGGGCAACCTACTGGATTATGACTGTTTTCAGATACTTTAAAAAAAAAAACAAAAAAACAAACAAAAAAAAAAACCTTTTTGTAGAAATGCTTAATTTTTAAGCGGTTAGGCACTGAGAGTAGCAGAAATCCTGCAAAGCTTTATAGTCCTTTAGACACTCGCCTTGTCATTTCTCCAAGTAAAATCTTGATTTCAGTACTAGTGCTTTTTTCATGCCCTGAATCCACTGGAGAGGGGTGTTGGTATTTTCAGGTAACAACATTTGTTAGCACAAATATTTCAGACCAACATGTAGTTCCCTCCCCCATTTATCATTTTCATTTCACTTCTCATTCTTTTTTATTTTGGAAAATCATATTGCTATGGTGTGTACCTTAATCTGCCAGCAGACACCATCTACACTAACATTTGTCCCACAAGCATCCTCAAGAGAAAAAGTTGTTGCACCTTATGTATATCTCAAGCAAACCAAAATATGCTCTTCTGCTTTTTGTTTTATTCTAAATTGTTGTATCATATCTTTCTGAAACCATTCTGAATCTAGTTGAAATTATCAATATTTATGCTTTTAACCTTAATTTCTGGATTCAAACCTGTATATAAATCTTTTGAAAAAAATTGTCCTAGCCCTTCTCTGTGATGCTGAAAGTGGATGATTTAGTCTCAGATGGAGACACAGTACTGTTCCAGTTTTCTTTAGCCTTTTATTTATTTAGTTATTCTGGGTATTTTCCTGTGTAATTTTGAAGTATGTAGAGTATATTATAGTAACTGAAGCTGCAGCTCTAAGAAGCTGAGTGAAAGAAAGAAAATACTGTAAGACATCCTTTTTAAGTTTTTATTTGTTTGGATAACTGTAATGAGATCAGGAAAAGGAAAAATGTCCCACAGCCACATTGAAGATACAGGTTCTTAGCCCCAAATTAGGTTAGTTCCCAGATTTTAGATCAAAATTGCTAATTCATTAAAGCCCCCCTTTTAAAGGGTACATCATACTGTTGTAATTCTGAGAGTCTTTTCCGCACAAGTATAAAAAATTATTTAATTCCATCAGATGAGCTTTCTACCAGTGCCCTCTCAAAGCCATGCTGAACTCATTCCCACGTTATCGTTGTTATTCTAGTTCCTGCCATTAAAACTGCTGCAGAGAAAAAAAAGTGATGAAACACTATGAACAAAAAGGAGCATCTGAACTGGCCTGGTTATTTAGAATCCAACTTGCTTAATCCCCACCATTCTCTTATCAAGTCAGATGCTACTCTGCCTGAGTCACAGAAAATTTTGTTTGCACTCTGTAGTCCTTGGCCCATCATATGGAAATGTTTGCACCTATGTAAAATCTCAAGCAAATTCTAAATCGATACAGCACTAGGAGTAAGCTGAAAACTGAATGACATGTTTTGTTTATACAGTGCACGGGGAGGGATGGGGAATATCAAGTAACTCTGTCCCAAGTTTGGCATTTGGCATTACTGTGAAGCAGTGGGACCATGCTGCCTGCTAAACTACTGTATGAATCCTAAGTGTTCTGGAGACCAGCAGCTGGAGGCCAGAGGCCGGCGTCCACACAACAAAGGGGAAGCATCGCTGCTTCACAGGGGGAAAAGGAAGGAAGTTGTGCAAGGCCTGGAGTCCGCATTTGTAAAGGGAAAGTCGGGGTGTACATGATGCTGTGAGGAGGTTCACCTCTGATTGCACTGCTCCACAGAGCCCTCAGAGAAGGCCAACCCTAATGGGCTACCTCGGCTTTAATGGTTACTTTCAGTAAGTCCTGTTTCAAAGGTTTGTCTTTTTTTGCTTCTACCTTCAGTGCCACTATTTTCCACTGCAGTATTTTGACTTCACAAACTGCCTTCTCCAGAGAGAACAAGGTATTGCTGAAAACGGGCAGTAGAAGCAAATGCTCTTATTACATTTGACCTATAAAGTATTCAGACTGACTGCTAGGTGGGAATTAAAATGTAGCCTTCCCCATATAGGACCTTGTTTTTTGCACCTTATAAAGAGTGTACTAATTGTTAATTAGGTGTTGCTTTTATTTATACATGCATTCCCAAAGAAGTAGATTTGGATTCTGTTTTTATTTGAGTTTGGGGATTTTTTAAAAAATATCTCATTTAGATTGACTAACATCATACTTATAAATAAAAAAAGAAACAGTTGTTTAGTTCATCTTACCAGATATGTCTGGTGAAGTATTCAGGGTTTGATGGACTGCTTTGCTTTTATAGAGTTTGGAAGTGATAGTGAAGTTTATTATACCCCATATTAAATGACCTTGTCCTTCTCACTGGGGACATCATCTTCCTTACATATTAGAAAAAGAAGCAACAAGAGAGTGAACAAGACAAATACATTTGATTTCCCTCATACACCTGCATCTGTTTGTGCTACGCTTTCCTTGAAAAATATAAATATCCGTTTTCTTCACACATACAAAAAAGCTTCCTCTCCTGGCCAAATTTTATTTGTGGTGGTATGATTTACATTAATAATTGAAAGGAGGAAACCTTGTACTTAGAAGTTCGATGACCACTGTTTTCTTGTTGCAGTCAGTGGTCAGAACTGATCCTGCCCTTAAATTAATTTTTGTGCACAAAACTAGTCATTGTGAACATTGCTACTCTTTCCAAAGATTTTCTAATAACTTGGACCAGAACTGGTTACCGAGTAACAAGTACCTAATTCAATGCCTCCACACCCTCCCACCACACCGCAGATCTTACCTCACAAACGCTAACCTAAATCACAGAGGCGTGCATGTTTCGTGGACGAACAGAGACCTCCCTCTGTGGCCCCAGAGGCGTGGTCTTGTCCCCTGACGCCTCACATTAGTGCCTCGGCTGGTAGCGGCAGAACTGGGCTGGGGGAGGTTTGTGATCTGGAGCTCAGCACACGCTCGGCAACATGTCTCTCATTTCATTAGCACTAAAAGTCTTGCTCTCAGGAATTTGTCGAAAACCACCTGAGATTCCACATACCAGATTATGAACTTTACTCATAGGTTTGAATTGCTTACTTACCTGTCAGATTAACCACAGCTTCATTTGACCACCAGGTCTTAAGTCTGTTGACAGTTTTCAGCATGACCGAAGCGCTCATTTTTTTGCTTTCAGAAATTGGCTTGGTTCTCTTTAGAGTTGGTGTAAACATGCCATGTAATAAATGATTTCCACTTAATGGTACAACAGAATTATTGCTTTCTTAGATGTATGTGTAGTAAAAGTCAATATACACATTTATATAATTTCTTTCTTCAAAATCTTATACTTAATTTGATATTTCTAAAAATTGCACATGTAAGTCATGTGTATAACATGCTAAAGTACTTTAACTGTGATCTTAAAACTGAATAAAAATATTTAATAAAAATTTGAAATATTTTAAAGATATTATTCAAATATATATATTTTGGGGTTCACATTACTGGCCATAGTGTTCGTGCCTTCAAAATTCCATATCCACTAAAAGCAGTAGGCATAATACTTTAATACAAGTAAGAGCTTTCAACTGTTTTAGAATGTCAAATGATGGTCTCCCCTAAACTTCACTTGAGATTCACCATTGTCTGAGCAGCCTTGGTTGTTTTTCCCTAATGTGTAGAGCAGAAACCAGCCCTACAGAAGAAGGAAGACACGCTTCAGTCCTCTGCACAGGAGAGCCACCTGGGGAAAGTGTGACCTGAGCATACCATCTTTCCCCAAACTATAGTAAAGGATGGAAATAGTATCATTAAGCCTATAGTATAAACTCAGACCTCAAGTTGGCTGAATATGATGTTCCTGAACCATAGACCCTTAGATACGCTTTTTTTTTTTCATCTTTTGGAATGGCGCACGAGTGGGCGTGCGCACACACACTGTATAAACACATATATAGTATAATTATATTGCAGCCTTTTCATTCAGACAGACTTGGCTCCAAAGTGTGGCTCCACACATTTGCTGCTGGGTTTCTCAACCCCCTTGAATCACACTTCACTTACCTAAATGATGGTGGTAATAATACCTTCTTAGCACCACTACTGGGATGAAAAGGGAATATATATGAAAATGTTGGCATGGGGTCTGTAATGGAAATGCTCATTGAGTGGTAATTCTTGGCTGTTATTTTTATTCCAACTTGAAGGTTGATATGTTAGTATCATATCTTTTGTATTCAAAAGAGATGCTGAGTATAACTTTGTCTTCAGGATGAACTTCTAGGATCTTGATGCCTTAGGGGTAAGCTGTTTCAGGAGATTTGATGGTGTGGAAAACTCATGGTAAGTTAAGTGCACGTAGCTAACTCTTACTTGTATATGTAGCACTATAAGATTTTTCGATAAAATCAGTCTGCCTAATGAATTAACATTTTCTAATACTCCAGCACACTTCCTTTGAATTATTGAGAATAGAATGTATTGGGGGGAGCGCCATGCCAGGGAATATAAATTCTGTTAGGAAAAAGGGTGATAATATGCATATGTGTGTGGTTTGATGGTCCTACACATACAGTTACATCTGTCCTTTTGGGGAGAACATGAAATCTCTTGCAAGGAACAATAAAATGGTTCTTATCAATAAGTGAGCTAAAACTAATACTACCAACTCCATTCCACGCACACTGAACAAAGGTAAAGTTGTTAATCATAAAGTGTCAGAAGACTTGTTACCTTTCTGAAATACGGAAATTTTCAAACATATGCAGAGGTAGCGAGGCTAGCATGTTGAACTCCACATGCTCATCAGCCAGCCTCAAGTACCTGCCTTTCCTTGGTTCCCGTTTCATCTGTATTTCACCCATTTTCCTCCATCTCATCCCCAACCCCAGATATGCATATCCCAGAAGTGTGATTTCATGTGTAAGTACTTCAGATACAGTCTTTAAAAACAGATATTTTGACGTGCACAATCATCTTATGTATCACCTCTTCACAATCCCCAAAGTACGTTTCTTGTCCAAAGCAAAAGGAATCCATGAGCCACAGCAGTGCTAGAGTGAAGATCGTTTGGGATTAGAAAACGCTGTTCAAATTGAGTATCTCTGTAGTTGACATTTTTAATTTACAGTTTCTAAACAGATTTTAATAATCAAAGACAGCTCTTTCTTAGCATGTTTATTTAGGTCCTGCTTTCTATGATTTTTTTTCTAGTTAATGTCTAAAAAGGCCCAAGGGCTAAAACTTATAACTATATAAAACTTTTATAAACTTGCTATGTCCTTTACACTTTTCCCTCCAACCCTTTTCCCGCATTTTCTCTCTCAAGAGTTTTAAGATTGGAGTCTGTTCTTGTAGGCGAGAGGTAGCGACAAAATTTTAGATGAACTTTGGAAGGCATGTTGCCAAAGACTTTAAAAATCTGCAGTCCTGGGTCAACAGGCCAGAAATTAAAGCGTAAAGCGAAATCCCTTGCTGGAAGAGATAAAATGATAATTCCTACTTTAAGGCTCACCTTCTTGGAGATCCCTTACCCTAGAGAATTTCACAAAAGGTCAATTTTGTCTCAGGATTGTGTACTGCAAAGTTAGAAGAAAACATGGGGATTGAAAGTTTCTTGAGAGTGATGGAGGATAAAAGGGGGAAGGGGAAGTTCATACAAACAGGTCTCTAAAGTTCAATGTCTAAAAGTCAAAGTAGTTTTAAAGCCATCATGGAAATATTTCCAAGAAATATGCTCGAGTATAATTTCTTGATCTTTTTCTACTATTGGGCATCATATCTGTGGTGCTCATGAAAGACATTAAACAGAACAATTCATATCTTCCAGAAATAAACATGAAAGCACCAAAAAATACACTAAAAACAAAATATACTCAGTAGACATAAAAATAGGTAATAATTTGCCATCTAATATGAAGCATTTATTTGAAATATGTATAATAGAAGAGCAATATTGATATAATTAGAAATTTTTTTTTGAGATATAATCTTTGAGATAAATACTGGAGAAATTTAGAGGACATTTTATAAAATAACTTTAAATTTTCACTTCTCACATACTGTGTCTTTGCTTAGGTATTTATAGCAATACATTAAAAAGAGTGAGGGGGCTTCCCTGGTGGGGCAGTGGTTAAGAATCCACCTGCCAATGCAGGGGACATGGGTTCGAGCCCTGGTCTGGGAGGTTCCCACATGCCACAGAGCAACTAAGCCTGTGCGCCACAACTGCTGAGCTTGCACTCTAGAGCCCACAAGCCACAACTACTGAGCCTACACGCTGCATCTACTGAAACCCACGCACCTAGAGCCCGTCTTCCGCAACAAGATAAGCCACCGCAATAAGAAGCCTGTGCACTGCAATGAAGAGTAACCCCTGCTCTCCGCAACTACAGGAAGCCATGTGCAGCCACAAAGACCCAATGCAGCCAATAAAAAATAAATAAATACATTTAAAAATAAGAGTGATACTGACAAGTCTTCAAATATCTAAACCCTTCTTGTAAATAGAGTATGAAGTATTTAACACACTGATGCTAGCCTCACCTGTATTAAACCTGTGTTGTGTCTCAGTCAAAATCAAAACAGTGTTGTCAGAATAAAAACAGTGCTTCATCCACTTCTCTGTTTCAAAGCCCATGAAAATTAGTTCACCTCCCTTGCTTTGGCTCCAGCAGAGTTCTTTACCCATATGGCACGTCCATTAAATTGCTGTCATGCTCTTAAAACAATCCAATCATTCCGCAGATGTGCGGTGGATGCCTGCTATTGGATCTGCCCAGCACCAACAAGACAGTCTTCTGAGGGTATATGATCTAGTGGGTGTTAGAACTGGTCCATTGAAATGCAATACAGATGAGGTAGGGCATGGAAATCAAAGACTGTCAGGAAGAAGTTACATATAAATGCATGTGAAACTTGATAATCTGCATTTTGAAGACTAAGAAAAAAAATGGGGGTGTGTTATTGTCCTACTTTAAAAGAATAAAATTCTTTTAATTTCTCAGGTGTCTGAGGATGACAAAAATGTGATAAAAAGCCTTTGGGGAAGATCCATGATGCAGCGTATCTTTCTTTCACGTGTGTCCTGGGGTATGGAACCTATGCTAATGCCAGGATGGACATGCAGTTAGATAGAATGTTGGCTACAGCAGGGGCCCCCAACTCCCTGGCCTTGGACCAGTGCCTGTCCCTGGCCTCTTAGCAACCAGGGCTGCAACTGTTTGAGATCGCAAATGACGGTGGCCTTAATGAGACAACTTCACATCTCCATATGCTCTGGATTAAAGCGAAATATCCTGAGATTGCCACAAAAGCACTGAAAAGCCTCCTTCCATTTCCAACATCCTATCTTTGTGAAGCAGGGTTTTCTACAGTAACAAAACCCAAAACGATATTACAGAGTAGAACGGACTTAAGCAATACACTTCGGGTGTCACTGTCTCCCATCACCTCCAGATGAGCCCATCTAATTGCAGGAAAACAAGCTCAGGGCTCCCACTGATTCTGCTTTATGGTGAGTTGTATCATTGTTTCTTTATATATTACAATGTAATAATAATAGAAATAAAGAGCACAATAAAAGTAATGTGCTTGCATCATCCCAAAGACATCCCTTCACCACCCCCGCCCTGCCCCAGGTCCGTGGAAAAATTGTCTCCCAGGAAACCAGTCCCTGGTGCCAAAAAGACTGGGGACTGCTGGGCTACAGCCTTGGCATGATGGCCTAAGAGTATCCGAAATCGTAAGGTCAAGCAGCACAGTTTAAGCATCTGGCCTTAGGGTTAGAGAGGTAATCCTGGAGCCAGGTGGTGTGATGCCCTGATTTTCTTTTCCTTCTCCCTGGGCTGTGCATCTTTTCCTTACCTTAGTCCCAGCTCTGGCATGTTGCTGAGACAACACACCTTCCCACTTCCACACCCTCCACACACAAAAGATGTTTTCTCTTTTTCCTTTCTTTTTTACTTTCTTCTCCATTGAGAACATCTGTAAGGTTTTGACGGCTGGGTGAATGACTCAGGAAATGCCTTGCTCCAGGGAACTATTGGGAAAGATTCTCGCTTTTGATGTGTGCTGCCACCATTCCAATCTGGGTCTCAATTGGGTGAGTCTTTTGCTAATCCTCAGCCTTTATTTTTATTTATTTATTTATTTTTGGTGGGGTGGGGGGAGCTATTTGAAGACCTAAAGTTTTCCAATTTATTCTTTTTTTAAAAAATAAATTATTTATTTATTTATTGGCTGTGTTGGGTCTTCGTTGCTGTGCATAGGCTTTCTCTAGTTGTGGTGAGCAGGGGCTACTCTTCGTTGTGGTACACAGGCTTCTCATTGCGGTAGCTTCTCGTTGTGGAGCACAGGCTCTAGGTGCGCATGGGCTTCAGTAGTTGTGGCACACAGGCTCAGTAGTTGTGGCACATGGACTTAGTTGCTCTGAGGCATGCAGGATCTTCCCAGACCAGGGCTTGAACCTGTATCCCCTGCATTGGCAGGCGGATTCTTAACCACTGCGCCACCAGGGAAGTCCCTCCTCAGCCTTTAGAAAAGACTTTACTGCAGGAAGAACCTGTTCTTATCTAGGACTCTTCAGCATTACTTCCTGTGTATGGAAGGCCATGACTCTAATCTTTAAACTAAACATTTGCCTCAGTACAGCCAAATCAAAATCCCCATTTTAGGGATTGATAGTTAAAGGAATTCTTTAACTCCAAAATCATCTGCTTTAGGTATTGATTGTCTCTTAGATATGGAAACTGCCTTGTAATTTATGTCTGAATTGAGAAAAGTTTTAGAACTTAAAAGAGTTTAATTCGAAGTTCTTCAGGCATCTGTCTGTGGCCCCCAAAGACTCAAGTCAATGGTATCTGTGTTGCCAATAGTCTCTACTGGTCTTGCTCTCCCCACATCCCAAAGGTCTGACTTCAAACGAGTGGGTCACATACGGAACATTTCCTGAGTGGCTAGTGTGTGCTCAGGACCTGAATCAACACTGAAGACGAGGGTCTTCAGACACCTGCACCAGCCCACCTGATGTGGCACCTGAAATTCAAAAGGGAGTGCAGAGGGATTGTCTCTCTCAAGCAGGCCACGGTCCTCCCTGGGGACACCATTCAAACTGGAATCAGACCAAGATCTTTTTCTTCTGTGTATGGGCATTTATCCATGTGAATTACTATTTTGGGGTTCCTTTTTCACTCCTACCCACACATCCAATATTCCATATGCCTTCTTTTAAAAAACAAATGGTTGTCTGGTCCGGGTGCGCACTCTTCTCTTCCGAGGTGCCTCTGCATGACATTTTTGCCTGCCATCATCACCGCCACCTGCTCCTCAGCCAAAGATCTATTTTAGAATCTGTCCCAGCTTTTGAGCCTACTGCAGAGAACAGCGTCAGGAATTGGTGGTGGCAAGATGAACGGAGTCATAAATTAGCTGATGAATAATATTTCCTGGGGAAGAGCAGGCCTTCGCCCGCAGTCAAAGACACGGCAGAGCCAACCAAGTGGCAAGATTGCCCGGCAGGCGGGGCCCTGGAAGATGCCCGAGTCGCGGAGCAGGGAGCCGATGTTCCCCGCCGGCTCACCTTTCCCTGCTGAGGAGCGCTGGCTGCCCATCACAGGCCTCCAGGTCTTGGAACAGAGCCAAGGCTGCTGAGATTAAACTGCTGTAGGCGAGCAGCGCAATTTGCACTTCTTGGTTTTCCACTTCTTGGTCCCCCTTCTTTGCTTCCTAGTCAATTATATATTAAGGTTAAAACTTTTTAACCTGGATGTTAACCTCATATTAGCTTCAACCATTTACAGGCGTACCTCAGAGATGTTGCGGATTTGGTTCCAGACCCCTGCAATGAAATGAGTCCACGTGAGTTTTCTGGTTTACGCGATACTGTAGTCTGTTACATGCGCAATGGCATTATGTCTAAAAAAGGTGCACACCTCCTTCATTTAGAAACGCTGTATCGCTGAAGAATGTCAATCATGAGCGGGACTGTCGGTGAGCCCCTGTGGTGAAGTCAAAGATCACTGACCGCTGAGCACCACACCAAGTGCAGTCGTGGTGAAATGTGCGGGCCATTTCCAGAACTTCCAAAACTTGACACAGGGACGCGAAGTGAGCAGATGCTGTTGGGGAAAAAAATGGTGCCAGCGGACTGGTTCAACCTAGGGTTGCCACCAACCTTCAATCTGTAAAGAATGCGTTCTCTGTGAAGCGCAATACAATGATGTACGTCTGTACTTTCACAGCTTACAACATACACACGCAGTTCTCAGTCTGAAAATCAGGCCGAAGCATGATCCGTGTTCACGGAAATTTGTACCTCTGTTTTTTTAAATAAAGCTAGCCTATTATAGCACTTATATTACAGTTATTACACACTATGTTTGAATAGAATTATATGTGCTTCAAATCCATTCCGTAGCCTGATCCATGTTTTTTTTGTTTTTGTTTTTTAGCTTTAAAAGAATACATTTTTTTCCCCAACTGCCCCATGAGCTGTCAGTTTAACTGAGCAATCTCTGCTACCAGGTTGTATAAACCTAATTGTGTTCATTTCTACAGAGCCCTCTTTTTCTTTGTCATCCATACCGGGTAAGTGTGACTCAGTTTATAAATCATTTGCGGTGTCTCCTCTCGATCTTTGCACTTCTTATACCTGAGTTGGGGGCCTATTCCTCAGATAACATCAGCGTTCTGAACGTTGGGCTCCTTCCCACGTCAACAGGCCAACGCCATGCGGCCGGGCCTCCAGGGAACCAGAGAGGGAAAGGAGCGACCAGACAGCCTGAGTTCATTTGTCCTTTCCACTTGGCTATGATGATCAGCCAGAGAATATTCTCCTGAGAGATGGCTGAGACTGAGTCTATTTCAAATGACTTCGAAAGGACAATGCTGTCATTGCATACTTGAGGAAATTGCTGGCTATACAGAGGAAGAGAAGCCACTTTCTGAAATGTGATAGCAAAGCATAACTGTAAAGTGAAAAGCAATTTAAATGTATTACTGGACAAAAACCATTAGCCCAATGAACATAAATAACCTTACTGAGGAAGGGCGCTGTTTCTAGGTAACTGCTCTGGAGGAAGTTTCTATCTTGCTGGAAGGCCTCTGAGTGTCATTAAAGGGGTTGCAACTGCAACATGTTATCAAGGAGTTAGATTTTTTCCACTTGTGTAAACAACCCCTTTGGAGTAACTGTGACATTTGTGCAGGCAGGGAAGCCAGTAACAACTGGTATAACCAGAACCGGGCAATTTTGCTTTCTGAAAGAAGGGTTGTCAACTGTCGATTATGTCTCTCAGATTGTGTTCACAGATGCTGCCAAATTCCTATTGACATCACCCACACCATTAACCACTCCATTAAATTCCTTTTATTGCTAATGCTGTCTTTATTTAATCCAATTCAGCAGGAACAAGAAGAAAGAGAACTTCACATCTCTAGGCTCAGGAAAGAGGCAGAGCTTGGAGACCCTGATACTGCCTTAGGCTGGCCCCAAGCCTCCGGGTGGGGAGAAGTTGGCATGTGGGTCCCTGTGCGTGGGTGATGCCATCAGGATTATCTATAGTGCAGAGTGACCATCACAGTTCCTTTACTACCAGTGATACAGCTTCCTAATGTGCCACAAGTCTCAAAGTGTGGTACCCACCTCCAGAGATGCTGAGACTAGAGTAAGATGGAGACCAGCAATCCCTAGTAGATGTGTTTGCTCACAAGTAAGCCAAAAGGCAGTGTGTCAGCTCATAAAGAGAGAGGGGTTTCACTTTTTTATTTTGGTATTGTTTGTTGTGGTTTGTTTGTTTGTTTGTTTGTTTTGCCAAAGGAGGAGAAGGAGTTTCCAGGAAAATCACCTTGGACTCGGAGAAAAAAATTTTTTTGAAATCTCTTGTCTCAAAGTATCAATAGCTGTACCCCAGTGAGATCCAGACCACAGGCACCCCAGGACGGAGGCTGAGCGCTGGTGGAGTCACCCCGTAGAGGGGAGGAAAACTCCCCTCTTTCCCTCTAGGTTCTTTGGATAACCTAATGATTAAATTGACATAGAACAGATTAACAGGAGAAAACCAAATTTAATCTGGTACATAGGAGAGCTCATTAAAAACATGAAACTCAAAGAAGTGACCAAAGCAGGCAGCTTTTATACCTTTTAGACAAAGAAACAATACATGTGTGAAGAATTGGCAAGATAAAGAAGTTTGGGGGGGCTTCCTAGGTGGTGCAGTGGTTAAGAATGCGCCTGCTAGTGCAGGGGACACGGGTTCGATCCCTGCTCCAGGAAGATCCCACGTGCCTCGGAGCAACTAAGCCCGTGCGCCACAACTATTGAGACTGCGCTTTAGAGCCTGTGAGTGACAACTATTGAGCCCATGTACTGCAACTACTGAAACCCACGCACCTAGAGCCTGTGCTCTGTAACAAGAGAAGCCACTGCAATGAGAAGCCCAAGCACTGCAACAAAGAGTAGCCCCCACTTGCCACAACTAAAAGAAAGCCCACTCATAGCAAAAAAGACACAACACAGCCAAAAAAATAAAGAAATTAATTAAAAAAAAAAAAAGAAAGATGTTTGGGAGACTTCCCTGGTGGCATGGTGGTTGGGAATCCGCCTGCCAATACAGGGGACACGGGTTCAAGCCCTGGTCCGGGAAGTTCCCACATGCTGCGGAGCAACTAAGCCCGTGTGCCGCAACTACTGAGCCTGTGCTCTAGAGTCTGTGAGCCACAACTACTGAGCCTGAGTGCTGCAACTACTGAAACCCGCGTGCCTAGAGCCCATGCTCTGCAGCAAGAGAAGCCACCGCAATGAGAAGCCCAAGCACTGCAACAAAGAGTAGCCCCCACTTGCTGCAACTAGAGAAAGCCAGCGTGCAGCAACAAAGACCCAACACAGCCATAATTAAATAAATAAATTTATTTTTAAAAAAAAGAAAAAGAAGAAGTTTGGACTTGGGGTAGTAAATTAGTGAAGAAGTAACAAGGTTTGTTTATATAGCCTTCTCAACCCCGAATTCCCTATCTCTAGTGGCAAGGATGTCTCTTCCTCCTGGTATAGAGAGGGTACCTTTCACTTGGGAGATGTATTTCCTGCTTTCCAGGGAACAAAGGAAGGTCAGAGTGTCCTTCTTGTACTGGCTGTCTTAACTTTAATTCAAAACAGTCAATATGCCAAAGATGCATGTTTTGGGGTGGCCTGCCCTGAACCCCATCACACTTTGAGGGATGTGGGATGGAGATGTGAGATGTGGGATCTCTGAAAACCAGGATCCTCTTTAGTATATATCTTTAGCTCACCGCAAGAGAAAACAGACATCCCCAGGAGTCAGACAGCCAAGTTGGGAGAAAGGGGGGATATTTTGTACAGCCCTGTAGCGCCTAGCAACATACCACAGGCAGCCCCCAAATCCAATTAATCAGGGTAAAACTTTCCTCCCTCTCTACCCTGAACCCCTATGTAACCAGAATCAAATCACCTCACCTCTTTGTTTCCATATCTCTAATGTGGGTATTATAACACCTACTTCCAGGGATCATTTTGTGGATACAATGAGATACATTTGAACAAGTTTTGTAAATTCTAAAATTCTATAACTTTAAGAGAATAAAAAGACTAGCCAGAGAGTGTGAGAAAATATTTGCAAACCCATATCTGATAAAAGACTTGTATTCAAACTATACGAAGAACTCTTAAAACTCAACAATTAGAAAACGACCCAGTTAAAAAGTGGGCAAGAGATTTGAACAGACAGCACATAAGAGGTGAGAGAGAATACACAGATGTCAAATAAGCATATGAAAAGATGCTCAACATCTTATGTCGTTAGGGACTTGCAATTTAACACAACAGTATACCACTACATTCCTATTGGAATAACCAAAATCCAAAAGACAACACCAAATGCTGACAAGGGTGTGGCGTAACTAGAACCTTCATTCATTGCTGGTGGGAATGCAAAATGGTACAGCCACTTTGGAACAGTTGAGCAGTTTCTTACAAAACTAAGCATAGGCTTACCGCATGATCCAAAAATTGTCCCCCTCGGTATTTACCCAAATGAGCTGAAAACTTATATTCATGCAAAAACCTGCATGTGAATGTTTATAGACACTAAACAAACAAACAAATTATTGTCAAAAATTGGGAGCAATCAAGTTGTCCTTTGATTGGAAATGAATAAACCAATTGTGGCAAATCCATACAGTGGAATATTATTCAAGGATAAGAAAGGAGTTATTAAGGCACAAAAAGATATGGAGGAATTTAAATGCATACTGGTAAGTGCAAGAAGCCAATCTGAAGAGGCTACACACTGTATAATTCTAACTATGTGACACTATAGAAAAGGCAAAACAAAAATAGGTAGTGAAACTCTTCTATATGATACTCTAATGATGGATTCATGATGTTATGAATTTGTTAAAATCCATAGAATGTGCATGACAAAAAGTGAACTCGTAAAATGGTGAATGTTAGTGAATATGTCAATATTGGTTCACCGATTGTAACAAAGACACCACCCTACTGCAAGATGTTAGTGACGGGGAAACTGCAGGAGGCGAGTGCAGAGGGGCAGGAAGAGTGAGGGGGTTACTGGTATTCTCTGCACTTTCTGCTCCATTTTTCTGTAAACCTAAAACCAGTGCAAATAATAAAATCTATTAATTAAATAAAAATTAGAACATGTCCTCTGTGTATCTACTCCTCAAATATCACCAAAAAGCAACAATTTAGTGGCTAAAAAGCTGAATTAATTTTTTCATTGGCATTTTCCTGTTTAATAAAATAAGTGGGTAAGTGGGAAAAAACCTACTTTTCCTCCTTTTGGGACTCAACAAGGCTCATTTTTTTTTTTCCCTATTTTGAATGGAAAAAGTAAATCATTTGTACATTTTTCCTTTTCCTGAATGGGCCCATATACAAAAAAGATTAGTAAACACTGCATGTAAATGAAAATAAAAAGAAATTTCTCTTCTGAAGGGGATAGCTACCTCATTTTACCTGGGTGGTCCTGCTTGCTTCCACATATAGAAGAGTGTTTTAAAAAGTATACTCATCGGAAAGTCCTGATTCCCCTCAAAGCAGGAGTAGCTGTACCTTGTCCTGTTTGACTAAACCACTTCAGTATTTTAGATTTGGAAAAAAATGACTTCCAAACTTCACCACTATTTTGTATCGGGTTTGGTAATGTGATATTTATTAGCACCTGGAAAAAAAAATCTGAGATTGAATCTGCCTTGCGAGGCGATAGACCTTCCCTTTCTCACCAATTCATTTATCCATCCTCTCAACAAACAACTGAGGAGGGGGGCTTGAGGTATATGTGGGAGATACTGTAACAGGAGGAAAGGCCTCATTTCTGCTGTCCGCCAAATCACAATCTGTAGGGAGGCTGGGAAGACAGAAATCTGAGAATTACGATGTAAAATACTAATCCTTTTAATGCCTGACGAACACGGTGGAAGGAGCCAGGAAGGCTTCCCAGAGGAGAGGACTAAATTAAGCCTGGAGTCAGGATGAGTCATCAGAACTCTGTCCCTGACCCAGGAAATCGAAAGACGTACTGCAGACGCGCACATCCTTCGCCGTGGAGTGGGGACCAGCTTCTGCTTCGTTTCTGCAGGAAGCAGACCGTGGCACAAGGAGAGAAGGCACGAATGGGTTTCCCAGTGAGCACAGATGTTACAAAATTTAATAATTTACTCCTATTTTCTTTACAATGTCTTAGGCTCTTTTCAGTGTTTCAGCTGACCATACTGAAGTCAAAATCATTTTATTTAAGTAGATTTTTGTAATAAAATCATTTCTGATCTTCAGCAATACTAAATTAGGAACCGTAATCACTCTTTGAATTTTTGTGAGAAAGGGACCGATTCTTTTGCCTTTGAACATCCCATCCTGTTCTTCAACATTGGTCGCCCACGTCTGTCTGCACTTCGGCGCATCAGCCCTGGTGTGTGGTGTAACGGTTTAGGGGAGGACTCAACACAGCAGCCACCTGTTTGTACTACAAACTGGCCCTCACTTGAGGCGCCGGGTTACCCAAGAAAAAAACCCAGGATATTCTTCAGGCATTAACAAAGCTGGGGCACCAGAGGAAACATTTCTGAAATAATTTGACATTTGATACTATATTAGTTAAGTCCCAGCAGGAAATAAATGGCACAATTGAATTGGGCAAATTTGAGTTTAATAAGAGAATTATTTAACAAGGAATAGGGAAACCACAAACGATGGTGCAGAGTCCTTGGGCTAGTTAACAGTGGCCCTGTAACCCCTGTCTCTCCCAGGCCTGAAGGGTCTAGGTCCTGGAAGGGTGACCTGTACCTGGTGACATGCGGAGCTGGGGGAGAGGGCAGGTGATAGAGCCACAGTCAGCCCACAGCGACACCGCTTCACTCTCCTCCCACCCTCTCATCTCCTGCTCTGCTTCCCTTTGGGCAAACGCAACTGGAAGCCAAGAGCAAGAGAACTTGTCAGAACAATTGGTTCACGTAGCCTCCCAGGACGCAGAGCTGGACGCAGAGAGGTGGAGAGTGGAACGGGGCGGCGAAGGGAAGAAGCCTGGCGTGGCACATTTATGAGATCACTGATGGCACCCGAAATGTCTGGATTTCTTTTATATCTTAGTATACGATTTGGAAATAATATGCTAAAGGAGCAACCACACGTCTTTTTCATGCTCTAGGCCTCTCCAAGTCTCAGTTGGTCCTCCCCCTTCACAGCACCTGACCTGAAAAGTAAGGGTGTTATATATTGATAGTTTTCAGTGAGCTCCAGCCAAGAATATCACAGGCTCCCGAGGAGGGACCATATGTTTCGCTCAGCTGAGTTCACTGGGCTCTGACCTTGAGAGGCGCTGGGCTGTCAGCCTGAAGGGCAGGGAAGAGCCACAACCTGCTCACCGCGCCAGCCACGCACGTGCCCCGCCACCAGCCCCTGTGTCTGTCTGGTGGGCACACTCCAGGCCCCGTAGGAGCAGAGAGACACAGAACTCAGGGGGCAAGCTGCCCCACACAGCCAACTGAGAAAGAGAATCAGGGTCAGTACACAGCACCCAGCGGATTTTTCCAGGGGGTGTTTGTGGTTATTTAATAGCATTGATATCTCTCACTGAATCTCAGCAGGTAAACACAGCAGCGCATCTTCATCGGTACTCGGTACCAAAACAGAGCATTTGTATTTAAATATTTGAGTTAAACATATCTTTTGTTTGTAGAGCGTTAATGCTGTTGACATTGTCCTGTAGCTGCACTCCTTAGGGAGCTGGAATCTGTCTGCAATACTAGTCAACAAACCTTCGAAAACATTTGAATAGGAATCAGGACTGCGTCAGCTCCTCGAAGAGGCCCTTGAATTGGAGAACAGGGAAGGTGAGCTCCAGTGGTGGGGACGGCAAGGAAGGCATGGACCTCAGGGATGTACTGCCTGCTATTCTCATGACTGTTAATTTCACCGTCGAGGGCCCTCACTGTCCCTGGACAGAGGCTGCACCTCCATCTAGTCAAGTATTTCCCTTGAATTCCTAGAAAATGTGTTTCTAGCCTGCTGGCACTGGCCTTACACACTTGACTCCACTTCCCTCTCTTAATCTGACCTCTAAATTCAGACACCACATCCTCATGTCTTGAATGGGAGGGTAATTCACTAATGGGAGCTGAGCCAGTGAGCTGGCGCGGGAGGTGGCAGAGGTGTCCAGGTTGGTACCATCCTCTGCATCTGTAGTGTCCCCACTTCCTCCCCCTCGTTTAAACCACAGGGACCCTGTGTGCCGGCAGAGGTACGAGGGCGAGAGGGCTCCAGTCCCCAGAACCAGGAAAGGGGCTGGACGAACACCCCACCATCTTTCCTATGCGGACCACGTAGCCCTCTGAGCCGTTTCTGTTTTAAGAGCCTGGGTGTCAAGGGTGCGTAATCGAATGGGCCTCGTGCAGGTTAAGAGGAAATTAGAGCGCCAACCAACCGGGACTGTATGTTTTCATCGGTGACGTGGGCCTGGCCTGGGGCAGCTGGCTTGAGGGAGGGGACTGGGAAGATGGGAGGTGTGTTATCCAGAGGCTTAGAGTGACTGACACAGCTTGATGGAAACGAAGGCAGTGAGGGTATGTGGTAGGGACCAGAGACGGGAGATGAGAAATAGTAAACACCCCCCTCTGCCTCTTCCTGCACTCCCGAATGGTCTCCCCCACCACCGCCCCTCACCCATCAGGGCCTCCTCCGGTACCTGGGGACGGGCCACACTCTTCTGTGCAAGGGAGGGGAGAGGAGAGGGAAGAATCTACCTGTCACTGCAGTTTGAGACCTGGGACCAGCGAGAATGTCAGTGTCCCTTCAAGACTGTGTGTGTGGGAGCAGTAGCGCTAGTGTCCAGCCCAAACGGGGAGGGCAAATGCCATTGTGATGGCCTTGGGGGTTATTGGGGAGATGCTGTATCACTGTCACTCACTAGGGCCCAGAGACATGACCTGGGCTGTCCTTGTCTAATTCTACTCCCCAAAGAGGGAGAAGCAGGCTGGAGAAACAGCCCTCCCCCGCTAGCCCCCTTTCCTTAACGCTCCTTGAAGGCCCCTGGCCTCGCCTTCCCAGCCTTGAGAGCCCCCAGGGACCAAGTAGCCAGTCCACACCTCCCTTGAGAAGGACATCCGCCTCCACAAACCTGCTGCTGCTCCCAAAGCCATTAATAAACTGACCCCCCGAATCTGGAGGAGTGACCTCAGGGCTCATCGTGCGTGACCCTCAGCAGCGCTCCATCGGCTGAGCCCTCTGCCTTCACCGCCTTCTCTCCTTGGACATCGGTGACCCCCAGCCGCCCTCCCCTCCTGCCTGCCTGGCTGAGCCCTCACCTTCACTGGTGCCCCTAGGGTAATTCAGGCCTTTTGGCCACGCATGCCTGCCGCCAAATCAGCACCCGAGGCTGCTGCATAACCATCTCCTTCCTTGATTAGAGCATCTTAATTATGCTCTAGGAATTTGCTTAAACATATTAATCATTCTTGAGGACAAATTTAGAAGCTGTGCTTGCTGGGGGATCAGCTCTGAATATCCCCTGGGAAATTCCGATGACACCTGGCTGCTGGGCCTTCACCAGGGCCTTGGGTGCAGCAGGGACTCGGACCCTTGCTGAAAGCTATACACCACCCCGTGTGCTTCTCTTCCCTCCTCTGGGCCAGCAAAGTGGGTTCCAAAGTGGAATTAACCCCTGGTTGTGAAATGTGCCTGGAGATTGAGAACAGGGGTCCCAGTGGCCTCTCCCTTCTGGAATACTGTCTGCACGATGAGGAGTGAATCTGGGCTCCTCTTCAATGAAATTAAAGTCTTAGTCCATTTATTTGCAGGAAACTAGACTGACATTGGTTCTCATTAGAATCTCTAGCCTTTAAAAACTACAGACATTAAATTGATACAGCCACTATGGAGAACAGTATGGAGGTTCCTTGAAAAACTAAAAATAGAACTACCATATGACCCAGCAATCCCATTACTGGGCACATACCCAGAGGAAACCATAATTCAAAAAGACACATGCACCCCAATGTTCATTGCAGCACTATTTACAATAGCCAGGACATGGAAGCAACCTAAATGCCCATCAACAGATGAATGGATAAAGAAGACATGGTCCATATACACAATGGAACATTACTCAGCCACAAAAAGGAGTGAAATTGGGACATTTGTAGAGACATGGATGGACCTAGAGACTGTTGTACAGAGTGAAGCAAGTCAGAAAGAGAAAAACAAATATCGTATATTAACACATATATTCAGAATATAGAAAAATGGTACAAATCAACTGGTTTGCAAGACAGAAATAGAGACACAGATGTAGAGAACAAGCATATGGACACCAAGGGGGAAAGTGGGGATGGGGTGACGTGGGATGAATTGGGAGATTGGGATTGCCATATATATATTACTGAGAAAAAAATATCAATTGTACACTTTATATGCAGTTCATTTTATGTCAATTATATTTCAATAGAAGTTCTTAAAACAAAACCAAAACTTGTTTCAAGGCCCAGAATATTATCTATCTTGATACATATTACACGTGTACTCGAAAAGAATGTATATTCTCCTGTTGTTGAGTAAAGTTTTCTACAAGAGTCGATCAGGTCACAGTGGTGGGTAATGTTCTCCAAGTCATCTATATCCTTGATATGTTTCAGCATACTTGTTTTGTAAATGAATGAAAGAGAAGTGCTGAAACCTAAAAAAAAAAAAAAAAAAAAGAACCATGGACATTGGTGCCTCATCCCAGACCAATGTAGAATCTCTGGGATTGGGCATCTGTAGTCTGAAAGGACCCACGAGGCTGTTCCAGTGGACAGCCAGGTGAGAACCAAGCGACGTCTGAGCACCAGCAGATGCTTTACTTCTGTGCACACAAATGTGGGGAGTCAGTCCCAGAAGCCTCTGGACCTGAGGACAGATCTGATACTCACGGAAAATAAAGTATGATCCCGTCTACCCAACGTGGGTGTTCACACACCCTTGAAGCTGGGAAGGCAGTGTTTCATGGTGGTTACAAGCCAGAGCTTTGCAGCAGACTACGTGGATTTAAGTGCAGTTCTGTCATTTCCTGGCTCGATGACCCTGGGTAAGCTACCTCACTTCTCCGAGCCTCAGTCTTGTCGTAAAGCCTGTATCAACTTCATAGGCTGTAGAGGGATATGGAGGTGTATATATATGTTTACATGACAGAAACTGGCTTATGTGATTATGGAGACCGAGAGGTCCCACGATCCGCTGTCTGTGAGCTGGAGACCCGGGAAAGCTGGAGGTGTAATTCAGTCTGAGTCTGAAGGCCCAAGAACCGGAGCACTGATGTCCAAGGACCAGAGAAGATGGATGTCCCAGCTCAAGAGAAGACAGCACGTTTTCTCTTCCTCCACCGTTTTGTTCTATTCAGGCCCTCAAGGTGTTCCTGAGGGCGATCTGCTTTCCTCAGTCTACTGAGTCAAACGCCGATGTATTCCAGCATCACCCTCACAGACACATCTAGAAAAATGTTTTACCAGCTCTCCGGACATCCCTTAGCCCAGTCAAGTTGACACATAAGATTAACCACCACACCCAGCCAGCAAGGCTTAGCCTGAAACAAGTCAGCGACACTTCCTTTGCCGGCACTCTCCCTGTGAAGGAATAACAAGAAATTGAAAGACGTTCTTTTCAGCGTTGACAGTCATATAGTCATATGAAGGGCCAGATTAATCTATTGTTTGAAGGCTGTCTTTTGGAAATGTTTTTAGTAGTTTGGAAGAGAACAAAAAGTAAACAAGCTACTGATATTCCACAGTTTTACAACGGCAAGTGCAGGAGAATCTGGCCTGGGCCTGGAGAAGGGCACGCAGTTGTGTGTGGCTGTGGGCTCATGGTCTCTGCGAGCAGAGCAAAGTGAGATAAGTGAGCAGGACCGAGTGGCCCTGAACCATGCCAAGGAGGTGCAATTGATGCTGGAGGCCAGGAGACATTTTACTACGGACGAAGAGTGGCATGGAAGGAATTTATAGACAGACCCGGAGGAAAGAAAGACTGGAAGCCGAGAAACGTGCTTAGATCAGCAACGTGTTTAATGAAAGAAATGAAAAAATGCAAAATATTTAGGCATTAGTTAGTGTTGTACTTGAGCATTCATATCTTTAGGAGAAAAAATATACCAAGTTTTAAACTAAGACATATTTTTGGCACCAGTAACTATATGTAATATAAGACCACACTAAAACAAACAAACAAACAAACAAAAACCAGTAAAACCCCCAGGGACTTCCATGATGGTCCAGTGGTAAAGAATCCACCCTGCAATGCAGGGGATGTGGGTTCAATCCCTGGTCAGGAACTAAGATCCCACATGTCACAGGGCAACCAAACAGTGCGCCACAACTACTGAGCCCACGCACCCTGGAGTCCGAGCCACAACTAGAGAAGAGAAAATCCGCACACCACAACTAGAGAGAAGCCCACGTGCCACAGCAAAGAGCCTGCACGCTGCAATGAAAGATCCTGCATGCTGCAACTAAGACTCGACACAGCCAATAAATTAATTAATTAAATAAAACCCAATAAATAAATTAATTAATTAAATAAAATTAATTAAATAAAATTAAATAAAATCAAAATGGATTTATATTTGTAGATTGGGATAATTTTCTTTTTCCTTATGTTGCTTCTGCAGAGAGTAAATTGTCAAAATAAAGACAACTTTTCATTGCACATCAATAAATAATCTTTGCACATGTCAATGTGGGTGATACTATGGGAAATATTAGACTAAATTAAAGACATGATCTCTGCCATTTAAAAAAACATCATATTCTAACAGAGGAGGCTTAGGAAGCCAAGTAAACAATTTACCATATAGAGAGTGCTGGTGTAGGAAAATAATAAACTGCGTTAAACTGGAAGTTCAAAAAGATTGTAAAAGAGTAGAGTGTGGGATCATGGAGAGATAGAAAGAGGACAGAAGTTCACTTAAGGCCATCTGGGCTCGTGCCTCAGTCCCGCCAGCGACCGGCACTGTGCGCTGCAAGCTCACTCACGGATTTTAGCCTCAACTTTCTCTTCTGTACACTGGAGCTAAAATACATGGGAGATTGACTCACGCTGTTCCATTCTCGTATTTATACAGCTTATTTCTTAGGTTCCCCACAGAAACCTTTACTTTTATCTCAGTAAAATCTTTCTAGGTAGCAATTTTCCAATATGTGAAGGGTTAGTATATCTGTGGAGGGATGAAACAGGGTCTGTGAGACCAGGGACCAGAGGCAGTACAGATGTGGGCAAGAAAAAGACAGATAAAGGGTCAGCATGGAAAACTAATTTTCTAGCTTTCAAAACAAAAATAGGATGCTTCCTCTGTATCAGGAGGGGGTGGGTTTCATGTCACTAGAGGTGTTTAGAGAGGGACATAGTAGAGATGATTCAGGCATCAGATGATATCTTTTCCAGACACAAAGTGGAATTTAAAATGGCCCTAAATAAAATCTCATCAACATGCAACGAGAGTACGAAGGAGGAGGCAGCCTTCTGGTTGAAGGCTAATGAGAAGGTTTCAATTTAGGAGGCTTTTACTGCAGTGAGCTGACTTTGAATCTAATACCTTTTTTTCTTACTCTTTTCTAAGGTAATTCTATTTTAAATAATTCTTAAAATATATTTTACTGAGTCTAAATACAAGGCTTCTTTTCTTTCTGAAGGAAGAGATTTCAATGAAAAGTTACTTAACCCTAAAGTGCCTGCCAAAGGTAAGCTTAAAAATCCCAAGTAACTTAAAAAGAAATTTGTTGACATCTAGGAAATATGTATGCACTATAAGGAAAATTAGATAAATCTTTTATTTTTTAATACATTTCACTATCAAGAATTTAGTAAGGGGAATTAATTACAGACAACTTAAGCTACAAATTGATTCCATCAGTATTTTTCATTATTATCAATCTCTTAAAGAGTTACTCCTAAGAAAAGTTTTGAAAGAATTGTTGAAAATGATTTATTGTATTCAACCTGAATGTTTGATCAAGTGGAAGCATTTACTGGATTTGTCATAATCATGTATTTATCTGAATGTTCTTTGAGACAATCACTTGGGATATTTATTTCAATGAAATTTACTAGGTACAAGTTCAAATAAAATATTATATACCTGAAATCCCCAATTCAACCATCTGGTCTGAAATACTTTATCCAGGCAGGGCTGTAATAAGTCTGACCCTGCAGGTGAGTCCCGAGTCTCCCGGCCAGTCATTCTTATCACCATCTCTGCATCCTGACCAGCAGGGGCTGGTCTGGGTGGCAGGGCCGTGGGTAATGTCCCATCTAGGGACATGGCCCATCTATTCCAGTCACTGAGTGTGGCCTCAGCAAGCTACACGGACTGCTTTTCTCTACAGAGCTGCATTTGGGGTGTAGGAGGAAGCTCCCCTATAAATAGAAGTTTGATGTCTTTTTCTGTTCCAGCGATTTCTTCCTTTTTTTAATGCCTCCAAAGTCCTACAGCACAACTATCCCAGTGACTCTCAATCCTGGGTACATATTCTAATCTCTGGAAACTTTTTAAAAAATGCAAATCTTGGTACCTAAAGTAGCGGGTAGGGACTTCAGGTACCTAAGGTACCTACTCTTCAGCATCCGAGGCACCTGCAGAGCTTGTGAAGCACAGGTGGCTGGGTCCCAGGCCTACCGTCAGCCCCAGAGTAAGGACTCGGTAGGTCTGAGGTGGGCCTGAAAACTTGCATTCCTCACGCGTTCCCGGATGCTGCTGAAATTCCTGCCCAGGGACCACACTTTGAGAACCAAGACCCAGAGATCTGGAGTTAACGGGTCTTAGGTGGGGGCTGGGCAGATATAATTTCAAAAGCTCCCCAGGGGATTCTAATGTGCAATTAGGGTTAGGAATTACTTATTAAATCTGAGGGACGTCTATCTTAGAAATATGTACTTTTAAAGTTTTATGTTAAGTTAAATGTGATGTGAAAATGCTATACAAAATACAAAGGTAGCATAACACCAGCTGCTGAAAGTTGAGGGTGACCTACTTTAAATGCCCTTATTGACTTAACTATTACACCAACAATAGCTCTAGCTGTTAGCATATATAGTACTTGCAAGGCTATGAATATCTTCTTAAAATAATTCTTACTGCATACTTAAAAAACAACAACAGGCTCATCAAATTGCACTCCCAAACATTTTTCAATGTGTTCTACTCAGACCTCACTAAGGCCCTGTAAGGAGCTAACAGAGTGTTGAACACACATGGAGAATCTAAACAAATAACTGTGTTATTGACTATGACATGGGAGCAATAGAAAACATTTTAGATGAAATAGGCTCATTTCAATTAATGCCGCCACTAAAGAGCCTATGAAACCTTGTTTCAGAATTAAATCTTCTGCTGTTACCGTGTATCATACTGGATCAATAAAGACGGGATAAGTGATTTGGGAAAATTTTTTAAATTTTTTATTGATAAATCATTGAAACGACTATTGAGCAGATCTCTTAAAAGGCCTGTGGGTGTGTTTCTTTACATACATGTCCTGGGAATCTTACATCAGAGCTTGCTTTGGGTATAAAAAAGATTCCGGTGGAAATTATCCCAGGGAGGCTTTTACCAGAGGCCGAAACATTCTATTTGGCCTATAGCCTGCCGGTCTGGGATCGTCAGGACTCCAGGGTGACTAATTTGTAATTTCATGCAATAGGCATGTACGCTGAATGGAATTCCTTAAGATCAAGATGGTTAAAAATATGGATAAAGGAAACTTTCAAGTGTTAAATGGTGTTTGAAATTTGAAGAATGTTTAGAAAACTAAAACAAAAACCTAAAGTGAGTAGATATGTCTCTTGTGAAGGCTTTATTTCTACTTGCCATTACAGAAGGGTTCTTTCAAATGAAACATAATAGCTAATGTTTGCACAGCACTTTACAGTTTTCAAAGCACCTCTGCATGCATTACTCCTAGGACCTGGGCTTAATAAAAAAATATTATTTTTTGGGAAAACTATCCCCGGAAGGAGAAGTAGAAAATAATTTGCCTGTTCTTGTTCAATGATGTTTATCCATGAACTATGTATATTTGGTACCAGCTGAACTGGAGGTGGAAGGGAAAGCCACAGCTTGGCAGGAACTCATGGCAGGGAGGGAGGGTGTGGTGTAAGAGATGGCACTGTTTGGAGACAAGGTACAGGTGGGAGTCTCCTGCCCTGGGTAAGGCTGTCCAAGGATGCTCAGCTCCAGACCTGGGTGGATCTGGAGGTTGCAAGTGACCTGGTCCAAGTGTCATCCACCAGAAAGGAGTCGAAAGCCAGACAATTGAAAGTGGACACTTGAGAGAGTTTCAAGATCAAGGACAATATAGCCAGAAATGGGTCAAGATAAAGAAAACAAAATCAAAACAAAGCAAAATAAAACAGAAGGATTGAGAGACGGGGAGAACATAGAGCAAGGGCATGGAGGGCACGTGGGCCCAGGAAGCTCTCAGGCACCTGCGGCCAGACCAGTGCGGCTGCTTCCTCCTCTTCGTGCTCCCTTTTCCACCACGATCCTGCGGTGCCCAGCATCTTCCTCAGCTTGGAGGAGTCAATGCCACGGTTTCAAGTTTGCACTTTTCCACAGGGCTTTGTCTCAATTTTGGGAGTGAAACCATGCCTTGGATAAGTTCCTTTTCAGCAGGAATCAATTGCAGGCTTTAATATTTTTTACCAAAATAATAGGCCATCATCTCAGATTATCTGAATATGTTTAAGTCATATCAACACATAAAATTAAGACACCTTTTTTTTCATAGTTTTTATGTGGGTGGGAAGGTAGAACCAGGTTAATCTATATGATTTCCTACGGCTACAGAACATAAAAAAGAGCCCACACAGTTCTGAAAGCACAGTTTTAATCCTCTTTATTACTAAACTAGAAAGGGTATCCGTTTCCTTCTTCCTAGACGTACAATAGCGAGTTCCAGGCAGGAGCCCTTATCATCCTCCTTCCTGTGCACTAAAGAAGCTTACCCAGCCTGATCGTCTCCACGTGACTCAGCTCCAAGTTCCCTGCTTGGGGTGGTGGGGGGGGGGGGGGGGAAGGATACTGCTGCTTCCTATTTGTAAGACCTGTTCCTTTCACTTTCTGACACATTTGTTATCTCTCCTGTCACAGAAGCTGATTCAACAAACATACTCAGTTATACCTTCCCCTTCATCTCACCAGTAGCAGGAGCAGAGACGGGATGAACATGACATTGAAACCTGGGTGCTGAAATGCCTTTGCATGTGGTTTAAAGAGCCCAGTCAGTATTTCTGCACCAGCATATTCACAACAGTGCTTCTTGAGCGAAAAGCCTGGCTAGTTCCTTGCAGCCAATGTGCTCCATGTGGGTGAGCCTCTGAGCTCTCTCCTTCAGTGGTGCTGGGAGGCATGTGCCCGGAGGTCCTGAAAGCAAAGCCAAATACTAACATCAGTGGCTTCCATTGACTTAATCCTGTTCCCAGTTGCGAGACTGAAAAGCAGCACACGAGAACGGAGTGGGGAGTAGAAGTGTGGGAAGTGAGAGGAGCCTGGGGGAGTGAGGAAGGAGAACCTGAAATAACCGGGCAACGGACCAGCTTCTACTGCAGAACACGTGCTGAGGGGCGGGCCTGGTGGCCAGGTGAGGTTCTCGGAGGCTGGGGTGGGGGCCGCAGGGCAGCGGGGGTGCAGGATCTGGGTTCAAGGGGCTTGGCAAGCCCCAGCCACACTGAGGCAAGCAGGCAATGCCTCGGGTTGCAGTAGAAGCAGAAGGGCATCCTGATGGCTTGAGCTGAGCCCACCAACAGGAAAGGGGTGGGTCCCTACGAGGCGTGGAGGTGTGGCAGCAGGTGAGCTTGGTTTAATTCTCTGTTCTCTCAGTCTTGAAACTCTTAATACTTTTTTAACAAGAGGCTGGCATTTTCGTTTTCCCCAGGGCCAGTCCTGAGCTATGGTATGGGGCCCTGGCAAGAGAGGGGAGGATGATGCTTCTTCTCAGGTGACAGGGCCCCAGGCAGCAGTGTAGGGCTTGGGGCAAAACTGCAACCCACTCCGCAGCCTGCAACACTCCGACCTGCTCACCCTGCTTGACATTTCACCCGAGCAGTCTTCATGTCCTGAAATTCGAGTGTTTATTGTTTGTTTATTGCCCATCTTCCTTTGGCCCCTAAGAGGCAAGGACTTAGTCCGTATCGTTCCTGGCACCATCCCCAGTCCCTCTAGCATATTGATCCGGGCTACAGGCGTGGTGAAACCCGGGCCTTGGTAATGGTAAGGGTCTTAGGGCCCCAGAGGAATCGCTGGACGCCCGGGATCCAGGCAGAGCTGGGAAGGAGCTCCGTCTTATACGTGAGGATCAGGAGTCTGGCTCAGAAGAAGAGCAGGGAAGGAAGAAGCTGGTGTCAAGCGAGAGATTTGTGGTGAGGCAAGATCAGAGTTTGTGCAACTCATCTTCATCTATTACCTGCCTCCGGCTGCCTGGGAACTGGGAGACTGGACGGAACTTGTCGGTGCGAGAATCACTTGTGAACCTGAGGCCGGCGAAGGCAGCTTCAGTAAGATTGGTGGTCGCTGATTCAAATATTTTTGACTTCTTAAGAGCAATGTCCAAATTGGCAAGTGATATGCCAGTTTATATTGGCTTGTGTTCTAAAGATGAAACAGAAATAAAAACAAATTTTTCTCAATTGTTCCCACCCCAGCAGATTGGTGGCAGCTTCCAAAGTTTCCAGAAAAAGCAACCACTGATTGGAATTTCCTATGGGGCCCGACTGAAGACCCTATCAATGATGTCATCTAGTAATGTTTTAGAATTGTCATAAAACTGTAAATGCTCTGTGTTCGTGAGACCCTGTACCCACAACCACAGATGCTTGCAGGGGCTGCCAGACCCTGGCGTGTGCCTTAGACTCACGGTGACAGCTCTGGTTATTTGGAACGAGTGCAAAATGTTCCAAAATGAAATAGCCTTCCCCTTCCTATCTGAGTGCCTCCAAAATCTTTCCTCTCTCTGATAATTTTCCTCCACCCCAACTTCCCGCGACTTGCACAAGGACAAACGAAGGTGCCGTAGCTGAAATCACAATAAATGATGAGCTCGTGTCCCGGTGAGCAAACCATGATAAATGTGGAGGCACTGGGCATAAAATAATAGTGTTGATTTCCAATTAGCCTGAATGACATGTTTGGGAAACTAGTTAAACCAAGAAAGCCCTTCAATACTGGCAAACTTGCTGCTGTGCCCAGTACTCTCACCCCTCCTGGGCTCACATTAGACAGACAAACTTTCTCCTTGCAGGTCACAGCCCCACTCAGAGGAGGTGAAGATCCCTCAGGGGGCATGTGGCCATTGGGTTTATCATTTCGGCAGAACATGAGTTTCACTTAATTAGGAGGAAATTATTTTTTAAGTGTTCGATCTCTGCCTTCACTCTGAAGGCAGCATGCCTGGGTTCAGATTCCAGCTCTCACACCTGTTAGCTCTGTAACCTTTCACAAATGGTTTAATTTCTCTGTGCCTCAGTTTTCTCAGCTAAAATAATTAATTTCTGCCTTATGGGTGAGGATTAAATGAACTGGTGATCTGAGTTAGCTTGGTCTGCTAGAACAAACTGCCTTAGACTGGGTGGCTTGACTAGCATTTCTTTCTCACAGTTCTGAAGACTGGGAGGTTCAAGATCAAGGTGCTGGTAGATTCAGCATATGATGGGGACCTTCTTTCTGCTTCATAGACATCCGTCTTCTGTAACCTCACATGGTGGAAGGGGCAAGGGAGCTCTCCGGGGCCTCTTTTATGAGGGCACTCATCTCAACCACCTCCCAAAGTCCCCACCTCCTGATGCTATTACATTGGGCATTAGGTTTCTACACATGAATTTGGGAGGGACACAAACGTTGAGTCCATAGCCCTGATGCACGTAAAATGCTTGGCGTGCCTTCATAATTCAGTGCGTGTTGGCTATTATTCCGTTTTGTTGTTCTTAGCGCCACCTTTGTCAGCCCAGCTCTTCTGATGGGGAAATCAATTCCTATCTTCACTTATCCCCTTCCTGTTTGGACTTACTGCTCCCGAGGAGAGGGTGTGGGCTGAGTTGTATGGCTCCTCTCAATTATTAATCCATTATTTAATCAATCAGTAAAGATCTCACAGTTCACACAAAGGCAGAGCGTAAACGTTTTTCACGCAGGGAATGCACTGGCTTGACTGACCTCTGGAGGCTGAGTGTCCTGCCTGTAGGGCACAACTTTCCAACGTGTGACAAGCAAAGAGAGATGGAGTGCATTTATGGTGTTCATTTAGGGTTCCCCAGAGTCACATCAAGTCTCAGGCTCCCTAAAAAGAATGGGAACCAAATAAATCCCCTATCAGAGTGGAACATCTCTTTCCAAGGCACCTTGTAACCAGGCATAACTCCAAGTCATATAATCTGCAAAACAGAGATAATTACACCTGCCTGCTCTGTGTTGCACAGAGACAGGGCAAAGATTAATTAAATAATGACTGCCAAGAACACCAAGCTCCTTGGAGATAAAGGTTCTACAAATGTAATCTTAGATTATTATTCAGAACTTCATTCTGTAAAAATCAGGACAGACCTTCAGCTTATGAGACCAGACCACATCTGCACAGCTAGAATTCCCCCAGAGGACAGAAAGCCTGTCTGGAAAATTCCTGACCACCAAACTAACACATTATTAAGAAACTTTGCTTTGTATGGTCACACACAACTCAACAGGTGCTTTCTTAACTGTTATCAGAGTCTCACACCAGGCACTTACATTTGGAGTTACAGCTTCAGTGGAAATGTTGCTCCCTTCCAGAGAAACTCTCTCCAATGGTTAGGACCCTGTTCAGCTGGTCCCACTCCATGTGACTTTATCCTCATCACAGAAGAGTGACCAAACATCCTGCTTTGCCCAGAATGCAGGGCTTTTAATGATAAAACTGAGATAGTCCTAGGAAAGCTGGGCCGGTGGCCACCCTAACATGCTACTGATAGTAGTGGTACAAAATTGCTTTGTGACCTCAGGGATTTATTTCCAAGTGCTGTTAACCTGTTCTGTAAAATACCAGGTTGGCAATAAGAATAAGAATGAATTTCGTCCGAGGTGTAGTTTTGAATACTTCGTGCTTAATACTCACTCTAACTCCTGAAGGAAGCATTATTATCATATCCATGTAACAGATGAGGCATGTGGAGATGAAGGAATTTGCTGCATGTCACACAGCTAGTAAGTTGGCAGGGCTGGGGTTCCAACCACGGTGACATGGTGCCAGGCCCATGCTCTGAAGCACCGTGCAGTACTGCCTCTCTAAGAGAGCTTCGAGTCCACAGTTGAAGATTTTCCTGCAAAAAAGCCATTTTTCTTTATTTCTATCTACTATTATGATAGCTCAATAAACTAAGAGTACAAATACAGATATATATATATAGATAGATAGATATACATACACGTACACACACATCATCTCTATTTCTCCAATTAAAATACAAACCAGCTTAGGACTCCCTATGCCAGATGGTCAACAAATCTGTTTCCTCCCTTTTGAGCGTTCTTCTTCCACTGCACTGTCTCTCAGGCTGCAGGCTACACAGGACACGTGAGGAGTCAGGTACATCGAATTGTGGAGAGCTCTGAAGTCCTCTGCCACCATTCCTGCTACTGTTTTCTGCTACTGCCCATTGGCTCTCCTGCAAACTGGCCCCACAGGCTGAGCCATCACAGCAGGCTGAGCCAGCACTGGCCTGGCCTCTGCTTTCTGGGGTGGCCCAGACACTCTCTCCGTGCCAGAGATGCTCAGAGATGACACTCCTTGCTTGTTTGCTGGAGTTTCAGCTCTCTACGTCAGAATTGCGTCCGAATCGTGCCAGGCATCTGCCCCTGGTGGGTGCAGACCTTTCTTCCCTCTCCTCCCCAAAGACTCATGTATCTTGGGGTCAGGTTGCTTTACCTTTTTCAAACCTCAGTCAAAAAGTGCTGACTTCTTCTTTCCACGGCAATTGCGTTATTGCCTCACAGTTCTAAGGACAGCAGTCTTAGTCAGCTTTGCTGCCAATACAAAATACCATAGGCTGGGTGGCTTAAACAATGGAGATTTGTTTTCTCATAGTTCTGGAGGTCTGAGATCAGGATGCCAGATGGCTGGGTTGTGGTGACAGCTCTCTTCCTGGCTTGCAGAAAGCCACCTTCTTGCTGTGTCCTCACGTACTGGAGAGAGAGCTCTGATGTCTTGTCTTCTTCTTGTAAGGGCTCAAATCCCCCCACATGGGCCCCACCCTCATGACCTCATCTAAACCTCATTCCTTCCCAAAGTCTCTATCTCCAAATACTATCACATGGGGGATTAGCTCCAATACACGATTTTGGGGTGAAAGGGACACAATTCAGTCCATAACAACAGCTAACTGACTATCTTCTAGGGACCCTAGACCCCACCTGGGGCATCTCACTCTACGTGTGAAAAATAGCATCAAAATGATGGTTTAGCTTTTCTGGCAAGTGGCCTGAGGTAACTTCTAAAAATCGTTCACTATTCACTTGACCCAGAAAATCCCACAAAATCATGCAAGTCAAGAGGTTCAAATCTTCATGTTCACTTTAAGAACACGCATGAAATTGCCCAGGCCATTAAGTGTATGCATACCTGAAAAGCCACCAAGTCTCTGAAGGACATCACTTTAAAGAAGCAATGTGTGCCACTCCGTCGTTACAGCGGTGGAGCTGGTAGGTGTGCCCAGGCCAAACAGTGGGGCTGGATGCAGGGTCAGTGGCCCAAAAAGAGTGCTGAATTTTTACTGCATGTGCTCAAAAATGCAGAGAGTAATGCTGAACTTAAGGGCTTAGATGTAAATTCTCTTGTCATTGTGCACATCCAAGTGAACAAAGCCCCCAAGATGTGGCAAAGGACTTACAGTGCTCATGGTTGGATCAACCCATACATGAGCTTTCCCTGCCACATGGAGATGATCCTTGCTGAGAAAGAACAGGTTTTCCTAAACCAGAAGAGGAGGTTGCACAGAAGAAAAAGATATCCCAGAAGAAACTAAAGAAACAAAAACTTATGGTCTGGGAATAAATACCACAAAAAATAAATGCAAAGGTAAAATAAATAAATAAATAAATGATGACTTAACTCACCTAGTTTAGAACTCAGTGACTTAAGGATTGGTTTGTAGTTCCAAGTGGCTTTGGCATATACCCACATTCCTACTCCTGATTTTGAATTTAGAATTAAAGTGGCTTGATCAAAAGAAAATTATTTTTTTCCATTGCATAATTGGCCATCACCATGAGATGGATGCCAATTCTGTTCACATCTTGCTTAGTGCTTCAGCATATGTAGAAGTGCTCACATGGATCAAGGAGCTGAAAGCAGACACCACGTGGAGCAGAGATTTGGATTGTTGAGCTAGAAAGATCAAGCCTTCTGAACACATGGTCTCTGATTATTGAAAACTGACTTATTGGAGGGGTTCCCTACATCAAAAAATTCCACTAATTCTTATAACAGCCACCTTTTTGTTTGTTTCTTTTATCAGTATGTCCTACCCAGCCTACTGCTTAAGCTTTGGTTTCATAAAAAGCAATACATTTAAAAGTTTAAAGTTTTTCTCTGGTGCCATGCCAACTTCCTAGAAACACCATTGATAGTTTGTTTTCTTAGGAGGATTAAAAAAAACCAGGTCAGTTATGGGATCCTATACCAGAGGTGACCTGGTGCTAATCCCAGGGTATTGCAAGAATTAAATAAAATAAGGTACATAATGCACTTAGCATGGTGTCATGTACAATGAGTATTAGTTGATTTTATTATTTTCCTTCTCCTGTGGGACAACGTTATTATTTTTCCTTTGTATGACGTAAGAACAGGCAGATGAATGAACATTTGTTGAATGAAAATTATCTAGTCCAGTGGTTAGCAGGATTTTGGATTTCAAGGCCCATTAAAACTTTAAGAAAGAAATTGGGATTGATATAGGGCTGCTTAGTTTTTATTTTTCTAAGCTAAGACATGGCAAAATTAATTTCCAGCTACCAGCAACAATGTGGCGTTACAAACAGAGTTCTATTACTGATATAATCTATAATTAAAAAGGAACACATTTAACTTACGATATTCATTTTTCTCTTCTTGCTGAGGAATGATGTTCTCACGGTGGTATGGCATGGAGATATGGACCAGCATTTAGAAATCACTAATCCAGCCCAAACCTTTGCCTTCATGAACCATCTGAGCCAAGGGATTGTCGCTCCTAATTTTAGGAATGAAGATTTCGCAGTCCTCCTGGCATCTTGTTCTAAAGTTTAATCATGCTTAAGTTACATCTGAGCCTCCAGAGGATTGAATCAACCCGGTGAAGAAAATACAGCCTGACCTGCCTACCCTCTGGGCAGGCTGTGCCTTCTGGGGTGTTTAAATTTGTAATCAAACCTCCTCATGGTCATTCAGATTTGAAGATGAGCCCTACACAGAGCAAGCACTCCTCAAATTAAAAAGATAAGTGAGAAAAAAAAAAAGTGAGCACCACATGACTCTCTCTGAAGGCTTGTTTTTTCCCTCCTCTTCTCTCTAGGGACGTATAAATATTCTGGAAGCGTTGGAATCAATATAATACATCCCTCTTTTAACTCATGTGATCTTCACTCAAAGCAAATACGAAATGAAAGCCGCTCACTACCTTGGCCTGGTGACCCAAGCAGCCATTGGAGTCACCAGATATGTTCTAGTTTTCATTCAAATTTCTGAGCCTCATCAACAGCCTTTTTGTAGTTAGAGTAGGTCTAAGAAAAATGCAATCAGAATCTCTCTACCTGACATTTGTAACAATTAATGCAAGAATCTGAGGTCTGTTGCTATTCAGAAAATGCTCAGTAATCTTGCTGGGGGGGTCTTTATTCTGTTTGGGGCAGGGTCAAGTAAGGTGGGAAGATTGATTTTACTTGTTAAGAAGAGTAATTCATGCTATAAATAAGCTCCATAATGGAACTGGCTTTCCTTTCAAAGTAAAACTACAATACTGAAAATCTACCATTTTTGTTTCTTTTCAGTTGGGTCTGCACACGACAGCTAGTTGCCAATATGCTTCACTATTTGCATGCATTTGGGGTCTACAGATAGCTGCAAAATGGCTGGAAGTTTAAGCAGAACACAAATTTAATTTGAAACAAATTTAGGAGACAATCAAAAGATTCATTTTCTTTAAAGCTCTTCCAAGTAGAACAAATACATGTTTTGAAATGAAGGTTGGGATAAGACTTTCTTACAGCCTGTGTATTTTTATCATGTTTTACAACTGTCTTGTCTTCAGTTCTTACGTAAGGCGGCATCTTTTCTATACCTTCAAATCAGGACAAATGATCTAACAACAGAACAGAATACTGGGAATTTTGATTATCCTTGGAAACTTCAAGATGTAAGGCCACCATATCTGAAGGTGAGCAGAAAACGACACCGTAAAATATCCAACTGTAGTCTCGATTATCAGCATGCTAATTCATATATTTCTTTTTTTAAAAAACTTAAAGATGAATCAAAGGAGTTTTTATACACACAGACTCATACACATTCTTGCCACGAACTAGAGAATTGCCAAAACATACTTCCTTTGTTAATAAATGTTACCACTGCATTAAACATTTTTCTAGTTCTGAATCAATAGAGAAAGATTTATGTTAAAAAAATATGCCTCCAAGAATCAGGTAGACAGCTGAAACGGGGAATGCGTCAGCTTTATTCAGTACACACCATTGTAAATGGGAGCATCACTCCTCGGAGAGGAGTATGCTTCGGGGAAGGTGGAAACAGGTTCCACAGGCGAGGTCTCTTTACCCAGGTGACCCTTCGCAAGAATTCTGAAAACTGAAATTGCGTAGTAAGTGCAGATTCCCTCTGTGACACGTGGGTATTTTGAATACGGTCCAGTTGTACGCTTTGCCCTCCTCCCGCAAACAAAACAAAACAAAACACACAAAACAAAACAAAACAAAACACACCCACAACAGAGAAGGGTCCAGCGCTACAAGAATTCACTCAATGAACCTCTTGCCAAAAGGAAGATATATCGCTGTGAAAACAGAAATAGAATTGGCTCTAGTGGGCTTTCACAATCCAGTGCCCCTGCTTTTAGTGAAGGCAAGAAACCAGGACATTACTAGGTCCATATACTATCGAGGGATTACCTTTTGAATACAAAACACAGCCCAGACGGTGTGAAGGACATTCGAGAAGGCCACAGAGACACCGAGCAGCGAGCAGGGTAGTAATGTTTCAACAAAGCCTTTCTTGGAGCAACTGGAAAGAGCGGCCATGTGGGGATAACACGTTCTGGGAAATATTTAAATGACCATCCTCAAAGGTCCGACTAGCCATGGGCATGCGGACCACGTCTGCGTGATGCTGCCAGTCTTCGCTGATGTATTACAGCATTAGTGCTATTTATAATCAACAGAATTACTAATGCTGTTATCATGTAAGTTTGGTGATAGTAATTATGACAGAATAAATAGCAGTCAAAATGCCTTGCTGCAGTTACTGATACTGATGGCAAACACAGCCAAGGAAGGCTTTTTTTTTTTCCCTTTTTCTTTTTAGGGAAACCATTCAAGAGGGCAGAACCTGCAAATGTTTGCCAAGAGAAAGATTTTACATCCCATTTTAAAATAGACTTCATGAATTGCTGAGATTTCGCCATGCAGATGGAGAAATGAAGGCGGGGAGTATACATTAGAATCTGGTATGCTGAGTACTACTTGCCTTCAAAAGTCAAATAAACTTTTCTCTGTCTAGAAAATAAATAAATAAGTAAATAAATCAAACAGACTTCCTGAAAGGGGTCAGAAAGGTATATTGCCTCTTTAAATGACATGAATAGTTCACAAATTTTAAAAAATAATCACATATGTGATTATAGAAGCATATGTGTTTATATAAATTATACATGCAAACATATGCTCACCAGTTCCGCTCGTGGAAAGGCTGTGGCTTACCCAGTTTGGCTCTGACACTGTCTTTCCACGGTCCTCTCTCTAGTGAGAGGATTCTGCTGTCTCCGCAAAGTGCCTGCATATAGAGTTCCTCCTGTACAAAGCCAAGCAGTTACTTATACATTTCTTACCACCGATGCTGGGTAAAAAATAAAATCCAGAGACTTTACTACCTATAATTAAGAGTTTTTCTGCTACTATGATATAGAGATTGAGTTGAGAAACAGATATTTTATCTTGTGGTTGGTTTTATTTCCTTGAGGCTTAAATTATGAGTGAATGTTTTTCTTATTTCTTACTTTCCCCATAAGTAGTCTTTTCAGCAGCAAAATTACTACTCATTCTTAATAACTACCAAGCAGTAAAGTGAGATGTCTATTTGGGAGACAGCAGGCGTGCATTCCAATTATTCCATTCATCATGATTTTAGGGTAGCATAAGGCAGAGACTTCCAGAGTCTCTGGGGAGGGTGGCTTAAAAGACTACAGGAAGTTAGTATCAATGCTTCATTTCTTGATGGAAGAGTCGGCTTCATGATAGCTCTGGGATTGACTAGGCACAAGCAAATAAAATAAAATCAATCGCCTTACAGTTAGGAAGTCGGTTACACAGAGCACTTGTTTGAGCCTGGTTTTAAAAGTTCTTGCCATGTGATTGCACAATGTACATTTCTAGGAATTTATCCTAAGGATAAATCAATGGCCGAGATGTACATTTAAGGACATCTTATGCATCATTGTTTGTCATAGCGTATTTTGACTCAGGGCCTGAGAGCAGGACTTGCCTGGATACAGGTAGTTTGTTTCCAGGATGATGCTGAGAAGCAGGAGGGAGAGAGTAGGAAAGACAGAAAAACAAATTTAATGAGGTGGATGCTTTGGGGTCCTGGGGCTGGACTTTGCTGCACCATCGTGGATATCACTCAAAAAGCCTCTGGAGTTTTCTTCTGGAAGGACAGACAGCTGGAGCATTTATTCAGCAGCTCTGTTTCCCATTGGCTGAAGGTTGCCTGGGGGCAGAGGGGCAACGCTCTCTCTGCTCCTTTGGCACTGGGAGGCCTGCGTGCCTTGGGCTGGGTTGTCAGCACCAGGCGAGTCTGAGCTCTTGTGACACTCTGCTATTGCAGTCATAGCTGCAGAGGTAGATGCACCAAGGAACGTGACCCTGGGAACCAGAGGCATCACTACAGTCCAGAGTGCAAACACCCCAAGTGGCCACTAATTAGAGACTTTAAATAAACTGTTATAGATTCATGCAACAGAATATTTTTTAGGACACCTGTGCTTATTTCTGGATGTAAAGAGACATTTGCCAACAAAAAAAAAAGTGAGTTATAAAGTGGCATATACACTATGAGTTTATTTACATTTTTTAAAGAAATTATAAGTATACAGATATTCCCCAGGTTGTGGCACACAGAATGGACATGAAGTTGTTTCATGCAAATTGCTCCATAAAAGACATGATTTAATTTTAGAGACTGGACGTTTTCACCCCCAGCGTGCAACACAAAGTAGCGCCCGTGCGCAGGCAAGCCATGGGGACTGCAAGTCAGCCCACAGCAGCCTCCCCAGCCTGGTCCTGCTGCCCCCACCTGCTGCCCGTGGGATCTCAGGGGTCAGCCGCGCCTCTCCTGTTGTTTGTGGCATTCTCCTTTACTGCATTCTAACTGCAACTGCACAGTGGTGATAAGGCAGAGACTAGCAGTCTATTTGAAGGCATAAAAGGAAAAATACAGCGTCCTTAGTACAAAAGTTTGTGGCTAGTCACAGGTGGTTCAATAGTTTTAAAGATCTTGTCTTTTTCTTTTAAAAAAAAAATCATTTTAAAAGGGAATGGTAACACCGCTAGTGCTGATACAAAAGCAGTGGAAGCAAATCTAAAGCATTTCAATGTTTATGAAATGTGATTTACTCGAGACCTTTGAAAACTAGATGATTGCATAAATTGGAAGAGGTCTGTATTCCCTAGGAAAAGCGGTTTTCTCTGTACGGTGGAATTTCAAATTATTTTCCTTTGTTGGTTTTTTTTCTAATACTATCTCCAAAAACTGTGTTAGTTGATAACAAAGCATGATGATGAAGGGGACAGGGAAGAAAGATAGCACCTTCTTAATCACTTGCAGTTTTGGTGGGAAATGGCCATTAAGAAACACACAGAAGGCATTTCCAGAACATCTTTATAGGCATCTGCTGCGAGGAGCAGGCTGAAGCTGTGTCAGGGCACTCTAGATAAGATAGAGACGATATCAGTTCCAGCTATCTATGTGTAGAAAATGTGGAGAGTGATTATAGAGATGATGGTCAAAGTCTCCCCTCCCCCACTTCCCCCAATCCTCGATGCCACCTCTGGCCACCTGAAGAGGTGATCCTCCTAGAGTCTGGGCTGGGATCTCACCTATTTCCATGAGACGTGCTTTCTGACTTCACAGAAGAGCAAAACCAGATAGCCTGAAACAACTGGAGAGACTTTCTCTGCTCCCTCTGGCAACCAGTCAGTTAAATTGGTCCAGCTAGCGATTCCCCAAGTGCAAACAACTCTGGTTTGTCTATGTGGAATGATACTGACGGTATCCAGTTGATGCAATGAAGGCAAACCTCTTGACTGTGGGCCCTCAGGCAAGAACCACTTTTTTCCTCTATTTTATTAAGCTAAGAAATATCTTGTATCTTTAAAATAAAAATACTTATTTCCTAATTACTTATAAATGATGCTATTTTTAAAGTGCCGTCTATTTTTTAAAATGCTTGTATGCCCTGGCTGAATGCAGCTATAATAAATTCTGTAAATTGAAGTTAATAAATATTTAGACTTCTCAGTGCATAAAAAAGGGAAGGTTGATAGGTGACCAGAAGAACAAGGACATTATTTAAATGTCATGCATTTTAATGGAAAAAATGGCTCAGTTGTTGTCCCTTCCTTCAAAGCAATGATTTTCAGGCTTATAGTTTGAACACCCCATGGTATCACCAATTATCCCAAGGGAGGCCACGGAATTGCCATTGACTTGTGTTCAGCTCATCACATTCATTGATTTAGTGGGTCCACCTGGACATTTTTCAAAGACAGTAATTGAAAATGCAGCCTGACAGGATAGCAGGAGAGGCGGGGCTGGAGAGGGCCTGGGAGGTACGGGTGGAGCGGAGGAGGGCGAGGCTTGCTCATCAGCCCCTCCAGCGGGAGGACGCAGACCCAGGGGCCACCTGAACATCGAAGGCACAAGACAGGTGTTTCCTTCCGGCTACAGACTGGCCTCAGAAAAGGGCTCAGACGTAGGAGAGAGGCAGGAGAGTCACGTGAAAAAATGATGCTACTCGCCGTGAATCTAATAAGTTCGAAAGCAACTGCGTTACAGAGACCGAGTGTTATTTTCTCCTTTCCTCACCTGAAATCTTTTTTTTTTTTTTCTCTTGGCTGGCTGGACCGTCTCAAACTCAACTGGCCTGGTTCTGTTTACACACATCCATTACTGATGTTGGTAGCAGTAGTGGGATATTAACTTTTATAAAATATTTTAAGTTTTGTAAAACATTAACCGAGCTTTCCATCTCTGTGTCAGTATTTTCCACTACCGTCTCCATCCCTTCAGGTCGCTAGGCAATTCTGTGCTCATTTTCTCAAGGGAGGATGGCAGGAAAGGGAGCACGGGTGAGACAAACTCAAGGCCTCGGGGAATGATGCAGGCTTTGGGGAAAAAAACAAATCTATGGGAAGGAGACTGTCAGAGGGATTATAAGGGAAGAAGGCTCCTCTGGAACCTGGGAGGCATTCTCCCAGAACCAGAAAAGAGACCAGAACGTATCGACAGAGGTTTCCTTCCTGTTAGGACAATCTTAGAACCGGGTGACAGATGGGAGCTGATGGGCTCTCAGGGACAGGAAGACCCCAGAGAGGGACTTTGATAAATAGAGGAAGAGTTCTTACATGATAGCCTCACAGACACATTCTCACATCTCCAAGGATGTGCAGACACAGCAGGGAAGGGCATGGGGTCCAAGGTGCCAGCTGGACAGAAAGAAAGGCTGCGTCACTGGCAAGCTGGGGCTCAACAGTTGAGGATGCACGGAGGCCCCAGCAGGCATCTATGCAGAGACTCGAAGTCAGGTACCCCACCCCTGCCACACCCACGCTTTGTGCTCCGAGAACCCCCCGAACTTACACTCCACTCTGAGTGTAAGAGTGACAGAGATTGTGTTTCTAGGCTTGAAACACACGTTAAGTGTGGTGGTAGAAAAGAAACTATGTTTTTGTACATCTGAATCATCAACCAGGTTCACATCATGTCGTGTTATTTATCCTTACCCTTCTTTGTAGATGTTAGAATGATTAAACTATAGTTGTAGGTTTTACCATTTCAAAGCATTTCCATGAACTTGTTAAAAGTGGGATCTTCCCCAGAAGCGTGGGAAGTAGAAAGGAAGGATATTATGCGCATGTCATAGATGAGGATGCTGGGAAACAGGGTGAGAGAGACCAAGGAATAGATCCAATATCTCACAGCTGATACCCACATCCCATTTCGCTGGTATCAGTCCTTTCAGTCTATCCCACCGTCATCTTCTCCCACCACCTACCACTTCTTGTGTCCGTTCCCTACGATAACCACAAAAAGTTTCATGACTTTTATACATGATTTTTAAAAACAATCCTTTAAAACAAAATAATTTGTGTATTAAAAGAAAATCAAAGCAATGGAACAAAGAATTGCTTTACTTTCAACGTCTGTCCCACTTGCCCCATTGTTCTTTAATATTAATGAATTGGTAAGTTTTCTGAGGGTAAAATCCACCTCTTTTTCACTCTTTTTATGTTTTGCATGGAGTCGGATGAGGGAGTCAACCCATGATTGTTTCATCTGTTATAGAGTTGTTAGGACCACATCAGCTGAAGATACCCAGAAGAATAGGGCCAGGAAGACTTTGGAGACCACCTGCTCAACCTGCCTGCATGTGCAGTGAGAAATACAGTGATTGTTCAGGGTCACACAGCCAGATAGGGGCACACTGAGTCGCCTGGTCTAGAGTAGATAAAGCCTGGTCTCCTTATTCTCCAATACTCTATTGCCAACTAGCTTGAGCAAAAATAAATACAAACTTTGATGAATTTAACAGTCTCCCAAACTTCATTGATAAAAAATATCCCTCAAACAAAAAAAAAATTTTTTTATTATGTGATGCTCTCCTTACTTGACATGCTTAAAAACTTTCTTCTACCGAAAACAGGGAGTCACAATATATTTCTCATATTGAAAACATCAAGTTCCTGTTTGCTAAATGATGCTGTCAGTGACTACAAAATATGAATATCTGGTTAAGGGTATACACTCTACAGAGACTTGGATTCTAATATCTGTAGAGATACAAGTGATAACTAGGAAGCTGCTTTGCCTGAGTTGTTTTGAAACACTTGTTATGGCTGTCATTGTGACCAGCAGGGCTGTATATGTGCACATCTGAAAGAGAGATGGCAATTGCTAATATCTGTACTCATATTAGTCACGGTCACCACACTCCATGCGGATATTGCCAAAGGGTTTCGTTCTTATGAAAGAGATTGTGACTGACAACATGAAGGATCAGGCATCGACATTTGTTGAGCGGCTAACACGCCTAGGGACCATGCTAGAAGGAAACTGGCTAGCCTGCGGTGGCTTGAACACACGGTGACTAACTCACATGTCATTCATTGATATGTCCATTCAGCAAATAGTCTATAATTATGCACTGGGCTCCTGGATATTGTTCTAGGTGCTGGAAATACAGCAGTGAACAAACCAGGTAAGTTCCTTGTGGTCCTGAAGCTTACATTCCGGAGGGGAAGGAAAAAACAATAAAAAGTAAGCAAATAAATGAACAAGCTAACGACTCTCTTTCTACACTGTGCTAAGCACTTAATTACACCGTATCATTTAATTATCAGAACAACCCATGTGGGTACCACTATTCATTTAATGTTACAAATGAGTAAAACGAAGGACAGAGAAGGTAAATCACTGTACCCAACCTTACAAACCCCAAGTGGCAGAGATGAAATACAAACTCAGGAAATTTTATTCCAGGGCTCGTTACACTATAAAACTTTATGGAAACCACCTGCTGGATGTAGGACTGATCTCCCAGGTGGCGGGGGAGACAGAAAATGAGGATATAGCATGACAGATGGCATACTTGGTCTAAGCAGAGTTTCAGTAGGTACACATAGGAAGGGCAACACATCCAGAATAAGGGTGTCTGGAAAGGTTTTCTGGAGAAGTTGAGGCCGGATCTGGGTCTTGAAAAATAAATGGGAATTAACTGGAAAAGGTCGTAGAAGAGCATTGCAAGCCAAGAGGGCACCTTGAACTTTACGCTTGGCTGGAGAGGTGTGGGAGCCATGAGACAGGAGGCCCGAAAGAAATCAAGGGCCTTGGGTGCTACAACTGAGATCAGTATGGACTGTTCACCTAAAGGTGATGGGAGCCATTGACTAATTTTAAGACAAAGAGTGATATGATACCATCTGCATTTTATTTTTTTCAACAAGGAAGAAGTTAAATGTTTATTTTTTTAAATTTATTGAAATATAGTTGATTTACAATGTCGTGTTAGTTTCAAGTGTACAGAAAAATGAGATATATATATATATACACACACATATATACACCTGAAACTAATGCAACATTGTAAAAAAAAATATATATTCTTTTTTTCACATTCTCCTTCCATTATAGGTTATTACAAGATCTCGAGTATATTTCCCTGTGCTATGCAGTAGGTCCTTGTTGGTTATTTATTTTATATATACTAGTGTGTATATTTTAATCCCAAACTCCTAATTTCTTCTTCTTCCCCTCTCCCCTTTGGTAAGCATAAGTTTGTTTTCTATGTCTGTGAGTTTGTTTCTTGTTTTGTCAATAAGTCACTTGTCCCATTTTTTTTTTTAGATTCCACTTACAAACGATATCATATGATATTTGTCTTTCTCTGTCTGGCTTACTTCACTTAGTATGATAATCTCTGGGTCCATCCATGTTGCTGCAAACATTTGCATTTTAAGTGATTCCTTTTGGGCTCCTTGTTCACTGGGAATTTAGTAAGAGTTGAATTCCCTTTCTCTCCTACTCCCTAACCCCAGCTCCCAGAAGCAACTTGAGCCAGGTCTGTAATACTCACCGCAGACATCCTACCACCTGTAAAACATGCTACTTTTGATATAAAAAGACAGATCTTGAATTGGAATACAAGTTGGCTAGAAGGTATCATGGTCAGGAAATATTCTGGATCACAAATCTTTTCTTTTTCTTCTCCTGTTTTCACCATACCTGACACAAACCTTGAAACCAGCAAGTGAAAAGTTTCACTGATTTCATATGATCCTCTCAGCACTCCTCAGCTCATTGTCAACCCTAGAGCCTTGAAGACTTCACATAGCTGGGGCAGGGAGACTGGCTGGGCAGGAATACGAACCAAGATCCAAGATGTTTTTGCCAGCATCTCTGTAGTTAAGAAAGCAGTTTTGCAGTGTAGATAAACCTTGAGCTTTGAAGTCTGCGAGAACTGGGTTAAAATTTCTCCTATGAAGGCGCAGACTATATGGAAGCATGCCAACTTATTTTTTAAGTTTTTAAATTTTTTTAGTGAAGTATAGTTGATTTACAAAAGTCGTTTTATTACAATGGCTCACTATTCTTTTTTGTTTTTTTTTTTGTTTTTGGCTGAGTTGGGTCTTTGCTGTGGTGTGCGGGCTTCTCATTGTGCGGGCTTCTCTTGTTGCAGAGGACGGGCTCTAGGCACGTGGGCTTTATTATTTGCATCACGCAGGCTCAGTAGTTGTGACACATGGGCTTAGTTGCTCCACGGCATGTGGGATCTTCCCAGACCAGGGCTTGAACCCGTGTCCCAGGTATTGGCAGGCAGATTCTTAAACACTGAGCCACCAGGGAAGCCCCTAACTTATTTTATTTTTAATAAGCAAGGGGGATAAGGCTATATATTCACTATTGACTTTTTATGCTTCAGTAAACTCTGGAAGGATTCACAGAAACCAACAACAAGTGGCGTGGGGCTGGGAGAATGAGAATTGAGTAGGTGGGAGAGAGAGAAGCAAAATTTTTCACCTTCATGTATACATATTTTAAAATCTTTGATTCCAGACACTACATCTCTCATTCAGAAGATATCTCATCTCTAAAAGGAATATAAACATGCCTACCAGTGAGACTGTGGTGAGAACTGAGATAAAGCACTTGAAATAATAGGGCCATGAAACACCAAGGGGAAAGAGATATCGTCCTTGCCCTTGAGAAGGTGTGTTTGGGGTTTAATGATGGTGGTAAACCTGAGGTACCAAGAAGGTACTTCTTCTTGGTCACAGTACAGAAGGCTAAAGATGGTACCAGGAGGTCATTGATTTGCAGGAGACTGCCACTAAATACAAAACAGAAAAATGGCAGTTTTCTCTTCCAGGATGATCAGGCAGCAGGCACCCATTTTACTTTGTACAGTCACAAGTGGATTTGTGAGCGGGAGAGTATTTCATTGTTTTCGAATGGGAAAAATTTGGACATTTTCATTGAAAAAAAAACCTGCTGCTGAACTGGCCTGGAAGTATAGTATCTGATTTCCTGCTATGCCCAGACTTTTGGGTCTGGGTAAAAATGGTTAGGCAGACTCAAACGGTATTTGAGAAATATGTGGTTGAATGGCAAGGGCAAAAGTCAGAAAAATGATATCTCAGTGATTTAAGGCAATAGCTGAGAAATTATTCAAATTCTTCCTAAAAGATGATCAATAGCCACAGTGATTCATGAGCTTGACTTAGCATTTGTTTCTAGTTTCATTTTAGCAAATATTTATGGAGGGCCCTCTATGTACCAAACACTGTTTTAGATGCTGAGTGGGCTTCTAAAGAAATACTGCGTATAATTCAGTTCCTGTCCTCAACAATTTTTTTTTTCCTTTTGGCAAAAATATACCAAGTAGCACATAAAGGAATCTTCACTTACATGTAATAAAACACCAGGGTAGGAAGAAAGCCGTGTTGGATGGGTTGTCATGGAGAAGAGGAACCTTAGAAGGATTAGGCAACCAGGATGTGAGAAGACACCAAAATGAATTATTTTCAGTAAAAACAGTAATCGCTATTTCTTCATGGTTAGGCAGACTCAAATGTTAATTGCGCTTTGCACCGGAAAATTTAAACAGTGAATTTAAAACTGTGCAAACATGAGGACAACTAAATCTTCCTGCTTAACCACTTGTTCCTTAAGTCAGCTTTTTATAATGAATTGTTATGAGAAAACTGGGGGCAGGAGCCGGCTTCTGAAAATAAACGTTGGCAGGAAAAATAAACTCTCTGAGGTGTGAAAATAAAATCTCCTTCTACTGGTAGCCCTGGAATTGTGGCGGACGGGATACAACAGGAGCACTCCCCCGGGGGTGGGCGGAAGCTTGTCGTGAGCACCCTGAAAAGGACTTGAAAAATTAGTTAAAAAGGGCTTGGGGGAGAGAATAGTTTGAATATTCACCATGCTGTAGATTATAAATGTGGTAAAAGTTCTTAAGCAATTGTGACCTTTTATGGGAGTAACGTCTTTTAATTAAAAAAAAGTGTACATATGTAAACACAGACACATATATGTACAATATATCATTATATATACATAATACATATATTCAAACTGTAATTTTAAAATGTGTACACATAATTTAACAATAATTCATTGATAAAGCTGTCACCCAATACCCGGAAGCCACAAATCACAGCACAGTGGAACCCGAGTCCCCTCCCGCTCCGGTGGGCGGTTGTGGGTACCTCCCCCTCCTTGACAACAGTTCCCAGGCAGGGCCTCAGCAGGCCCGAGACGGAAGGAAATGAGAAATGCCAAGCAGAGATAGCAGGGCTGGGCAGTGGACAGTTATGTTTTTTTGTCAAGTCATCCCCTCCCTCTACACTACAAGGGCTTATCTTTATGCCTAGAAGCCAAGGGCCATTCCTTCGAATTAGGCCAGTGGTCACCATCGTGGCTCCAATGAAATTAATGAAATGACTAATTAGATGCAGGATATCATGCTATCGTTACACTCTACTAAGGAGTGAAAACGTGAAAGTCTCAGCTTAGGAAACTTACGGCCTAAGGGAAATACAAACAGACCTCAATTTCCTTTTTTCTCACTTGAGTGAGTGTATCTTACACCGTTCTGTCAAATCAGAAAGGCTCTGTCAGGGAGAATAAGCTCCTTTTAATATGTATGCAGAAAAACCTGAAGCGTTCGTGCACTGAACACAACGGAGTCACCTTTTCCAAAGGCTTGGTGTGGGCCCATGACAAGAAACAGCCTCGGGATAGAGAGTGCTCAGTCCTCTCAACCCCCGTGCTGAATCCAAGGCCTGTACCATCCACCTAAAATGCTGAGGACGGTCATCTTCAAGAGACAGAAAATGAACAGGTGTAAGCGCTCTAAAAAGGTGTTTTATTGTACTTAGCCAAATTACTGTTATTTTCATTGGGAAATCATGGTACTTCACATCTGCCAACTTAAAGCTGTAATGCTTGTGTCCCTGAAGGGAGAGGCACCAGGTCGCTGAAGAGCTGTATCTAATGGACAGAAATATAAACTGCCCTGCTTTTCCCAGAGGGCAACCCTCTAATATCAATGAGAATTGAGCCACACGGTGCTATTATGCGAATAACCGTGAGTAAACGTGTATCGATCGTGAATAAAGAATTAAAACAATTCTGAGAATAAACACTGACAAGGATGGTTTTCCCTGATTTGTTTCTGAGTGAAAATTTGGAGGTGTTTGTTGCAAGAATTTTGTTCCGTTGTTTTCTGTGGGTTCCTGCCTTTCTTTCCCTGCCGTCTAGGGAAAACTCCTGTGTTTTCCTTTATTCTTATACTTCTGCCACCAGGTGTGAGGGTTTTTGCCTACATTGACCAATACTCTGACACCAGCAGGATGTCCTACAATTCATTTCTGACATTGTCTGCTTAGAGTTATTGTGGATCTCACAGTTTAAAGGCTTACACTCATAAGACTGCCCCCACTTCAGACAACAGTTGTAAATCTCAGGTTGTCACCTGTACTTCTGACCAACTGGCTATAACCTGGGGTTCCCGTGACCCCCTTCTTGGATTTGATAATTTGCTGGAAGGGCTCACAGAACTCAAGGAAACACTTACTTACGTATACTGGTTTATTATGAAGGATATAATAGAGGATACAGATGAATAGCCAGATACCTAAGAGATACCTAAGGCCGGGCCTGGAAGGGTCTCGAGTGCAGGAGCCCTGTCCCTGAGGACTCAGGGTGCACCGCCCTCCCGGCACGTGGATTTGTTCAGCAGCACATTCTCTACGTGGGGTACTTCCGGGATTTTCATGGAGGCCGCATCACGTAGGCATGGTGCGTTAGTGCCTCAATCTCAGCCCCTCTAGCCTTTCTGGAGGATGGGGGGATGCAGCTGAAAGGTCCAAGCTTCTAACCATGACTTGATGTTTCTGGTGACCGGCCCGCATCCAGAAGCCCACCCAGAGGCACCTCATTTGAACAAAAGACACTCCTGTCATCCAGGAAATGCCAAGGGATTTACGAGCTCTGTGTCAGGAATGGGGGTCAAAGACCAAATGCTAGCAGGAACCAGGAGCAAAGACCTGTATATATTTCTTATTATTTCACATCTAGCATGTCAGTTTCCTGACGTTAAAGGCCAACAGGATACAGCCCATCTAGGGATCTGCACTGAATTTGTGTGCATGAAAGAAACGCTGCATTAAGGCAAGGCAAGTCCTCACATAACCTCCTGTCAGGCTGCCAGGGGACCATCTGGGTGTCCCGTGGAAAACCTTCCAGAAAGCAAAGGCACTCTCAGACCAATGGGCCTTCAGAATCAGCTTCCAGAACTTGATTTTAAGTTTTCTAGGCTCCTTTGAGCCTGTTCCCTCTCAGCTGGGACATGATTTGGAGTTGTCTTGATTGGTCCTTGGATTTCAGCTTCTGCTTTGATCCCTGCTCCACCTTCCTCCAGCCTTGGGCATCTTTTTCTTTTCCCAAAGCCCCTTGATTGGATGAGGTCAGCTCCTACTATCTGCTTTTGTGTTTCAGCTACACACTGCTCCTCCTCAATTTTGTACTCTGAAAGCCTTCAATTTTGTAATGCTGGGGAAAAAAATATGGTATCTCTGAGATGGAGAGCCACTTGTAGCCTCCTTAGCATCCCCCAGACACCCGCTACAGGTGTGGTACAGGTTAGCACTGTTTCCTTTAGATGCCGGCAGCAGTATTTTTCATGAAACTGGGTACTCTGGTTGGTGTTATGTTTCTGGGTTCCAAAATAGAAAGAAATCAGAAAATAGAATAAAATGTACACTGGGAAAACTGCTTTGAAAAATGTTTGAAAACATCCACATTCTGTATTGAGATATGAGATACAAACTGCTTGATTATCGTGAAGGGTGAATGTGACAAAAAATATTATGAGGCACCAGCATCTGGCTGTTCACATGATGGAATTAATGAGATTCAAAGGTCCCACTGATAAAAAAAATATCTCCCCTGGTGTCTTGTCATGGTGTCTGAAAATTCCCATTTTCATGTCCAGAAGGTCTCTGTTCAAAGGCAACGTTTTTTTTTCTGGGAGATACACATACAAATGAATTCTCATCATTGTACTAGATGCAGTGATACTGTGTCCTAGCTGAACAGGCTTTGGAAAATCAAATATGGGAAAATATTCTAATCACAAAGTGAGCTGAGAATGTTTTAGAGTTGTGTTGTCCAACGCGATGGACACTAGCCACGTGTGGCTTCTTAAACTTAAATTCAAATTTAAATTAATTACAACGAAATAAATAATTCTGTCCTTCACTCACACTAGCTACATTTCAAGTGCTAAGTAGCCACATATAGCTAGTGGCTACCATATTGGATGGTGCAGATCTAGAACATTTCTATTACTGCTGAAAGTTTTATTGGGCAGCTCTGGTCTAGAGTCGAGGGGACTTAATGGAGAGAGTATATCTAAATGGACTGTTTCTATGTTGTGCTTGGAATCCAAAGAACAACAAAGAAAGTACTGGAAAAGAGATGGGGGAGGGATCCAATAGAGAAATGAGATCACAAAAAATGGAGGTGGCAGGGAGACCAAGCATTGCCTACTTCAAAATTTTGCCTGGAGTTTCTTGATTATATATTCTACTAGGAAAAGAGAGTTTTCCAGCAAGTCATCCCTGGGTTCAAATTCTGGCTCTACCAATACTAGCTGGGTAAGTCATTTAACTCTTTATCTTTCATCATCTGCAAAAGAGAGACTATAATTCCTATCCTGCACCATTGTCATGAAGATTAAAAATAATATACATGAATCTGGTGCATGATAGGTACTCCATAAACTGAAGCTGTTATATCATAGAGCCCATAAGCCTGCCTTGGACCACAGACCCTAACTCACCCATCTTTGTATGTCTCAGAGTCCAGCATATAGTGGGCATTCCATAAATAGCTGTTGAATTTAATTGAGTATTCCCTATCTCTTTTTTTTACACTCTTGCTATCAATATGAATAAAGATCCTGTGAAAGAAAGATACTGTGCAAACTCTGATGTTATTGGTATTGCAAGAGTAATTAACATGAAATAGGATCAGAAGACAACAATATCTTGGAAGCTAATCCTTTTAACTTAATGGAATTGAAATATTATAATTCATGGAATAGCACTTAAATGATACTGCTTGGACAGTTACTGCTTGTTATTTATATTTGTTGAATTTTTAAACTTGCGTCCTGCACAGAATTGCTTGAGGGTACAAGTACAAAGAATTAATACATTAATTATCATAAATGAATCATTAAACAGCAACAGTAATTAACAGCTTAAGCTAATATATTAAGACAAAAATTTTTTTTCAACAGTAGCCTTCGTGCTCCTTTTTTGGAAAAAGTTGGTCAAAAGAGGAGCTGATTGGTAGAACAGCGGATGTGAAAATGGAACCATGTGAGTTCATCTCATCTATTCCACTGCCTTTGTATTTAAACCAATGACAGATGACCCCTTATTATAAAGCTCTTTACAAGACATTCTGTAATCATTTTCAGGCCTGCAGTCGTGATTTTTTTTCTTTCTCGACATCTAAAAAGATTATCAGCCTACCCCTGGGCACTAATGAGCGGCATCTGGGTCTTCACTTCTGAATCTGCCAAATAAAACATTTGAAACTTTCAGATGAGAAGTTTTTAAACTTGGCTCCAAGGAGCTCAGAACCACTTGGGGTCTGGGAGGGCAGAGGGAAGTATAGGATGTGTGAGCGCGCATGGGTCTGGACACCCTTCCCAGCCCCAACATTGCCCTCCCAGCCTTGATTAAGCCAGCACAGCCCACATTTTATATACTTAGTTTGCTTTAACTGGACTTGAAAAAAGACACCAACAACTTAAAAATAATTATTTTTAAAATTACCAAATTAGGTAATTCTAAATTTTCTGTTCACGTAAGTCCTGTAGCTCTCCACCCTTGATGTCAGATTCCACCCCTAAGAATTCTGATTCAATGATTTTGCCAGGTACATTAACATTTAAAAAAATTTCCCCAGAGGATTCCAACTTGCAGCCAGGGCCAAAACTAATTTGTTGCTGGTCAATAAGAAGAAAATCAATTTTAGTGGGTTGACTTTGTGTCCAACAACTTTGCCAAATTTTCTTATTAACTCTAAGTGATTTTGTGTACAGTCTTTTAGATTTAATTTGATATTACTTGTAAATAGTGACTTTTTTTTTCTTTCTGATCTTCTTAAACTTTGTAAATTTCTTTTATCTTACTACATTGTTTAGGACCTCTAGTATAATGTTTAATAAAATCTAGGGTAATGGAAATCCTTCACTTCCTTCTTACTATAAAAGGGAATGATTCTAATATAAGAATTATGCCAACTATTGATTTTTTGAGAGTTCCTGTCATAGATGCTCTCTATCGTGTCTAGAAAGTTTTCTTCTTATTTTGCTAAGCTTCTATAATAAAAGTACAGTAAATTTTATCATGGGATTTTATTTGCACCTACTGGCAGAGTTTATGGTTTTCCTTTTTAATCTGCAAAGAGGATAAATTATGTGAATATACTTTATTTTAAATATTATTGTATGAAAATTTATTATTGTATGATTCTTAATTTTAAGTTAGTTCTTGCATGTTGTCTACACTTTCCATTAGAGCCCTTAATTATTAGCCATAGTTTTTTTTTTTTTTCTTTTTCTTTTTTTTTTTTTGGTGGCCACACTGCATGCAGCACGTGGGATCTTAGTTCCCTGACCAGGGATAGAACCCTTCCCCGCTGCAGTGGAAGCTCGCAGTCTTAACCACTGGACCTCCAGGAAAGTCCCAGCCACAGTTATTTAAAATTCCCTGTTTTATAATTCCAACATTGTTGTCATATTTAAGTCTGGTATGATGATTACGTTGTCTCTTCCAATTGTGTTTTTCTGACTTTCGACATTCCTTATAATCTTTTGTTGAAAGCTTGACATGTTATATTGGATGATAGAAATTAAGGTAAATAAATCTGTATGAGGATTTGTGTTAATCTGGCTAGGAGTTGTGTTGTGATTAATCTTTTTTGTAGCTACGGGTGCCAGAGACTCCAGATTCGTTGTTTTTTGTCTTCTCTCTTCGTCAAAATTACCATTTAAGTACTCCTACTGGGTTATGGCTCCAACAGCTTCTGTTCCACCAGATCTCAGCTGTGACTCTATAGATGTACCTCCCTTTCCACATTTCAAGGTGGTGGTTTACCTTGCAAATTTGGATCTATAATGGGTCCAAGAAAATCATTGATTTTTAGTTTATCCAGATTTATCTTGTTGTAAAAACAGGAGTGACAACTTTTACGCTCTTTACATGTCTGAGCAGAAACGAAGTCTTGACCCTAGACATTTTACAGAATCCTTTTCAAGTAGCACTTTCAAAGATCCTGGATTCATGTTGTGGACAAGTGCTAACCACCCCCATGTATTATGCAGGCCCCAGCCCTCATTCCTGTCCTATCTAGGGTTAGCACCTGAGGGAGAGCGGACTATGCCACCCCAAAATGTGCACGTTGGCATCGTGATTACTTTGAGCTGCAGGCTCTTGAAAAACAGCTCATGCCCGGAGAGCCATGCTTTGAACTTATCGGCTGAAAGGCTGATCCTCCAAAAGGAACTTGGTTGTCATAGATCCCTTTCCCAGGAGTTCAGTTAACGGAAGAGATTCCCTCTTATTACAGAAAAGGAGACCAGAAGTTGACACCACACCCAAACAAACTTTGTCACAAACTATTACACCTCTCATTTGTTCTTCTAAGAGTCCATTTTTCCTAAAGATCATTTACTCTCCCCTGAAAGGCCTACATTCCTTCTTTCCTTTCCTTATGAAGATGGTATTTAAGCCTGCATTCTAACCCATCTCTTCGGGTTACTTGTTTTCCTGAGCTGTCTATCCCATGTATACATGATGTATACCTAGTAACAAACTTTTGTTTGTTTTTTTTTCTCTTGTTAATCTGTCTTTTATAACAGGGATCTCAGCTAAGAACTCAGAAGAATAGAGGAAAAAATATTTTTCTTTTCGTGTATGCTGTACCCAAACCCCCAGGCAATGTGAACAGGTACCCTACCATCTCCACAGCTGCCACAGCATCAACGCATACACTTACTCCTCTGTTTTTTAGTTTCCTGCTTGTTTTTTGGCCACTGGGAATTTCCTTTACTTTCTAGTATTCTCAGATGAAAATTTACAAGGACATTTATTTATGTTTATCTAGCATCTCCAGGTATTTTTCGGGTTATTCAGTCTATAATATTGCCGAAACTAGCATCTAAAGTTTTTCTATTCAAGTATTTGGTGGGCTGGGGGGACCCTATGACTTCTGAGGCCTCACCAGCCCTACTCAGGGAGCAAGGACTCCCAGACGCTGCTCGCGGCTCTCTGCCCTTGACCACGTCACAATGAACCTGAGAGGCCCCACAGCACAAGCTGAGGCTCGGGCCCAGGGGAAAGACAATGATGGTAGAGTATTTCCGACGGGTGTGCCTGAGTTCCGTGGATACTGTCTACCCCAGCTTCTCCTGTTTGGATCTGATATGCTTTTGTTCTTGAGCACCGTGACTCTTCCCTTCTAGGTTTCTTTTAAGCTCATCTCAGTTGCGTGACATCCTAAGCACTACTGAACTAGAACTTGTCTCCTGACTCAGATATGCTTTTTTCATCTCTCGCTCCTCCCTCTGCCTTATCTCAAGATTCCGTCTTATTGTTAGAGGAACCACGGACCGAAACTGCCCACCCTGGCCAGGCACCACAGTAACCATTTGCATGAGTTGTTTCACGACAGGAGGTCCTGGTAAGGAATTCAGAACTAAAAGCCACCACCAACCAGAAGAATTCAGGAAAGGTCAAAAGGAGACGCCAGTCTGCATGTCCTACCAACCTCCCAGAATCCTCCTCGCTGGAATCCATCTTGACTGAGCGATGCGTGTGCCACCAGCAAGGACCCTGAGTCAGGATGACTGGCCAGAGACAACCTGGAAACTAATCCCCTCACCGTAAAACCCAAGATTGTGAGCCACGTGGCAGAGCAGTCCTCCTGGGTTCCCTCACCCTCCTGCTCTCCATCCAGTGCTCCTTCCCAATAAAGTCGCCTGCTTTGTCAGCACATGTGTCTCCTTGGACAATTCATTTGTGAGTGTTAGACAAGAGCTCACTCTCGGGCCCTGGAAGGGCTCCCCCTTCTCGCAACATGATGACCTTTCCTTTAGAGAAAGGGTTTTGCGAATGTTGTCTCCTTCTTGGCTATATAGCTTGTTCCTTTTAATATATGGCTTCAACCCAGAAACATATTGCTATTAAATCTGTACAGCTACTTTGGAGAACTATGGGATACCCAAGTGATCAAAGTGATCAATCCATGGGACTTCACTTGCCTCGGTGCCCCCAGGCCTTATGGTGGAAGGAGGTGCATGTGAAGAAAAATTAAGAGATTTTGTCAAATGTTCTAGTTGCTAGAGTTCATTCACTGAAAGAAGAAGTTGAAAGCCATGACTCTACAACTCGCAAAAAGGAAGCATTATGTTGGAGTATAGAAGCTTAGTGTCTGAGTATTTTAAAAGAGCACTTTACTTTTAAGTATCTCCTTTTTTTGAGATAAGAATGTTAAAACCTTAATTTCTGGGTTTCTGGTGAAACTCCCTTAACAAGCACAGTGGGTGGGGGTGGTTCCTGGTCCCTCAAAAAGAGCTGATCATGAAACAATCTTCTGAAACTGAACCAGCGGGTAGAGGCCCTGGAGAACAAGCTAGGGTCACCCATACAAGAGGTTGGTTAATTCAAGTATAAATCAAACAGCAAAGAGAGAAATTTGCTGCAAGTGCCTGAGATGCCCGTAATGAAGAATGCCTTTTCCTTTAGAAGGGCTTAAGCTAGTAGGTTTTAAACAAATCCTCCAAATCTCAAGTCCTTAGGTGCATATTTCCATGTAAACATGGTGGAATGTTTACTGATAAGAAGACTGGAGGGATTTCCCTGGTGGTCCAGTGTTTAAGACTCTGCGCTTCCAATGCAGGGTACGCGGGTTCCATCCCTGGCTGGTGAACTAAGATCCCACATGCTGGTCTGCAGGGCCAAAAAGGAAAAAAAAAACAGGCAATCTTTTAGTCTCACTAAAAGAACATTTTTCACAGAACATTTTCCAACTTTCTGATCTAGTAGGCTTTTATTCAGTGATCACAAATGGGGCAGCATCTAACCTGGCCAATAGAGAGGAGTTCGGAAATACTAGACAAGGTCAGAGGATTTTTGTAGACCACTGTGATCAGGAACGAGGAAGTCGTACTGGGCATTTGTTGATTGGTTGAAGCAGGGTTAATTTCCTTGTATGGAGCAAATAAATGTGTTGTGTATTGATTTAATCTGATTTCAAATCCAAGTTTTTTTTGATCTAAGAATGAAGTTGTTCTGTTCTAAGCGTGAAGTTTTTTACATTGAGGAAGCTGCATCGACATCTGAGGTTGTCGATCAGCACTCCAGTAGTTCAGCTATTGATGAGCACTGCCGGGGGCTGATCGATAAGAACATGTGGAAGAGACTATAGCTAGGGGATGTTTAAGATTTAATTAGGTCAAGAGATTTGACCTGCCACTCAGGAGTGTTGGGTCTGGGCAGCACTCTCCTTTGCTGATGTAAATAGCTCTCGAAGACCTTGGCACACTGGCTCCTGCTTGGGCAAAGCCACTCTTTGTTGACAGTGGTGAAAACTGCATAGTGGCCGAGAGAAAGAGATGATCTTGCCCTTCAACACCAGCATCTTCATTCCCTAGCAACGAGTTCTAGCAACAAAAGGGTTTCCTTTTGTGCTGGCAGCTGGACTTCGGCTCTTGGTTGACTAAAGAGACTCTCCCCAGAACGAACTTGTAAAAACTTACACTTCAACTAAATTAGGGCTTTATTCCTTTCATCTCCCCTTGGGCTGGAACAATAATATGATTAATCCATTATTGGTTTGGATTAATTTATTTCTTTATTGGCTAAGAGACATTATTCTGTATGCTATTGGCTTGTGAAATTATTATAATTCCCGCAGTGAATCTGTGTTAAATAAAATTTTGGAGAAGACAGTCTCAGTCTGAGTATAATTTGCAGCCTCAACCAAAACTGAACAAGAAGTCTTGCAGTTGGGTCAGGTGACGTGCTGAGAGGCATGTGCTGACTTGTTGACCTTGGCCTTCCTTTTCTGGGAGAGTCAAGCACAGACACTTGGTTAAGCTCTGGTTTGCTGATGGAGGGCCTAAGCATGGGTGACTCCATCTTGGGCCTAATCTGGTTCCTTTAACAGTAGAGAAAGGAGAAGAACTTTTAAATATGGTGTCATATCCCATATAGGCCTGAAGTGTTGCAGAATATACCACCCCAAAATATGCCTCTTTGGCTTAAGGATTAGTTTGAGAAACAGCAGACACAGAGAAGCTCTGAAAATAGAGAAGTTACCCTTTTGTAAAGGAAATTTACATTTATTAAGGAAATCTCCATTTGTAAGGGTGCCTCCCCCTCTGTCCCAGGAAAGAAGGATGATTCTAAATCACCAGAAACTGTTATCAGTGGAGCAGGCACAGACTCAAATCCACATAACAAATTCTTGTTGACCTTAAATCCTTGTTTATCATGCTTTTCCTGGTAATTTCCCATAAATGGCCTCCCCATCCCCCTCTTTGGCCTTTAGCTGAAAATAGTATTTGATGTGATAGCTTGCACCACCTCGAGAAGTAACTCTTAACATATACACGAAGTATATATATTAATAAACTTTCTTTTTCCTGTTGTGAATTTGTCTTTTATTACAAGGGGTCTCAGTCAAGAACTCAGAAGGGTAGAGGGAAAATTATTTTTCCTCCCATACAGAAGATTCTTCCAAGTATTTTTGTGTGTATAGCTTTAGTTAATTTTCCTAGCTTGATAGTATTCCATTGTGTGAGTATACCATAATTTATTTATTTGGTCCACTCTTGGGCATTTAAGTCTCCCGTCTGGGGCTACTATAAATAGTACTGCTGTGAACATTCTCCTATGTGTGTTTTAGTGCATGTGTATTTGCATTTCTAGGGGGAAAATGGATGGATCATAGGTTTTGCGTATGTTCACCTTTCTTGGTGTTGACCTGAAACAAATACACCACCAGATAATCCTCGAGCAAAGATGTGTTTATTCAGGATCACAGAGAATTTGCAGTTGGGGGTCTCCAACCATGGTGAGCCCCACGCAAGTCCCCTCACGCAAGGGGAAGAGAACACTTTTACAGAAGGAAAAGGAAGTTGGGAGGGCTGTAGTAAACCAAGAGTCCAAGGCTTTTCATTGGCTGAGTCCTTGCCTGGAAAGAAGAGAGGTCTTTCTTCTTCCTGTTGGGCTCTGCTATCATCACAGGGCATGAGAGCTCCCCCTTCTCACCTCCTGACTCTATTTAACTGATTTTTTTACAGTAAAAATCATCAGTTTTCCAAAGTGGTTGTACCAATTTTCGCTCTCAGGAGCAGTGTATGAGAGTTCAACAAATGTGTTTTGAATTAATTAATACGTGAGTAAAAACGAAGAGCATTTTCTCCCTAAATTTGGCTCCTAGAAAGGACACAGTCTCGCTACCTGCCCTGAAAAAAATAAGTCTTCTGTTTCTTCATTTTTAATTTTCTTCTTAGATATTTAATGAGTCTTAAACTAGGGCTAAACGAGAATGCATATAAATGCTACCTGTGAGAAAATTCCCAAGTCATCGAAATGAAGCTGTAATGTGGGTGTTTCCTCTTCTGTCTCCATATTATAACTGCTGATCACCACTCTGGGAACCATGAGCTTTGCTGGTTGTGAAGAATTCTGAGCGTATATTTAATTTTTCAGATGCGTATGAATAATATATATCTTCCTTCGTGGAATGGCTTAGATGCTCCTCTTGCTGTAAACGTATCCTAATCAAAAGGAATTGGGGAGTTAGACAATGGAGACTAATTAAAGTGCAGTTACTCTTTGCTGTATGAGTTCACCAGTGCACTCCGCTCTCTGTGATGAGACTCTGATCAAGGTGGCCACATTACATTATGTGCTCTGGGCGACCCTGGTTCACAGCAGGTGAGAAAAAGTGAGTGAAGAGGGAAAAACTAAGTGTTGCTAAGAGGTGAAGTCATTTATTCAGGAACCAGCCCTGTTCTTGTAGAATTGCTATTTAATAGGCATCCCTGCCTGCAAGTCTGTGTAATTTGCTTGAGGGCAGCTTATATTTTAGCATAGAGTCAACAGAAGATGGACCTTGTCCGTTTTTCAAATTTTCACTTACTCCTTGGGTCTCCTCTGTGATGGATAATCAGGGGATCTCATTGCACATCCCACGCAGGCTCTGTGTTGGGACTTAACAAGCAGCTGTTGTTGCTACAGCCCTACTAATAGCAATCTTAGACACTTAGGCATGGAGACATAGTTACATCAGGAGGGGGAGAAGGTGGGTTAGGTCAGGACAAGTCTGCAGCTCAGATCTGCAGCCTTGTGTGAAAACCTAGCGAAACTGACAAATGCTCAGAGGCTTAGTTTCAAAGATGGAAGGAAATTCAGCCACCATATGTAAAGAGTTGAAATCTTTTGGCTTTCTGCCAAGGCTCAAATGTAAGCCTGGAGTGGGGGGGAGGGAGGGCAAATGATGTGCTTTTGCCCACTGACATCAATGTGGTAAAATACTCCATTTTTGAACTGTGGTCTCTAGCACAAATAGTTCCTGTAAATGATAAGATATAGATTGAATCAAGCAGGCTGGAGAGTTTCCCTGTCTTTAAATTGGATCTTTGTGGATTAATGGAACTGTAGGGGAGCAAAACTTGTCACCCCCAAATGTGTCTCTTTGGCAGGGGGATTATTTCAAGCTAAAAACAATCAAGGCTCAAAAGACTCAGAAGAACCTTTGTCCTTGCCCCTAACTGTCTAAAAGAATTCAGATAGATGACCTGTTCCAAGAAGGGAGCTATTATCATAGATAACTGCAGTATACTGTGAACTAGAACATGAATTTGGTCCGGTAGACAGGGAGGAACCCGGCAAAGTCTGTTTGTTAAAATTCCTCTCTGTGTCCCACGGTTTTACTATGTGACCCAGCAAACATTTGTTTACCAAACATTTGCTTGTTTTTCATCTTTTTTTGTGAATGGCCTTCCTTTCCTTTGAAGCCCCCAATCCCTACCCCTTTCTCCTTCTCTCAGATGACGTATAAACCTCGATCATCTAACTTCTCCTTGGACCTCCTATGCTTATGGAGCCCTTATATATATGTAAAATTAAATTTTATTTTCTCCTATTAATCTCTCAGGTCCATTTAATTCTCAGACCAGCCAGAAGAACCTAGTAGGGTAGATGGATGGTCAGGCCATTCAAGATGGCAGTCCTCTTGCTCTCTGTACATCCCCTGCTCGACCAGTCCCTGCTTCACCTACAGCCCGCTCACACGGCTGATCTTCCGTCTCAATCACTGAGCCTTATCAGTAAATGCTTACACACTTGTCCTCAGTCCCAGCTAGTGATGGTTCTGTCTCCACTGTGACAGCTGATCGAAGGGGCAGTGAGGGGCGTGCTCCTCTGCCGGTTTTCCTGGTAAACGAGCCAACCTGATGTCAATTCCCCCTATAACTGGTAACGCGCTGCCCCACCCTCATGTCCCGTCCGTTGTCTGCGGACACGGGGGGGTGTCACTCCAGGACCTTGCTTCAGACTTGTAAGATCCCCCATCTGTTAAACCACTGATGTCTCTATGGCTGACTCCAGGCTCTTTCTTGGGTCTTGAGGCTGGGAAATTACAGGGCTGGTAGGCATGTGGTATGGACCCAATTGTAGGGTAAACTTTTTTTCCCTCCCCAACAGAATTCAATTCAAAAATGCTTATTGAAAAGTCACTATGGAAGAGACAAAAGCAAAATTTATGTCTCCATCAAACGTTTAGTATCATAGTGTATTGACATGAAAGATGTACGCATGATCCCTATTGCATTTGTACCTGTCTTAGCACTTCTCTACCCCATGGGAGGACTAGTGAAGAGGACTTTGGGACCCATAGTCATGAATTCGTGGATTAAGACTTCCAGGGTGATGAGATCCAGGACACACCACTTTGGGATACTGGATGCCTTAAGTTGAAGAAGTTTGAGAAGACAGCAGAAGCAGGATGATCACTCTGACTCCCACCCACCCTTCTTCCCTGAAAGCAGGAGATGAAGCTCTCGTGTGAAAGGTACCATGCCTGTACCGGGAGGAAGGAAGACATTCCCATCACCAGAGAGAGGACAATGGGGGCCAATAAGTCTGTACAAATAAACCTTGTTAAAAGAATCCTTATCTTCCCATTACTTCTTTACCACTTACCTCAGCCCAAACCCCACTGTCTTGTCAATTCTTTGTTTTTGTTTTTTTTTATTGTTTCTTTGTCTAAAAGGTATAAAAGCTTCCTGCTCTGGCCACTTGTTTAGGTCTTTATTCTCTTATGAATTCTCCCATGCTCATGCAGAAATTCAATAACACGAGTGTGCTTTTCTCCTATGACTCTGTCTTACTGCAATTTAATTCTCAGGCCCAAAGAGGGTAGAAGAGATCTTTCCTCTCCTACAGTTCACTCAGAAAAACCCACTGAATTCTAACTCCCTCTGTGACCAAAACCAATGCAACAGTAAGCATAGTCACAAGAAAAAGAGAATTAAGCAATAATGTACCTAAATAGGTATACTGAAGTATATTTTGTACTCTTTTCACATTGATAGGTTTTTAATTTCTATATTCGTAGAAACATGGGCCGTCTGGCATCAAGACAGATGGTCATCACCAACTCACAGCAATAATCTCATCGGTGCTCTGTCTCAGTTCTTCTCCTTGGAGAGCTGTGATGAGGGCAGAGCATCATCCTACACATTCCAGGGTCTGCACAGTAGGGAGGGACCCCCCAAACATATGAATGTGGGAGTTTATATAAATTTTCCCCTTCTGAGGGTGGGAAATAAACTTAATCTCCCTAATGAAAGCAAAGCCCCTTTGAGTAGAGGAGGAGAGGATCCTGAGTTGCTACTCTTTGAAATATAAATAAATGTCTCTGGGGGAAGAGAAGGCAATCATCTCTGAGTTACACTCTCTGGGAAGTCTCCAAGGCTTGGGTCTCATCCCCTCCTTGAAATGCAAACACATACCTCCAGGGAGATGAATCTCTTACTATCTATCCAGTTATCATTTAACTTCTATGCCCTACCTTGTAACCGGTTCCCGGTAAATTTGCCAAGAAGGCCCTGGCTACGCAGACACGTGAGTAGTCACTTTCTGACACACAGCTGAAACCAACTCAAGTAGTTGTTTAAAAAAGATAGTTATGTGTATTCTTCTCCTCGAATTGTCAATTTCATTTTGAAAAGCATTTGACAATCTAGGTCAGAGTCCGAGATCCCAAAATATTTCCACATTGTTTTGGGGGAAGTTTATCAATTTTTCAATCATCTTAATGTCCTCATCTATTCATTTGGAATCCCTATACCTTTCTCTCCCCACCTCACAGGACTGTGGAGAGGAGCAGGACAGTAAGGGCCATGTGTTTAGTATTACTGGATATAGGCATTTGGTGGTATTTAATAAAACACCCTCAGTCCTCCAATAACTAAAAATAATGTTACCTTTTGTGGTGGATTGTATTTTGCAAAACTGTCTGCAATAATATGTCCAGTCCCACGTGCACCTCCAGAACCTTGCTACATCTGCATCAAAAGCCAGAATCTACGTCCCCTCCTCTTGAACCTGGGGTAACAGGGTCTTTGACTAATAGCAGGTGGTGGAACTTCTTGCTCTGTCTCACTTGAGACATGAGCCTTTGGACCTAAAGCCTCCCTGTGAGTTGTTTTTTAAATTAATTAATTAATTAATTAATTAATTTTTGGCTGCATTGGGTTTTCATTGGGTCTTTCTCTAGTTGTGGCAAGCAGGGACTACACTTCATTGGGTTGCATGGGCTTCTCATTGCGGTGGCTTCTCTTGTGGATCACGGGCTCTAGGTGTGCGAGCTTCAGTAGTTGTGGCACATGGGCTCAGTAGTTGTGTCTCGCAGGCTTAGTTGCTCCAAGGCATGTGGGATCTTCCTGGCCAAGGAATCAAACCTGCATCCCCTGCATTGGCAGGCAGATTTTTAACCACTGTGCCACCAGGGAAGCCCTGTGAGTTGTTCAGCTACGCTGAGGCAGTTCTGCTGGAAAGACCATGCAGAGAGACACACAGAGGTGAAGAAATGTGCCTAGAGGCCTCTAGAAGTTCCAAACTCCAGCTGTCTGAGTTTTCCCAGCTTACATGCCAGACATGTGAGGATCAAGCATTCAGAACATTCCAGCACTGGACACAGTCTGACTGTAACTGCAGGAGACACACTGAGGGAAACCACCTAACTGAGTCCAGTCAACACCCCAAACCAGGAGAGTTAATCATAAGCTGATCGCCACTGTTTTACACCACTAATCTTCGGGTTGGTTTGTTGTGGGGCAATAGATAACCAAAGCTTTAATTTTCCTTTAATTGTTAAACTAGAAAAAGCAATCCATGAAAGGATGAGATTAACTACCTGATGAAGACATAGTAGATATTCTTGGGACCACCAAGGTGACTTGGGAACACCATATCCAATAAAGGCAACATCTCAGGGGGAAGGCCCAGGCATGATTGTAACCATGAAAGCTGCTTCTGTCAAGGGCAATGTACCAGGTCCAAAGAAAGACTGCAGAGCGGGAGCATGGAGTCTACAGAAAAGAGAGTTGCCAACAAGATTTCATGGGTGTTTATCCCACACTGTTCAACAAACTAAGACATGGATTCTGGTGAATTATGAAATCAGGAATGATTGACAGGGCTCTTCTTATGACCTGGATCATATGTCCTTTTGGACTAACTGGTGTCCCTTGTGCAGATGTCCTGCCCACCCAGGAAGCTGATGTGTATCAGACGTCCTAGAGATCTGCCCACGAGGAGACTCTGTGATGACGGGACCAGAGCACAGGATGGTGCTGACCCACGTGGCAGTTTTAATTCTGTTGGTAAGTGCTGTCGCGTTTATGCTTCAGTGGTTACAAGATCAGTTAATGTACATCAGTCTCCTATAACCTTGTCATCTCATAGTGAACTGATACACATTGAGTTCCTAGATTTGCAGTTCTGACGAGTGGAAAAGGACCCTAATATCTTCTCAAAGGCCTTGTCACTCTGGTTTCCCTCAGAGCTGGCATTACAGCATAACACTTTAAGTATCCAGTTCATACCTGATCAACAACGTCACTGTTTGTGATGGTTGTGTATAGGTTTTTGAGTGGTGTCTGTCTGTATTTCTTTTGAGTAAACATCTAGGGATTACTGGGTGGTACGACAAAGAGCTTTCAATACAGCATGTCATTTAATTCTCACCAGCAGCCATTTGTGACAAGTATTATGGTCCTCTTTAGAGATGAAAGCTAAGACTTACAGAGATTATGTAGTTGCCTAAAAGTACGTGGTCAGTGGGGGAGAGACCCAGGTTTGACCGCAGAGACTGAGGTCTCAACTGTTCTTTCTTCTGTAGCTACTACTAACGTATTCCTAGCTGATGTCTAATTAGTTTGGAAGTTAAATTAAAAAGTGTGGCCTCATCAGCCCTGTGATCAAGTGTGATAAAGACTTGATTTCAGATGGAGAAATGAAAAGATTAGAGTGTGTAACGAGGAAAGCCTTTATGGAATTGATTTGGGGATCAATTGAAATTGATCTTCAAATATATGAAGATGGCAATGAGAGTGAATTCAAAACTCAATTCAAAGATGAGTCATGACCTTTACCTTTTTATTCAGTGCCAACAGTATAGGATTGTGCCAACCTCCAGCATTGAAACAGAGCTCTGATCAATGTTTTCTCATAAGGCTCCTCTGTGGTTAATGCCTACGAAATGTCACGTTAGCACAAAAGCAAGCATGAACAGTACAACCCCTCAAACACATACTCACATTTGTGAATTTCCAACGCTCTTTTTGCACAATAATGAGAGTAATAACTTTAGCACAGGAATAATTAACGTCTTTATCAATTGCATTTTATATACAAATATATACTGCTTGGATTTCAAAATGGTATTCACAATATGAACAAAAGAGAAACTGTAGTGAAGAAACTGTAGATTTAACCTCTGAAAATGTATTGTGGAGATTCTGGAGCTCCTCTGTAGAACTGGAAATAATAGAAAATTGACAGTGAAATATAAAAGTAGATTATGAATAGTTAATACCCAATTTTTCTTTGGTGAAGGAATTAAAATAACAACTAAGTAGTCACCACAGTGACAATTTAAGGCAAATTTGTCATCCTCCAGTCCCTAGCACAAGGTCTTGCATTTATTATGGGCTGAATAAACTTCTGCTGAGTTGAATTTAATCTTTCCAAGATGAGTGTTTATAGGAATGGTGTGATAATAGTGACAGGTACTCTGTAGAAAGTCTGTGGGTTTAGCATTAATAAAGGCAATACACTCTTGTCTTACTAACAAAAACAAGCATGGAATACAAATGTGTTATTAATATGGGAACCAGCTCCCTCAAAGAAGTCCAAACTGAAAGGGATTCTTAACAATTATGACTGACACTTGGCTCGCCTAAGACGTTTGAGCACTAGGTATTCTTTTCTCATAGGCTTGAGGTACTGCGGAAAACTCCGGTAAAGTCCTTCTGAGGATTACACACTGGAGAGGCTAGCAGAACAGAGGTAGATGCAAAGAATCCAGCCTCTGGGATCTTCCACCTTGTGAAGCAGAGCTCACCTCCCATTGTAGAAGTTGAAATGGATAAAAACTCTCCAGCCACCGTTCCCTTGCAGTCAGGGCTCAGGATGTGAGCTCTGCTAAGCAGATGCTCTGGCCCCTTTCTTTTCTTTTCTTTTTTTTTTTCTCCCCGCAGAGGGTGCACCGTTCCTGGAAGTACTGCGATACCAAGTCGATGCGTGGAGTGCACGGAGCAAGCTCCATGATTCCAACTCCCGGTTCCAAAAATCCGTTTAATACGTTGTCCTCGGATAGAGGACGTATCAGATATTAAACTGATAAGAACAGATACTACACTTGATCTTAGCCAAAAGGCCGAGAAGCGATTCTGGCCCCTTTCTGAATGGGAACCCAGTGCCTTGGAGAAGGAAGAATGCTACAGAATTCACTCTGGCAAGTCTGTGGGAAGAGCCAACGGGACATCCAGCTTCCAGAAGCTGCAGTGGTCAGGGTTCCCATGGCAGTTCCTGACTTGTGTGCCCGCATTGTTAGCAGTTTATACGCTAGAGTTTATGCCTATTGTCAGTAGCAGCAGTGCCCTCATGGCACTAATTCTGTGATGTGATGTTGGATAGTGTTCAAGGATGCTTACCCTTTTAATCTGGAACTAAAAACCTAACTGATATGTCACCATTTTATAAAAACAAGCTGCAAATAGCTAAAGCATACGAGGGTGAGTCAAATATTATCCGCACTCTGGCTGTAGAATTTACAGACGTTTTAATATAACAGGAGTGCGGATAATTTTTGACTCACCCTCGTGTAAAGAACTCACGTGGAATAAAGATAAGTTGGGGCATACTGTTTCCTCCAGAGGAAAACAGGGTAACTATGGTGATCTGAGGCTCAAAGTATGTGAACCAAAAACAGAGTTTGTTAAGAGTGCAAGAGTAATAGTAAAATAAAGGTTCTGTATAAGACCTGCGGAACACCTGCACAGGTGTTCACAGAAGTAAGTATTTTGTGCAGCGAACCTGGATTGTGGTCTCACATTAGGTCAATTGCAATGGATCTGTGGAACCATCGCAGTAAGAATCAATTTCAAAATTTTACTGTCCTGGGTAATATGAATTGTTTCTTCTTCTTACAATAAGCACCTCAGGGAAATGCGGTTGTTGCCTCCCTAGCATTCATTCTCTCTGTCTCCTTTCTAATGGGAGCCAGAGCTTCCTAGCTTCGCAGATTGGTTGGGATGGATCTCACAGGAGCTCTAGGGATGGGCCATGGTCTTGTTGGTTGGTTAGGGTGACGATTCAAGCTGTGTCAAAGGGACAGAAAGGAGATGTTTGATGAGGAGCTTCTGGAGGAGAAAATTATTCTCTCTCTCATGAATGCTACCAAAAGATGCTCCCTTCTTCCACTGGTTGTGAATGGGAAGCAGTTACCTCCAGTTGGTGCTTGCGACATGGTGCTGTCATGAAGAGTGACAGCTTTAGGGAGATTCTGCCACTCAGGAAGGCAGAGCAGAGAGTTAGATATAAAGTGGGCCCTGTGGCTTCATTACACTACCAGGCCAAGCTTTGCCTAAGAGGCCATTCAGGCCCTTTGGTATAAACTGCTAATAATGCAGGCAGCATGGAGATGGAGTTGCCAGTGACCAAGATTTATTGGGAGTAAAGCCAGTGAAAGACAAAGGTGGAGGAAGCATATTGGACAGTGACACCTGTGAAAGCAAAGGGGGAGAACTCAGAATTGGGCACGACTGGACATCACTGTCTGCATCACCAGACTGTGATGCAGATTTTATAATGTATTGGCCAACCCAACAGGGAAATTTAGAGCAAAACTTGCTTATTGGAATAGTCTCATGTTGGGCAGAAATGTCCAGGTCCTGCTAATCCTGCTGCGCTTACCGGCCAGGGCTGTCCAGAAAGAGTGTGGTCCCAGCTCAAGACGGTGGGAACCGCAATGCCCAGCAGCTGGTGGCTGTCAGTTACCTGCAGTCCTCACAGCTGATGGTTCATTCCTTTTGGGAGGAAGATTCATGTGGTATAATTCCTCTATCTCTGGACTTCTTAAGTTACCTGAACCACTAAATCACTTTCTTCTTATTGTTATCATTATTATTAAACAATTTGACTTCAGTTCTTTTTTATTCCTTGTGACCAAAGGAATTCCAACTGGTATATGAAGTAACACTTTTGAATTTTAAAGGATTGTCAGTTCGCTTCAACACACACTTAAGGAACAATGTACTTTATATCATCTCTTATCTTTAAAAACAAACAAATGAATGAATAAACTCAGTATATATCACAGAGCTGAGATAATGCACAGTGACTGCTGTGATTGATATCCATTTCAGTTATGTTGCTTGTCAGTGTTTATTAATGCTAATTGAGTTTTTAGTGCCCAAAGCTGCTTTTTTTGGTGTAGAAGATCAAATGTATAGTTCTTTATGTTTGTGCTAATATTCAATTTATAAAAGGTATAAGTTTTATAACCTAGTACTAGGTTATAAAAACTCATAAATCTTGCTACTATATTTACAAATGATATTGTTACAATTTTAAACACAAATTTATTTGTTGTTTAATTAATGCTCAATTATTTTATAAATTTGGGTGGATTGAATCCCTTCAACGTTAACACTACTTAAAAATTTTGTTCACTAGATTTGCTTAGACATTTCACACTATCATTGCCAACTTGATAAACTGATTCTCTCAAATACTTCAAACACCTGATAAGGCAAACTTACAAATCTAACATGCAAGATACATGTAATCTGTATAAAACTCTTGTAAATTTAGTAAATCAGATTTACAAGTTTAATAATAAATCAGATTCTCTTATCCATTTCAAACATCTTAAAACAGATAAGGCATATACAGAGAACATTATAACTATAGACAGCTTACAAGAAAAGATGAACTCAATTTGAATTTATACTTTCCTGGAGTTGAGCACTCAGTCACCCAACAAAAGGAATCACCCACAAGAGCTTGCAGTATGTGACACACAAAGATAAATACTGTATGATCTCACATATAAGTGGAATCTTAAAACAAACAAAAAAACAAACTTATACAATAGAAGGGTGGTTGCCAGGGGCCGGGGCGGGGGTGGGTGGGAGAAATAGGGAAAGGTACTGGTCAATAGGTAGAAGCCTTCAGTTGTAATATGAATAAGTTCTGGGATCTAATGTACAGTATGGTGACTATGATTAATGTGCTGTATTGTATATTTGAAGTTGGCTGAGAGAGCAGATCTTGAGCGTACCCACACACACACACGTCACTGTATGAGGTTATGTGTGTGTTAGTTAATCTGACTGTGGTAATCATTCCACAAAGTTTATGCATACCACATCATCACATTGTACCCTCCAAATATATATTTATATTTTATATTTTTTATAAATATAAATATTTATATTTTATTTGCCAATTGTAAAGAGGGAAAAGAGAGAGAGAGAGCGCCAGTTGTGCTTGCTGGTTAAAAACTTAGGCCCAGGAGAAGGGTACTGGTCCAGATCCAGGTAGGGAATGTGGCCTGGAACCAGCACCCAGGGACCACTTCAAGAATGGTGCTACCTGAGCCACATCTTCTGAGTCCCTTCTTACAATCTGGTTTTAGCAGCTTTATCCTTGGCAGACTCTAAGCTTGCAATTTTCAACTGGGATAAAATTTAACTCCATAGTCCAATGTATCATGTATGTCTTTTGTGTGCCTTTCGAGTTTCATCCTGACCCCAATTCTCAAATTTTTATTATTTGATTTCCACAGACAGAATTCTGAATCCCTCTCCTAAATCACAACTTATCTCTTTGTTGTCTGATTAGACATAACAAATTCATCACCCTCTTTATATTTCACTTTTTCTTTTGCCTCAGCTATCTCTCTTCCAAAATAGTTTATTGAGAATCAAAACATCTCTGTTCTAAAGAGTTATCTTTCTGTTAGAGATGGCTAAGTCATCTACATAAATCACCCTTAAAAAGGGCAAAAATAAAGACTGCTCTAAAAGCATCATAAGCAAATGTCTATGAGATCCTTGTGGCTGACAGAATTCTAAAACGGCCCCCATGAACATTGCCCTCAGTGTTACTCCTGTTATTATGTTACCTTACATGATAAAAAAAGATTTTCCAGATGTAACTAAGGTTACCAATCAGTTGACCACAGATAGGGAGGGTATCCAGATAGACCAAGCCGTTAAAACGCAGGGAGTTTCCTCTGGCTGGTGGCAGAAGGGGAGTCAGGGAGATCGGAAGCCTGAGAACGAGTGAACATGAAGGTAGCTGTTTCTGGGATGGAGGGAGCCTCAGAGCAAGGACCTGAGAGTGGCCTCTAGGAGCTGAGCATTGTCCCTAGGTGAGAGCCACCAAGGAAGTGGGGACCTCAGCCCTACAACCACAAGGAATTGAATTCTGCCAACAGTCTGAATGTCTGAAAAGAGGCTCCAGGTGAGAGCTCAGCTGGACTGACACCTGGATTTCAGCCTTGTGAGAACCTAAGCGGAGCACTCCGTTGTGCCTGCCCAGGCTCTCACCCATGGAGCTGGGAGCTAATAAGCAGATGGTGCTTCACATCACTTTCTTCCTGGTAATTTGTTACGCGGCCACAGAAACTAGTACAATCAAGTAGATAAAAGTTCTACTCACGCCCAAAGACTAGATTTATTAAACTTTTAATATATGTATGTGTATCTGGAGGCATCTTTAATATAAGGAGGTCTTAGGATTGAAGATCGGGTTTTTTGAGGGCTTTTCTGGTAGAAGTAGGCAGTGAGCCTGGAAGGCTCCATCTTGGTTGACTTAGGGAGGTTTTAGGAATGTGGTGAAATGGTTTATTTGGAGAAATTTTAAAGGCCCACAGGGTTTTCCTCTATTGGCCTTGCCAGAAATGTCTATGCTATTTTCTTTTTGGCATAAGGCATTAAAATGAAATGTCTTCCACGTTGGGTAACACACTTTGCCGTTTATTAGCAAGAAACATTTTAGCTTACAGTGCTTATCCAGTTGGCAAGACCTAGCACGGCTCTGGAGAATGGCGTTCAGGGCAGACAACCGCTGGTCCAGGTGGGGTCCGCAGAGAGCAGCTGTGAAGCGGCCCTGAACCACGCAGAGGGAGGGGGCACCCAGCGGACGGATGGAAGAAGGGCAGGAACGTGATGGAGGCGGTGGAGCACGAGCGCGGGTGACTGCGCCAGTACTTTGTCCAGAGCGTCTCTGCCCGGGAATAAACATGACAGCAAACCCTGTCTGCCTTTTATTTCCCCCACATACAAAGACATGGAAAGAAAGTTCTAAAACAACCACTTCTATTCCGTGTGTACTTTCTCCCCCTTATACTTTCTGGGAACTAGTGATGACCTGGTCCTACAATGTCTTTAACTCACAGAGCACTTTCACTTTTTCAGTGCACAGCCTGTACAAAGATCTTTTATTTCCTGACTGGACATAAGGATGAAGTTTATAGTCTTTTTATTGCTACTATTTTGACATTTTTATATATGTTTCCCTGCATAGCGTAGAACATGTCACCCCTCATAATTGCTTTTATATACTGCTTGACTTAAAGATTGTTTCAAACCTTCTTGCTCCTAAATCATTTTTACTTTTAGGCAGTTAGAACAACGGGGAGGTGTTTTTTCTCATAAAGTACCAGAGTGTTCAAGCTGAAGATATTATTTTTTTACACTTTTCTTGTGTTCATCCACCTAAAATGATACCAATGGTTTCTAAAGAAATGAGGTAAAAGATATTTTGAGGTTTTATTTTTTAAGCCCGATTGTTGTTATATGCGTAAGTACATTTAAATACATATATATTTAAATATATATTAAGCCTTCTAGGTTAGCTTAGCAGAGGATATAATTTTGACGTACTTTCCTGATATCTTTTTACATTAGTTGAGTTTTTTTTAAACTAGGATTTAGATCGGAGAGTACGTCTAGTGACCTCATCACTGGTATTTTTGTAAATGATAATAACAATTAACATCTGTGAAATGTCCTTAGTGCACCAAGAGTTTTATAGAATCTATAACATGGCAAATTTCTACTCACGCTTTTATTCAAGAATGTATTATTCTATAGCCTATCATTTTTAATGGTGAGAGAATACCTCAATTTTGCAAAATATCTTATTCTCAACTTTTTACTTTAGTCATCCATTAAGGTTTTATTTCATAATTTTTAAAATGAAAGTTTCCATAGATTTTTATTTTAACGTAGTTTTTGTTATAAAAAGCCTAACTCAGATAATGATTATAAACTTGAGCTTTTCATAACAGGAATCAAGCACTGGATATTCAAAGTGCTGGTACCTATGTATAGAGACATAGTTTCTCAGGTCCATATTTCCCGGCCTCGAGGGCTCGACTTGTGAAAAGATGAAAGGTATGTAAAAAATAATATTTTGACCACGTATTTATTATACTGTCAATGATTTTATATATATACTTTTCTTACAAATGCCTGTATTGAAAAACAATATATAAAAAGTTTCAGGGATGGAAGAAACCAAGCTCTCTTAGAATATAGGAGAAAGAGGATTTGGATGAAGAGGAAACAGCAGAATCGTTGCCATAAGACAAGACATGGGGCTTATCCTGACTCAGATTCTTATTAAAGAAATCTTGGACATATTACTACCTAACATTTCTATACTTCAGTTTCCTTATCTGTAATAATAATATTAATATAATATTAATAACCATTATCATTATTACTCATGAGGACGTTAAGACTTAAAGCTCCCGATGTATACAAATTGATCAACAAATGTTTTATTTTTTCTTAATTTGTTGTCTGTAATGTCTCCAAAATAAAAACTAATACTTGGGAATTCCCTAGTGGTCCAGTGGTTAGGACTCTGTGCTCTCACCGCTGAAGGCCTGGGTTCCATTCCTGGTTGGGGAACTAACATCCCACAGGTGGCGTGGTGCAGCAAAAACAAACAAAAAGAAACAAACAGAAAACCAAATTCTCTAATAAAAAGATTCTTAGGCCAAAACATGTGTATTGCTCTGCTTGGGCTGCCATAACACATCGTAGACCGGGTGGCTTAAACAAAAATTTATTTCTTACAGTTCTGGGGGCTGGAAGTCTGAGATCAGGGTGCCAGCATGGTTGGTTTCTGGTGAGGGCTCTCTTCCTGGCTTATATAGGCTGTCTTCTCCCTGTGTCCTCACATGGCGAAGAGAGAGAAACCAAGTTTCCTGGTGTCTCTTCTTATAAGGGTTCCAATCCCTTGGGACCAAGGCTCCCTCGTGACCTCACCTAACGCTGATTACCTCCCGAAGGCCCCATCTTCAGATCCTATCGTGTCGGGGGTTGGGGCCTAAGCACACACATTTGGGGTGGAGGGACACAGACATTCAGTCCCTAACAACAGGTGTCCATCCACATGTCAGGCAAGGTGACAACATGACCGGAGAGAAAGTAACACATGAGAAGGCTTTCCCAAATGAAACTTTGATGTAACTCATTGATTAGCCGTGGTACGTTGATATTTTATAAGCCAAGAATTAAAAGACATATACTTCAGTTAAGAATGACTTGGGCTGCAAACAATAGATAACCCATCTGATGATATTTTAATCAACAAAGACATTTGATTATTTTCTGTATCAGTGAGTTTGAGGTAGGCAATTCCAGGTTTGGTCTAGTGACTTAGTGACACCACCAGACACTGTTTCTTTCCATCCTTTCACATCACTGTCCTCTGCAGAATCACTCTTCTCCTCAAGTTGTCCCCTCAAGGCCACGTGATTGCCAACACATTCTGCGCATAATGTTCTAACAGCAGCATTTGAAGCAAGAAGGACTGGGCAGAAGCAAAAACCTTTTGCATATGTTATGCTGCCGGGAATAAAAGCTTTTCCAGAAACCCGTCTTTGGCTCATTAGCTAGACCCGGATCACGTGCTTACTTACCCTTCACTGAAAGAGAATCTGGGAAAGCAAATAATTTCACTTTTTCAGGCTTTATCATGGAAGATAGGTGAGGGAAAATGGGCCTGAGAATAACTGTTGCATTAATGAAATAATAATGTTACCCACTAAAAGGTTCTGGTCACCAGATGTGTAGAGGTTTTCCCCTACACTAAGCAATTCTCTGTGATACCAGCTGGGCGTCCTAAAATACAGCTCAAGTCTCACACGATCTCCCTAGAGATAGCATCAGATCCCACAGGTTAAAGATGCAGTCCTACAAGACTGTCTTCACCTTACTTCAGAGACAATTGCATGTAGTAAGTCACCAGTCAGACCTCTGTCTGACTTTGGCTGCAAAGACGGGTCCTACCACCCTTTCCTTGGGTTTGATTAATTTGCTAGAATAGCTGACAGAACTCAGGGAAGCACTTACTTACGCTTACCAGTTTATTGAATGATGCAATAAAAGATACAGATGAACAGCCAGAAGAGAAGATACACAGGGCGAGGTACCTGCGGAGGGGCACAGAGCCTCCAGGCCCTGTCTGGGCATGCCACTCTCCTGGAATTTCCCCCTGTTTACCAGCCTGGAAGCTCACCGAAGCCCTTACTTTTGGAATTTTATGGAAGCTTCATCACATAGGCACGACCAATCATAAACTCTGTTTTCAGCCCTTCTCCCTTCTCAAGAGAGTGAGGGGCGGGGCTGAAGATTCCAAGCTTCTAATCATGGCTTGGTCTTTCCAGCGACCCGTCCACATCTACGAGCCCACCTAGAGTTGTCTCATTAGAGTTAAAGCCACTCCTACCGCCCAGGTAATTACAAGGCTTTCAGGAGCTCTGTGCCAGGAACCAGGGGCAGAGACCAACATGTATATTTTCTATGATCTCATGCCCACTACAGGAGAACAGGACAGAAATTGAGATGCTTTTGGAAACTACTGGACATATGATCTACCACTTCAGACATGGGGGCTAAAGTGGAGGCTTTATCAATATCTAAAGTTTGGGGCATTACGGTGGCAGCATTTACAGAAATCATAATGTTGCTGGGAGAGTTGGACCAGAATTTTAAATACTGTTTTGTCTTCCAGGCCTGTTCTAGGGATAGTGAGATGGTGATATCTTTCATGTGGTCAAGAACCAGGGCTGGAGAGTGTCCCTGGGAGCTTATTCTCGTCTGCAGTCCTCTCCTACTTCCTCACCTTTACAGAGCTGCTCAACAGATATCCCTATATGTTCATAATTACCCCCTGCAAGAAGTTCTGGAATCTTCTCTTGGAAAAACAACCCAGTGAGGAACAAGATGCCAGTTACATGGCCTCTCAAAAGACGTCCGAACAGCATTTTTATGCATTTTCTGACTACCATTGCACAAGAAACATGATTGTAGAAATCTCTTTCACTAAACATTAGCAGAAAAAAAACCTCACTCTGGGAGCTATAATACTGGATGGTTATGATTAAGGAAATTACAGGTCAGCTTCCTGGGACTAATGACACCTGTGGAACAGAGGCAGCCTGTCAAGGAGAACAGTGAGACATTAGACCTGTGGTCCTTGTGCGCCCTGACACTGTTGCTTCCTGTTGCTGACAGTCACACGCTACGCACAGCTATTTAGCTTTTTACACTGGTAAGTCCAGAAGCACTGTGCTAACATTAGCTTAATAGCTATGAGAGCCTTGAATTGAGAGGCTATTTTATTTAAGTGGAAGTCATGGGTCCTCCTCCTTTTTAATTCTGCAGGAGGCTCACGTTTGCTAAGTGGTTTGAGTGACAGGAAAGAATGATGGCATGATAACTCGGTTCTCTGCCCAACCCTGCCCTGAATCTAGTGCGATTCTGTGATGCTTGGCAGGCGTTGTTCGTTGCTGGACAAAATTTTTCTCTGTGTGGGCCTTTCTGTACTTTCACAGCCCAAACACGGTTACCTAATGTGAACACATGCACCATCGTCTGATTTTCTAGCAAAGCATCACTCCAATATGAAATGGGATAAACTCAACTCAGTTATAACGCAAATTGAGAAAGTGTAAGATGAGCTGATGCAGGCCTCCCAAACACCACGGCAGCAATGAGCTTAAGAAGTGGGGGAGGTATCCTCAGATTCTCACCGTAGCTCCTGAGACGAGTTAGGGAAGACACGAAGCTGGAAATTCTCACCTGAAAGTGCAGAGACAGAACTGCTTTATGACCTTTGGACGCAACCCAGTAGATTCTCCTCTACCATGTGTATGATTCTATAAACAGCTGCAGAATGGGATCGTGACTTATCCCTCGGAGGCAGCGGTTCTCAAACGTTCATGCACCCGAGATCACTGGAAGGCATGTCAATGCACAGACGGTTGGGCTCCCTTCCTGGAGTTTCGCTTCAGGCTGGGGCCTGAGAATGTTCATTTCTAACCAGTTCCAGATGATGGCCAGGCTACTAGTCCAGGGACCACACGTGAGAACTATTTCCTAAAGAAAGGATATAACATCCTGGTTCTACCTGGTTCTACCCATGCCACACTTTTTTGATTGAGTCTCATTTACTGAAGTCAAACACGGCCTGGACTGCTTTTTCAGACGACAGTGGGTCTAAATTATTCAAACACTTTACCTGTGAGTCGGCCCAGAGAAAAGAGAATGGGCAGTGGCGTTGGCTTTGCTAAAATGTCAGGGTTCCATTTGTGCCCTTTAAGGAATCCAGCTGAGCAGAGGCATGACGGCTTGATTCCAGAGAGGCTGCAGGTGAAGTACGTGTGTGTACCTGGTTGGGAGATGGCAGGACTGCCTCACAAATGCCCTGCCTGGCTCTGGAGGAGAAAACATGTCCCCTCCATCCCCACCTCCGTCCCCGCTCCCCAGCGACAGGGTTTTCCATGCATCTTTGTATGAGGTTTGTAGGAGAAGTGGCAGGCTCCTCGGGAGGTGTTGCTGTCTTCCAGCTCTCAGTGGTACAGCAAATTATATCTTCCCACATGTTAGATTGACTCGACTCGAGGGGGCTGCATTTCCACGAGAAGCGCTGTGCCTTCCTGGGGCACAGAAACTGCTCCGCACACCTACCACTGTTCTTTTATGAGAGGGGATTGATTTTTCTGTGAGTGTATGTGTGCGTGCGTGTTTAAGAAAAACCTCCAACACCTTAATTGCAGGTTTCTTAATAGCACTGTATGAAAACACTCATAGCTTATAAGCATTTATATAATCTGGGGCCTTAGAGTATCTCTTACACAGCTTTTTGATCTTTGAGTTTTTTTTTTCTCCTCTCTCATTTACTCTGCTTAACTTGGATGAAATTCATATTCCATCTGTGCCACAAGTTTCCTGTTAAAGTGTCTAAAAATTTCTGGCTGGGAAAAGCATGATGACTGTAGGTTTGGGACTCTGCTGATGTTCTGTGCTGGGCAGGCTTTCCTTTTCATGTCTGCAGCTCTGTGTGGAAAGGGTGTGCTCAGGCTCTGAGAGCGAAAAGAATTTCCCTGATGCTGCAGAGATAAAAACCATAGGTTTGTCACGTAGAAGTCAGTGACGGATCAGCTCGGAAACCTTAACTACGAGGGCATAATTAATCCTCTCCTTGGTCTGTACTTCACCGCTCACGTCCTCTTCCCCAGGACCACTCTGGTGCGGTTTGAAGGAGGGCTTGGATGACTGCCTTTTCCTCAGACTCAGAGAGCTACAGGTGCCTCCCCCCAACCTAAGTCATTTTCCTTAATAACCAAGTAGCATCCTACCATCACCAGGCACAGTGACTAACACAGAATAGGCGATTTTAAGTGACTTTGAATGAATGAATGAATGAGTAAATGAATATCATTTGTAAGCGTAGCTAAGCCCTTCTGGAACCTAGGAATACATCCAAGCTATGACAACTCATGGGTTAATGAGTGCCATAAATTTACTTTCAGCCTTGGCAAATATTATTTCCTTTCTTTTTTTTTTTTTATTTAAAGTTACCTTTTCCAAAGGATTGCAGAGAGGAAGGAGAGCCTATTTCTAATATTCTGGGATTTGTTCAAAACAAAGATACTCAATGCATGTATTAGTTAACTTTGGCTGTCTAATAAATTACCCCGCAGTTTAAAACAACAAACATTCATTACTGCACAAGGTTTCTGAGGTGTGATTGACTCAGGGGCTCTCAAGTTGCAGTCAAGATATTCCAGGGTTGGGAGAAGGAAAAGATGGCGGCGAAGTAGAGAGACGTGGAGTGCATCCCTCCCCACAGATGAATTGGGAATGCACGGAAGGACGCAGTCATTCTCACAGAGAACCAGCTGAACACCAGCAGACGGCCTCGGACACCGGATGGGACTGCGGGGAGCCCGACATAGCCGGTAGGGAGGCATCTACGAGGGCTCAAAGAGGGTGAAGCGGCAGAGCTGTGGCAGACGGGGGGGAGTGAGAAACATACGGAGGGTCTGCAGCGCAGCTCAGCATTCCCAGACCGAGACATCGATCCGCGGCTGAACGGAGGGTCCAAGAGCAGGAGTGTGGGAGCAGGAGAGCTGGTTCAGTGTGGGAAACATTGTTGCCGGTAGGGTGACGGACCGAGAGGACAGGAGGGAGGAGGCCCGCGGAGAGGAGTGCCCGTTCCTGAGAGCTGCCCGGCCATGATGGTGGCTGGAGGCTGCAGGCTCACTGGCGGCTGGGAGGAGCCACGCGCATAGCCTCTCTCTCTCTTTCGGCGCCTCTGCAACAGGCAGTGGAGAGACCCCCTGCGGGCCACCTAAGGCGCTCAGGGATAACAAGTACCCTCAGGCACTCGGGTGGGGCTAGATTAAAACCCTTGCAACGCCAGCAGCAGGGAGGCTGCCTAGAGGAAAAAAAAAAAAAAAAGAAAAGAAAAAAACCCCCGAGAGAGGCCCAACTCTAAGACTTTCTGTTTACGCCTGAGCCACCGGCGCCCTCTGCAACAGGCACCTCCAAGCCTGACTGAGACATCAGTGCGCCACTGCTCACTCCCTCCCAGGAGGAGCCACTATTGTACCCTCTCCCTCCCCACACACCGACGCTTACAGACGAACAATAAAGGAACCTCTGCTGGTCACAGAATAATGCAAAAAAACCCAAGGACAAGCAACCCCAAAAGTTTGGACAACCATGAGGAAACAAAGAAACACCATGCAGGCAAAGGAGCAGGAAAAAAACCCACAAGATCAAATAAATGAGGAGGAAATAGGAAAAATGCCTGAAAAGGAATTTAGAGTAATGATAGTAAAAATGATACAAAATCTCGATAACAAAATAGAGAAAGTACAAGAAACAGTTCATAAGAACTCAGAAAAACAAACAGCAATGGATAACAAAATAACTGAAATTAAAAATACTCTAGATGCTATAACCAGCAGAATGACTGAGGCAGAAGAACGAATAAGTGAGTTGGAAGATAGAATGGGGGAAATAACTGCCACAGAGCAGGAAAAAGAAAAAATAATAAAAAGATTAGAAGACAGTCTCAGAGACCTCACTGATAACATTAAGCGTACCAACATTCGAATTATAGGCATCCCAGAAGAAGAAGAAAACAAGAAAGGGTCTGAGAAAATATTTGAAGAGGTTATAGAGGAAAACTTCCCCACCATGGGAAAGGAAATAATTAACCAAGTCCAAGAAGCACAGAGAGTCCCATACAGAATAAACCCAAGGAGAAATACACCAAGACACATATTAATCAAACTAACGACAACTAAACACAAAGAAAAAATATTAAAAGCAGCAAGAGAAAAGCAACAAACAACATATAAGGGAAAACCCATCAGGATAACAGCTGACCTTTCCACAGAAACTCTGCAGGCCAGAAGGCAATGGCAGGATATCCTGAAAGTCCTGAAAGAGAGAAACCTACAGCCAAGAATACTCTACCCAGCAAGAATCTCATTCAGATTGGAGGGAGAAATCAAAAGCTTTCCAGACAAGCAAAAGTTAAGAGAATTCAGCACCACCAAACCAGCCTTACAACAAGTGCTAAAGGAACTTCTCTAAGTAGGAAACACAAGAAAAGGAAAACACCTACAAATACAAACTCAAAACAATTAAGAAAATGGTCATTGGAACACACATGTCAATAATCACCTTAAATGTAAATGGATTAAATGCTCCAACCAAAAGACACAGACTGGCTGAATGGATACAAAAACAAGACCCTTCTATATGCTGCCTACAAGAAACCCACTTCAGACCAAGGGATACATATAGACTGAAAGGAAAGGGATGGAAAAAGATATTCCATGCAAATGGAAGTCAAAAGAAAGCTGGAGTGGCAATACTCATATCAGACAAATTAGACTTGAAAGTAAAGACTATTACAAGAGACAAGGAAGGACACTACATAATGATCAAGGGATCCATCCAAGAAGAACATATCACAGTGGTAAATATCTATGCCCCCAATATAGGAGCACCTCAATACATAAGGCAAATGCTAACACCTATAAAAGGGGACATCGACAGGAACACAATAATAGTGGGAGACTTGAACACCCCACTTACATCAATGGACAGATCATCCAAACAGAAAATAAATAAAGACACACAAGCTTTAAATGACACATTAGACCATCTCGACTTAATTGATATTTATAGGACATTCCATCCAAAAATGACAGAATACACGTTCTTCTCAAGTGCACACGGAACATTTTCCAGGATAGATCACATCTTGGGTCACAAATCAAACCTCAGCAAATTCAAGAAAATTGAAATCATATCAAGCATCTTCTCAGACCACAACGCCATGAGACTAGATATCAATTACAGGAAAAAAACTGCAAAAAAGACAAACACATGGAGGCTAAACAATTCACTCTTAAACAACCAAGGAATCACTAAAGAAATCAAAGAGGAAATCAAAAAATATCTAGAAACAAATGACAACGAAAACACAACAACCCAAAACCTATGGGACGCAGCAAAAGCAGTTCTAAGGGGGAAGTTTATAGCAATACAGTCCTACCTTAAGAAACAAGAAAATTATCAAATAAACAACCTAACCTTACACCTAAAACAACTAGAGAAAGAAGAACAAAGAAACCCTAAAGTGAGCAGAAGGAAAGAAATCATAAAGATCAGAGCAGAAATAAATGAAAAAGAAAGGAAAGAAACCATAAGAAAAATAAATAAAACTAAAAGCTGGTTCTTTGAGAAGATTAACAAAATTGATAAACCATTAGCCAGACTCATCAAGAAAAAAAGGGAGAAGATGCAAATCAACAGAATTAGAAATGAAAAAGGAGAAGTAACAACGGACACCTCAGAAATACAAAACATCATGAGAGACTACTACAAGCAACTATATGCCAATCAATTGGATAACCTGGAAGAAATGGATACATTCTTAGAAAAATACAATCTTCCAAGACTGAACCAGGAAGAAATAGAAACCATGAACAGACCAATCACAAGTACGGAAATTGAGGCAGTGATTAAAAATCTCCCAACACACAAAAGCCCAGGACCAGATGGGTTCACAGGCGAATTCTATCAAACATTTCGAGAAGAGTTAACACCTATCCTTCTCAAACTCTTCCAAAATATTGCAGAAGGCGGAGCACTCCCAAACTCATTCTACGAGGCTACCATCACCCTGATACCAAAACCAGGCAAAGATGTCACAAAAAAAGAAAACTATAGACCAATATCACTGATGAATATAGATGCAAAAATCCTCAACAAAATACTAGCTAACAGACTGCAACAGCACATTAAAAAAATCATACACCACGATCAAGTGGGGTTTATCCCTGGGATGCAAGGATTCTTCAATATACGCAAATCAATCAATGTGATACATCATATCAACAAATTGAAGGATAAAAACCATATGATCATTTCAATAGATGCAGAAAAAGCTTTTGACAAAGTTCAACATCCATTTATGATAAAAGCTCTCCAGAAAATGGGCATAGAAGGAAATTACCTCAACATAATAAAAGCCATATATGAAAAACCAAAAGCCAACATTGTTCTCAATGGAGAAAAACTGGAAGAATTCCCTCTAAAAACAGGAACAAGACAAGGGTGTCCACTCTCACCACTATTATTCAACATAGTTTTGGAAGTTTTAGCCACAGCAATCAGAGAAGAAAAAGAAATAAAAGGAATCCAAATTGGAAAAGAAGAAGTAAAATTGTCCCTCTTTGCAGATGACATGATATTATATATAGAAAACCCTAAAGACTCTACCAGAAAACTGCTAGCACTCATTGATGAGTTTAGTAAAGTAGCAGGATACAAAATTAATGCCCAGAAATCTCTTGCATTCCTATACACTAACAACGGAAGAGCAGAAAGAGAAATGAAGGAAACTCTCCCATTCACCATTGCAACAAAAAGAATAAAATACCTAGGAATAAACCTGCCTAAGGAGGCAAAAGATCTGTATGCAGAAAACTTTAAGACATTGATGAAAGAAATCAAAGACGACACAAACAGATGGAGGGACATACCATGTTCCTGGATTGGAAGAATCAACATCGTGAAAATGTCTGTACTACCCAAAGCAATTTACAGATTCAATGCAATCCCGATCAAATTACCAATGGCATTTTTCACAGAACGAGAGCAAGAAATCTTACGATTTGTATGGAAACGCAAAAGACCCCGAATAGCCAAAGCAATCTTGAGAAGGAAAAATGGAGTTGGTGGAATCAGGCTTCCTGACTTCAAACTATACTACAAGGCCATAGTGATCAAGACAGTATGGTACTGGCACAAAAATAGAAAGGAAGATCAATGGAATAGAATAGAGAACTCAGAAGTAAGCCCAAACACATATGGACACCTTATCTTTGACAAAGGAGGCAAGAATATACAATGGAAAAAAGACAGCCTCTTCCATAAGTGGTGCTGGGAGAACTGGGCAGCAACATGCAAAAGAATGAAATTAGAACACTTCCTAACACCATACACAAAAGTAAACTCCAAATGGGTTAAAGACCTACATGTAAGGCCAGACACTATCAAACTCCTAGAGGAAAACATAGGCAGAACACTATATGACATCCATCAAAGCGCCATCCTTTTTGACCCACCTCCTAGAATCATGGAAATAAAATCAAGAATAAATGAATGGGACCTCATGAAACTTAAAAGCTTTTGCACAGGGAAAGAAACCATAAACAAGACTAAAAGGCAACCCTCAGAGTGGGAAAAAATAATTGCCTATGAAACAACGGACAAAGGATTAACCTCCAAAATATACAAGCAGCTCATGAAGCTTAATACCAAAAAAGCAAATAACCCAATCCACAAATGGGCAGAAGACCTAAATAGACATTTTTCCAAAGAAGACATACAGATGGCCAACAAACACATGAAAAGATGCTCCACATCACTCATCATCAGAGAAATGCAAGTCAAAGCCACAATGAGGTATCACCTCACACCAGTCAGAATGGCCATCATCACAAAGTCTGGAAACAACAAATGTTGGAGAGGGTGTGGAGAAAAAGGAACTCTCCTGCACTGTTGGTGGGACTGTAAATTGGTACAGCCACTATGGAAAACAATTTGGAGGTTCCTTCAAAAACTACAAATAGAACTACCATATGATCCAGTAATCCCACTACTGGGCATATACCCAAAGAAAACCATAATCCCAAAAGAAACTTGTACCATAATGTTTATTGCAGCACTATTTACAATAGCCAGGACATGGAAGCAACCTAAATGCCCATCAACAAATGAATGGATACAGAAGATGTGGCATATATATACAATGGAATATTACTCAGCTATAAAAAGGGATGAGGTGGAGCTATATGTAATCAGGTGGATAGAACTACAGTCTGTCATACAGAGTGAAGTGAGTCAGAAAGAGAAGGACAAATATTGTATGCTAACTCACATATACGGAATCTAAAAATGGTACTGTTGGACTCAGTGACCAGAACAAGGATGCAGATACAGAGAATGGACTGGAGAACTCGAAGTATGGGAGGGGGCGGGGGGTGAAGGGGAAACTGAGACGAAGCGAGAGAGTAGCACAGACATATATATACTACCAACTGTAAAATAGTCAGTGGGAAGTTGTTGTATAACAAAGGGAGTCCAACTCGAGGATGGAAGATGCCTTTGAGGACTGGGGCGGGGAGGGTGGGGGGGGGCTTGGAGGGGGAGTCAAGGAAGGGAGGGAAGATGGGGATATGTGTATAAAAATGGATGATTGAACCTGGTGTACCCCCCAAAAAAAAAAAATAAATAAATAAATAAATAATAAATAAATAAATTCACAACATATTTAAATCATAAAAAAAAAAAAAAAAAAAAGATGTTCCAGGGTTGCGGTCAGCTGAGGGCTTGACTGTGGCTAGAGGGTCTGCTTCCAAGATGACAAATCACCTGGCGGGTGGCAGGATTCCGGGGCTCTACACCGTATGGGCTTCTCTGTCGGGAGCCTGAATGTCCTCACGTGGCTGCTGGCCTCTGCCAGAGCAAGCAGTCCAAGAGTGTGCAAGCAGGTGAGGAGAAAGCTGAAGTGCCTTTTGTGATCTAAAATTCTGGACTCCAACATCTCACACTACCACCTTCACTTGATTTTATTTCTTAGAAGGGGGTCTGAAAGTCCAGCCCATGTTCAAGGAAAGGGGAATTCAGCTCCACCTCTTAAAGAAAAGAGTAGCAAAAAATTGGTGTACATATTGTAAAACCACTACAATGAACAATAGAATTAGGAGATAGAAGTGTTTTTAGCACATTTAGTGCCTGGTGAAATTAATTAGCAGCCACATAGGACCTCAGTTCTTTCTGCAGACACTGAAGGTGTCCTACTGGGCTGGGGGAGAAGGGGAGTGACATGACATTTTGAAGTCGGAAGGGGCTTGCTCTCACACACAAGTTGTTTATGTGTGTTAAAGCATATCTAGACTACATACCTAGTCAATATTTGAATTCTTTCTATCAGCCTCTGCTTGGACATAGGAAAAGGGAACTTTAATTCAAAATATTCATCCATTTTGTTTATTCAGTCATTCAGCCTTCACAAAGCACCTGCAATATGTCAAACAATCCTAAGCCTTTGGTATACAAAATGAATAAGACATGATTTCTATTTCAGAGGGAGTAAAATCTAATGGAGGAGAAAGTCGTGTAAATAAATAACTAACCAACTGGCACGAGAGGGTTGTAGTACATATAGAGGGCTGTAGTACCTGTAGATGGTGTAGAAGGAGCTATAGCATCACAGCAGGGGGAGGTGACAACTCTTTCCTGGGTGGTAACTGGAGTGCGAGAAGGTAGAAGAAGGATTGGAGGACGTTTGATGGAAAAAGTAACCTTTGAGTTAAACCTTGAAGGATGAGGAAGAGCACGTTAGGGAAAGGAGAGGTAAAGAGATTCCAGAAAGAACCAGGGAACGTACAAACGTACAGAGGCAGGAAGCAATGCAGGTTCCTTCAAGAAACGCCAAGTACTGTGCTCTGGGTGGAGCAAGTGTGCAGGAATAAAACATGGGGATGAAAAGGCATTTTGCAGCCAGTTGTTCAAGGTCTTGTGCATTATGCTGTGAAGTTTAGCCTTTGCTACCTGTAGTCTACAAAGTGGGGTACGTCTACCCTAGTGAGTGATCTGCTGCACCGAGGAGAGAAAAATGTTACAGACTGAGTGTCTGTGTTCCTTCCAGATTCATATGTCAAAACCCTCCCCCCAACAGGATGATATTAGGAGGTGGGGTTTTGGGGAGGTAATTAGGATTGGAAGAGGACTTGAGGGTGGAGTCCTTAATGAATGGGATTAGTGCCCTTATAAGAGTCCTGAGAAAGCTTGCTTCTGCTCTCTTCCTGCCATGTGAGGATACAATGAGAAACTGGCAATTAGCAAACCAGAGAGGGCCCTGACCACAAACCTGACCATGCTGGCACCCTGATCTCAGACTTTCAGCCTCCAGAGCTGTAAGAAATAAATGTTTGTTATTTAAGCCACCCAGTGTATAGTATGTTGTTATAGCAGCCTGGACAGACTAAAACAAAAACGTTAGAATTTCTACTGATGCTTATTTTAACAAATAAGAAAGACTTGCTAATATACACTGTACAGATTGAGAGATGGTGTGTTAGGCAAAAACATTTCTCATACAGCACATGTATTCCTTAAAATAGGCAGAATTTAATGCCCGAGTAGTTACAGAGATGTTAACTCTGAAATTCTAACTTCGAGTGACAGGAAAATGGCAGGTTAAGGGGTTCATGGCAGGCTGCCCCCAAATATACCACTTTGGCATATCAATTATTTTGAATTAAAGTTACTTAGGAAATAGCCAGTATAAGAAGGACACTCTGACCCTCATTTGTCCCCCTGAAAGCAGGAAATAAATCTCCCATGTGAAAGGTAGCCTCCCCGCACCAGGAGAGAGAGGCATCCCTCCCACTAGAGATAGGGAATTAGGGCTGAGAAGGGTGTGTAAACACACCTCGTTACTTCTTCACTAATTTACTACTCCAAGCCAAAACTTCTTTTTCAGTTCTTCACAAATTTATTATTTCTTGTCTAAAAGGTATAAAATCTGCTTGCTTTGGTCACTTCTTTGACCCTATATTTATAAGACCTCCATATCTATAAAATCAAAAAATTTTTTTCCTCCTGTTACTCTGCCTTGTGTCAACTTAGTTATTAGACCAGGCAAAAGAACCAAGATGGGTAGGGGGAAATTTTCCTCTCTCCAACATAGAACTACCTCCTTCAAACCGTTGTGTAGTCTGTACTTTCCACAAAGACATTCAGCAGAAGGGGTGTAAGGGCTAAAGTCTTCCCTGAGTGCCACAGTTCACTCTGGTATAGAGCTGAACTAGCTGAGGGAAGAATGCCTTTTGTAATTCACCCAAGATTCAGTGTGTGTCAGTAAGGGCTCTGACAGTGGGACCGAGATTGAGGAGGAGTGGGTTAGGGGGTTCAGGGAGAACTCTGAGTTTGATTTTAGGCATGCTGTTTTTGTATTTGTGAGGGGCATTCAACTGGGATATCCAAAGGACAACTGCAAATGTGGACCTAGAGTTCAGGGGAGAGATGATGCGGAGAGAGGAGGATTTTGGAAATAACTAGAGAATAGGTTGTAATTGAAGTCTGGGTATTGTTAAGATCATGGGTGGGCATGCAGCTTGAGAAGAGGCAAGGATAAGCTTATTGAAGGCACAGGTAGAGAGAGAGGAGCCAGTAGAGTGACAAGAAATAATCGGAGAGGCAGAAAGAAAACCAGGGAGAAGGCATCATAGGAGTTGTGGAAGGAGAGAATTTCAATGAAGGAATGGCCAGGGGAGAAAGATCAAGTAAATGAGAAGAAGAAATTCTCTATTAAAATTGGAATTAAGAATGTTTTAATTCCTTTAGGATGAGTTGTTTAACTGGAGTGATGGGTGCAGATACTTGATTAAATGATTGAAGACTAAAACGAAAGTGAGAAAATAAAAATTAGAAACGTAAAATATATATATTATTAAGAAGTTTGAACCAGAAAGGAAGCATAGGGATTAAGACCATGTGGACCATTTCAGTACCCCTTGGAATTTCATTGAATGAGTACCCAGTTTCCCTTAGCCTAATGTTCAAGATTTTCCCCTTAAGTGTGAATCGGGCCTCCTGCCCCACCCTACCCCCAACCCGAGGATTTTTCCCTAGTCAGTTGCTTCACTGCATTTCTTGATGTCCAGTATTGAAGCAATTTTCCAGATGTGTGCACAACAGGACTTGGGCAAAGGTGAAGAATATTTTTCATTTTGTTTCTAATTCTCTTCTAATGATACCTAGAGCTTATTTTCCAGCCACACCTTGGTGCCACATCTTTGGAATACTTTATAACGCAACCTCTTTCCTCTTCAGAATTTGCATACATGTACTTTGTACATAAAAGATGCTGAGTATTCGTTATTGGGACAGATCATGTCAGAGTTCATGATTTTATAGGTAATTTTTGTTCTCTGTTTTCTTACAGATATTTCCTCTTGACTTACCCATCCTGAGGCTCAAATGTCACATTACATCTCATACAGAGCCAGTCGTTTCCTTTGGTATACCATTAAACTACCTAAAAAACGTTTAATGTCTTTGTGTCCCTGAAAGTATTTGCTTTTGTATTCCCACTCCCTGGGCATTTATAAAATAGGTTAAATGGCACTTTTTCCTGTAGACTCTGCTACTTATGCTTTTTTATCCAGAGAAGCACTTGTTTGCCTCTAAACTTTGATTTCTGTCTCAAAATCTGTATTTCTTAACAAACACTCCTCTTAATGGATCCCCACCCCACTGCAGAGTGTGCTGTTTTAAATTATCTTTGAAATAAAACCTTGCTGAAGGCTTTTAATATATGGAAATAAAGTGAGTTCCCTAACATCTCATATTTTCATGCCCAATACCTCAAAACAGTCTGGTGGCTCTATCAGGAATAATTTCCTCTGATAGAAACTGTACTGCTTTACTTGTGATACGTGCTGAAATGTTCAGTGATTCTACAGTTTATAGTATTATAATTTTGCTCGGTTTTCCGAGGTCTGTCTGCCAAGGTCCTTATCAACAATGGCAAGATGCCCGTTTTGATCAACACATACACACTCCAGCTATAAATTCGCTCAAAACGCTTGGGTGGGTGCCTGTGACTTATTTATTTCTGTTTGCCAATTAGGTCTAGAGAGTCATACTAATAGACTCACTGGAGAAAGACAGAAAGAAATCTTGAAAGAAAAGAGCCGAACCAAAAAAGAGAAACCTTTCTGTTTTCTAAATTTAGAATAAATCCATCACTATTTTTGTTTTACCTCAATTAACTTTATCCTTCTGAATTCATGTCATCTCCAAAGAAATTTTTATAGCCTGGGGAATTCCTCCCTTCGTCTGGACTTTAAAAGTTCTTGAGAGATGTCTAGTCCATGTGATCTGAGATCTGAGGGTGTTGGTAGTTCATTACCGTGATGGCGCAGGTGCCGGTCAGGAGCGATAATGTCTGTATTTAATGGTATTTGTGGCTGGCCCCCTGCTTGCAATTACCTGCAAAGTGTGGTGGCTGGATTGAAAGTGTGATTGCAGCAGCACATTTGAAGAGGTATCCTATTGGCTTCTTGATGATAATTTAACCTAAAGCATGTGTGTGTGTGTGTGTGTGTGTGTGTGTGTGTGTGTGTGTGTGTGAGGCACTGCCATTTCCTCATTTCTCCTGAACAGTAAGAGGAAAAATTCCCGGGGAGTTGAACAATTCAAGTAATACATTTCTTCAATACTGCCCTTGCTCAGCCAGCTGAATATTTTCAATAAAACAGCAATTGGCTGTCCTGAACCCATCCCTCAGGCAAGAGACGCCCAGTATGGGGAGAACGTGCGGAGTTTGTGTGACCATGACAACAGAAGGCTGTGACCAAGGTGTCTGGTCTCAGGAGAGTTTTGTGGTCCACGGGGCTCCGAGTCTGCCAGGAGTTGCTGGTGAGTCGAGCATTTTGTACTTATTTGTCTACGGTGAGTGAGGCAGCAGCTGCTACCTTTTTTGTACCCTTAAAAAAAAAAAAAAGAGCCCCGCACAGCTTAGACAGCTAAGCAAGGTCACCCCAGCCACTGCCTGTTGAAATACTGATGCTGCATCTACACGGAGTTGGCTGTGAAAAAAAGCAGCACACAGCACAGGACTTGAGATGCCCACTGCTGTGCAAAGGGTAACAGCAGTGAAAACTCATGCAAATATATAAACCTCGCTCCTAAGAGGCTTTATTCTCTTGAATGGAGCAGTAGAAAGCTTATGCCCACGGTTCTCTGTTTGATATATCACTTTAACAGTTTTCATCATTTTAGTTCCATTTAGAATAGAAATTAATTAAAATGTCTGCCAGTAGCACTTCATATGTTACAAAGAAATTTTCTTTTAGGTTTTATACATTTTTTCATATTGTAAAACCAGTATTTAATCACTGTAGAAAAACTAGACAGCAGGACTATGCCAAATAAAACAATATAAATATCTTTAACAGTTTTATTGCCTTTAAGACATGCTAGGCACTGTCCTAGATGATTTCATATGTTAGGTCATTTAATTCTCAAAGCAACCTTTTGAGGTAGGTTTTTATCTAGCCCCATTCTAGAGATAAGGAAACGGAGGCACAGAGAGGTTAAATAACTTTCCCCGAGTCCCAGAACAGTCTGGCTCCGAAGTCAATGCTCTTTGCCACCCGTTGTGCTTCTCTCTGTGACTACCCCAAATGCCCCTCATCCAGCATCACTTACTGTTAGCCTTAGAGGACAGCATTCCTGACTTTTTTCTATTAATATAAAAAAGAATATGTGATTCACTAGTATATCATACATAAATGTATATTCTATGCATACAATATTTTTTTTTCTACTAGGCCTCAAAATAGGCCTTTTAATTTTTCTCAACCTTATGAATGAAGAAACAAGCTTGGAAGAGCTGAGGGATTTGCCCCAAATCTCACAACTTTGGTGGAAAGCAAACCTTGGTCCAGGTATGCTATCTCCATCAAAGAGATTCTTTTCTCTGCGCTAAGCTGCCTCACTGTCTTTCAGTTTTGATTTTGATGAAAGCACAGTATTTGTTGCTGTCTGAGGTGTCTCTGGGTGGAAGGTGGTTAGGTGGTGTCGTGGGTGGTCTCAATGTCCCACCCAGATCTGCCCTCCCAGCGGAACACCTATCCCCCAGCCGCTGCAGTGCTGGCTGGTGACCATGGCTGGCTGTCCTTTTCTCTAGAGACTTGCCTTCTTATATGGCTCATCTCAGGATCTGCATCTAGGAAACCTGACTTGGGACAGGGAGGAACCTCTGGTGCTGACCACGTGAACACACTCCATGGAACAAAAATCAGCACCCGCCCTGAGGTAAGAGCTGCCCTTTTGGAACTCGGCAACAATTTTCATAATTTTTAACCACATAATTTGCCTTGAGTCAGTAGGGACATTTTCTCCCCAAAAGTCCAGTGACTACTTTTTCAAAGTGTTTTATTAAAATATTTTCTTAAGGTGACTTATATGGACCAAAGAAAGCCCTAAAAGCCATGTTAAACACATTTAATTCGGGGTCATTTCTCGTGTTTCCATATTTCCAAGCTTTAATGCTTTTCTATTTCAAATCAATTACTTTCTATTCATTCTTTAAGCACACATGTTTTGGAGGTATAACAGAAGAATAGCTATGAATAACTACCCTGCCTCCTCCTTTAATTTCATAGTACCCGCATCTGCCTTCCATCTCCTTTGTTGAAAATTTCCTTTTCCCCATCACCATAATTTCATGATAAGCTTTCTCTTACTAAATTGTATATCCAGCTGGTAAGGCATTCTCTGTTGCAGCCATCTCACGGGGTCCTCTCTCCTGATACAATGCTTTCACTTCTGCCCAACTTTCCTCCTTGAAGCCATACGTAGGTACAAAATTCAGAATTTTAAAATTGATTCTTGAATATAGTTACTGTCATCATTTCATGACCCAGGAATATTTGAGCAATAACCGTAATTTCTCAGAAGTGGAGATTCCATCAGCATGTGATGTAATGTTTGAATTTTGTTTGAATTTTCTCATATTTCTCTTTCCGTCCCCATTCCGGCTGACTAATTACTTTTTGTTTGTATTACTGCAGGAGCCTCTGAACTGAGCTGCCTGCCTCCCTTCCCACCCCCAACAATCTCTCCTCTTTAGGGCTATCTCCCTAAGCCTCGTCCTCATCGTGGCATGACCGTGCTCAAGAATTCTCCCTTGGCTCCCATTGCTTGTGGAAGACCATCTGAACATTCTTTAGACCAATCCAGCAACCCCCTAATATTTGTAGGGCTGGAATAAGAGTACAAATAAGATCGCTGGTTCAATAGCCTTCTCTTCTCACCTTATCCCATCACAGGGGGCCAAGGAGGTACGGGCTACAACAAAATTTATCCATAGCTCTCCAGCCTCCACCTGCAGTTGGTTACTTCTTGGCCACTCTTGGATCTAGGGGTGTCCATTAAAGGATATTGATTAAATTAAAATTATAGAATGCATGCAATTGGCTGAATGTCTTTCAAGTCTCATTTATAATTTCTTCCTCTATCTCCTTTTTATTCCTTGCAATTCTTTTTTGTAAAGGCAACTAGAGTCTTTGTCTCACAGGATTCTCAGTCTGAGGTTAACTGCGTAAATCCCTGTGACTTCATTTAACATGTGGCTCTGTCCCCTGTATGTCCTGTCATTGCTGAGGACGGAACTTGCTCAGAGTCAAGTTTGATGTTTCTGGCAAACGACTCTACTAGCAAACTCCTCACATCTCAGTGGCTTACTAGGGCTGATGCTATTTCTTGCTCACAGGGTTTGCAGGTCAGCTCTTCTCTTCTCCAACCTGTGGGTTGTATTCAGGTCTTCTTTGCATGTCTTCTCATTCTGGCACTCGGGGTGAGGTAGCAGCTGCCACCTGGTGCTTGCCCTTTCCATGGCTGAGGACAGAAGCTCAAGGAAAGAAGAGCCAAACCACTCAGATGCATTTGCTTCTGTTTGGAGGTAGCATATGTCAGGTTTGCTCACATTCCATTATTCAAAGGCAGTCTCATGACCAGGTTCAAAGTCACTGTGTCATGCCAGGAGATCAGGACAAGCTTGGAGAGGAGATGAATGATTACGAACAAATAGATATTAAGTAGTTTGTTGTTTGTTTGCTTATTGGAGATGTTAGAGTCCTTAAATATAAAGCCTACAGAATGGTGCTATTCTAATCCTCCTGTTTTTGTATCTGGAGTTGGAATTTAATATAAAAAGGAAACTTCTCCTCATTAACTATTTACCTTAAGGTACCATTCGTAAAGGAAAGGCAAAGTGAATACTTGATGTTTTCTCTTTAATTTGCTTATTATCAAAATACGGTTTGTTTCCTACTGTCTGTCAAAGTGACCTGTGAGTACTCTGAAGTTGGAGGGGTAACGTGAACTCATGGATTGACACATCGTTGACACATTTCAGTCTACTGAAGTTATCCTTATTGATGTCAGCCTTATTAAATGATCACATCGTTGACTCATGGGAGCCTATTCCAGTTCCTGAGTCCTTTAGAGGTGACCCTGGGGCGTGTGCACACTTTCTTTGCTTTCTGGTGTGAGCTCTTGCTCATTTTCTGCCCCAGACTTGGAATCTGACATTTCTCCAAGAAACTCTAGTTTTTCTCAGTGGAAAATGGTATTTAGAGCCTATAATCTTGGCACTAGAAGTGTTCTTTGCTGCTGGGTTAGTCATTGTTTCTAGGCCTTTTCAGTGTATAGAATTTTAAAAAAAAATGTGTTTTGGTTTTAGATAAAAATACATTGTGAGTTCATATGAACACTTCCAATTTAAACTCAAGGTTCTTGCAGTCTCTCAATACCCAAATCTGATCCTGATTCAAACAGTTAAAATATGACATCCAGGAAAAAGTAAACACTGAATTCAATTTGATGATATTAAGGAATTACTACTATTTTTTAGGTGTGATAATGTTATTGTTATTATATTTCTAAAAGAATGACTATGTCTTCTAGAGAGACATGCATACTGAAATATTTGTAAATGAAATTCCATGTTACAGGGAATTTGCTTCAGGAAAATCCAAGAGTTGGGTAGGAGAAATGGACAGTGTATGAATGAAAGAAAATTGGTCATGAGTTGTTAATTGTTGTTTCAGGGTAATGAGTATAAGGAGGTTGGTTATTCTGGACTCTATATTTTTACATGTTAAATTTTTTTCTTTGCTTGGTAAATTGGTATCCCTGGGTGCCAGTAAATATGTTATGCTTGTTCTGTTTGTTGGACAGTTTAGATTTCCGATATCTAACATACATAAATTTGCTTTTGTGCTTTTTTTTTGTAAAAAAAAAAAAAACCTATAAAATATGTTTAAAATTTTTAGTAATATATTTTTAAAAAGAATATTTAATGACATGGGAAAATATTCACATTATATAAAGTGAAAAGGTAGATATGCTACTTTTACAAAATAATTCTGAGTTCGTAGAAGGAAAAAAGTGTGTTTGTGTATATATATATGTGTATATGTATATATACATATACACATACTATATAGTAAAGACTGCAAGGACTGACCCTAAGTGATGGATGGTCCTCTCTCTGTTACAGACTTTTCATTTTCATCTTTGTGTTCTCCTGCATATTCTATTTTTCAACAAACATATATTATTTTCATAGTCAGACAAAAAGATAAATGTTATTGACTAAGTGACTTTAAAACAATGACTATTTCTCCACTTCCTTGCTTGTATGCTTTTATGATAATGGCATCTCCCATTTCCAAGCTATTACCAAATGCTATGAGATTGCAGCTGCTTGAATGCCCATGTGCTCCCCTCTCCTCTTGTCATCTTCCTTTGAGCTGCATCTTCCCTGCCTTCAGTGGCCCTCATCTTTCTTCCCCTGCTGGATGTCCAGAGCCATAAAAGTCAGGACCTTAACTCAAGGTGAGAAACAACGCAACTTTACTTCTCACTGCTCAGTGTTTCGTCTCTGTTCCTTGCCTGGCTAAATTTTTTAGACTTTATTTTTTAGAGCAATTTTAGAGAAATTCACAGCAAAATTGAGAGGGAGATACAGAGATTTCCCATATACCTCCTGTGCGCACACACACACAGGCTCCCTATTCTCAGCATCTTCCATCAGAGAGTGATGCATTGGTTACAACTGATGAAGCTACATTGACTTACAGTCTTGGCATTGTACATTCTATGGGCTTGAATAAAAGTATAGTGACACGTATCCATCATTAGGGTATCGTACAGAGTATTTTCACTGCCTTAAAAATCCTTTGTGCTTTTCCTATTCTTCCCCCCGCCCCCTATCCCAGACCCCCAGTAACCATTGATCTTTTTACTGTCTCCATAGTTTGGCCGTTTCCAGAATGTTATGCAGTTGGAATCATACGGAATATAGCCTTTTCACTTCTTTCACTTAGTAATTTGCATTTAATGTTCCTCCATGTCTCTTCATGGCTTGATAAACGTATTTCTTTTAGCACTGAATAATATTCCTTTGTCTGGCTTGATTTTTTTCATCTCTAGTTTTCTTATGTATATCATAATTTAACAATAATTTAATAAGAGTGCATGGCATTTATAGAGCTTTTGCTAAGTGCCAGGCATTTTGTTAGTTACTTGACATGCATTAACTTATTTAGCCCTCCAAACAGCCTTAGGATTTAAGAATTACTTCTAGTCCTTACAACTCTGCAACATAGCAATTTCTATCTGTGCTGAATGGGCACAGCTCAGAGAGAGTTTACAAAACTTGTCCAGCCACACTTCACAAGAGGCCGAGTTGGTTCAGATTCATGTCTATCTAGGTCCAAAGTTCATGGTTTTCCCACTCTTCCCTGTTGCCTTCTTTTACAAGGAAAAGAAGGAAAGAAACTCCTCAAATTACCCTAAAGCAGAGATGTGCAAAAACTTAGAGAGGATTTAAAAAGGGATTTTATTGTATCTGTTTAATTATTCTGTGTTCTATGTACCTTTCATATTAGCCCTATAAACTTGCTCTTGTGTCATTGGCTTCATTCTTAAAAAAAAGTAGAATTCAAAATGCATAATAATAACATTTCAGGTTAAACATTTAGGAAGGACATAGAGAACCAGCTGTCTAGCGGTGCTCTGTGCAGAGGCAGAAGAGCCCCAGAGCAAGAGGGGCATCAATGGGGAGGAAACAATCAGAAATAAAAGAATCACACCCCAGCAAGAAAGGAAACCTGAGAGCCCCGGCGGTGCCCGTCTCAGGGCTTCAAAAAGTAAGCAAAGGAACTGAAGTGCATCCTTTTCAAGGCGATGTCTTCACATCAGCTTTAACAACCTGAGCAATGTCATCTTTGGCATCGTGTGGCTTAACGAAAACATGTTCTTCCATGTTGTAAAAAATTGGAAAGTCCATAAAACATAGTGTACTTTTAGAAATGAAAACCAAAACTAAAGGGTATTTCTCCTGGAGGGCCGTCTGCCAATAAACAGAGTGTATCTTTGGTGTTTCTCAAGCCACCGATTGGGATGGTGCATCCCCTGCCCCCGTCTGACGGCCAGTACTGCCAGGGTTCCAGCACTGTAGTTACGCCCATGGCCAGCCTGGCTGGATGGAGCCTGCTGGGGAGAAGGACATGTCTCCTTATCACCTCGTGCCTCTCCCTCATTTACAGACTAATTCGGTGCTCCTGGGACCCTGCTGCTGAGCTGTGTCAAGTGGAAAGCTGACAACCCATGGGGGTGCAGCCAATGACTTACTTGTCCTGGGAAGATGCTTGCATTTTTACAGGCGTCTTGGGCAGAGAATGTCTTAAGCCGGAGGAAGAGGTTTAATCACAGAGATTTCAGACTTCAGGAGAAGCTAAAACAAGTGATGTTTGGGGGTAAAGAGAGCCTCATGCTCCCAGCAAATCACCCTGTACATGAAGCACAGATGGACACGAACTCTTTAAAACAGTAACAGTCTGAGGCAGTGCTATCTGTGGACGTTTTTTATTACATTGAAGGAGCACTTCCAATTGAAGAAATCCCACCACCATGGGCTGGCTTGGAGACAAAGGCAGTCCAGTTTCATAACTCCTTTTGTTCAAGTTCAACTCATATTCCAAATATCAATTTGTTAACTGTGGAAAACAGAACCATATCCCAGTGTTCCAGGCCCAAAACATTGAAATATAAAGTTGTTTCTCCAGCTCCTTAAAAGTCTCCTTCTCTGATGGACACAGACATCTTTATCCCTAGCCCAACCCCTCCTGTGAGTTGTCATGGAATTCCCTTCCTTTTCCCATTTCCTTTGTTCATTTGCATGGAACTTGACTATTACTGTTCCTCCTAGGAATGCAAAATCTACCCGGTCCTTTTATTATCTCTTCCTGGGACATCTTCCCTTCTCTACTTTGCTCAAGACCAATGATTCATTTCTTGAATACATTCCTATACATTTCTCCTCTAGACTAGAGTCTCTAACCTTCCAGGAAGCTAAATTCTTAAGCAATACTGAAAAGAGGCTGAAGAAGAGGGACCTAGGCTTTTCTTCAAGTATTTGGGAGGTCGGGACCTTTCTACTAGGAAGCATCAGAGGTACACCAAGGATATAACTCTGGGTTACTTACAGCTTATTGTGCATTTAGTGAATGGCTAATAATTCATTTCATTGTCCTGGTTCAATAACTCTCAGTTTTCCTCTTTTATTGTTTTCATCAAATTCTAGGGAAAATAGCATCTTCAAATATTACAAAGGAGAGGTATTGAGCTGGCTTGACCACTCTTTTCCCGCACCAACTGTTGTTTGCAATAAAAATTCTGGTGCCCAGAGAGTGCAGAGGGCAGAAGCTGCAGCACCTCTTCCCCTGGAATGGAGCCCAAATAAGGCTGATTCCTAGTTAGATGCCCTGAGCGTCTATTGCGTACTCTGTTTGTTAAAACGTAGGGCGGGACAGGTCCTGTTACTCACGCTAAATCATGTACACATTTACACATTAGCAAGAAATAGGCAGGGTCTGCTCAGGTGGTGGTGTTCTGGCTGGGGACCAGTTTGTGCCCTGTGAGTCTGGGAGGAATGGGGAACCTGGGCCCTGCAGGACTGACCACCCCAACTTGCCAGCAGGTGTGGGGATAGAGGCAACACTGCAGACTGATTGAGATTGCACAGCCGAATGATGCTTCTCTTGGTTTTCACATGTAAAGGCTGGTGTCTGGGGCCAATTGTTGGCAAAACAGAGCAGAGAGAATTTTGTTTTCCCTCCTAACATACCCAGCATTCTTCTTCTAATCTTCTTTTCTCTTTATCCCACACCAAATCCCTCAAACCTTCCTTTTTTCCTTTACTTTATCCATATCTTAACTCCCAAAGAATCTGAGATCTATTCACCATATAGTGAAATTGGCTGGTAATAGAGCAAACCTCTTTGGTTCTTTTTTTTTTTTCTTCTGTCTGTCTCTCTCTCTCTCTTTTTTTTTTTTTTTTTTTTTTTTTGACTGAAGGCTGTGATTCTCAGGTTGCCTAAAAAATGTCAGTTCTGAGGTTGCAGATCTTCTGACCACATATCACTACCCCTATACTGTGAACAAGAGCCTATAGGGCATTGCAGTGCTGTTTGTCACAGTTGGAAAAAACGGGCTGAAGGTCAACGGTGTGAAGAACTAAGGGTCTTCCTGTGGGAAGGAGTGAGTGGTTGGAAGGAATTGATATTCTGCCTCCCCCTCACTCCCCTTGTTGTAGGTTAAACTGTGTTCCCCAAAAAGATAAGTTGAAGTCCTAACCCCCTGAACCTGTGAATGTGACCCTATTTGGGAATTGGATCTTTGCAGATGTTATCAAGTTAAGGTGAGGTCTTGGTGGGGTAGGGTGAGCCCTGGTGCAATAGGACTTATCCTTAAGATAAGAAAATGCAGAGCCAGGTACAGAGGGAAGGATGCTTAAACGTGGGCTCTGTGCACTGGTGCCAAATTGAATCGGAGAGTTTTGGGTGAAGTAGAAAAGTATAGCTTTATTGTTTTGCCAAGCAAAGGGGGACACAGTGGCTCATGCCCTCAAATCCCCCCAACCTGGGGGGATTTATTGAGGAGTTTTATAGCCATGGTTCGAGGGTGGGGTTGCTGATAAAGATCAGGGTGTGTGCATCCCCTCCCTTCTCTGATTAGCAAGGCTTTGAACCTGCCCTTTGGAACTCAGGGAAGATCATGGAGGCTGAAGCCTATTCCCCACAAATAAGAAATAGAGGACACAAAAAGGCTTCCATGCCCGGGAGCTCAGCAGATTCTTTCTTGGTTTCAGGAAGACGATGATGACACACAGGGAGAGCGCCAGGTGGCCATGCAGGTGGGGAATGTAGTGATGTGTCTACAATCCAAGGCATGCCAAGGATTGCTGACAAATGCCGGAAGCTGGAAGAAGTGAGGAAGGATTCTCTTGTACGGGTCGCAGAGGGAGCAGGACCCTGACAACGCCTTGATTTGGGACTTCTAGTCTCCAGAACCGTAGACAATAGGTGTCTGTTGTTTGAAGCCACCCAGTTTGTGGTACTTTGTTATGGCAGCCCTAGCAAATGAATACATTCTCCCCGACCACCTCCTGCCCGCATCCCAAGGTGCAGGCAGTCACCTCTCCCACTCCTGCCTGACACCAGCCCCGCTGGTGACTCAGAACTGCAGCCCATGTTTATTGCCCCCTCATTCCCTGGTCTGGCCCCTTGCAGAGCATTGAGTCCGTGACTTTGGGTTGCCTCCTGATCTTTCAGAGGAAGATAAACACAATGTGGACCTAACTGTGCACCTTCAGGATGAAACCAAGGGCCCATCAGCTGTGAAGAGAATCAGAAGAGAAACCAAATAAAGTCCTGACTTTGATCCTAAATTGTTTCTCTAGAGCTAGAGAAAATGGACTTTTTGATAAGAGGAAGGGCCCAGTCAGGGTGTCACATGTGTGCAGATTCCCTGTGGTCTGAGTCTTCATTACATTGGAGTCTGCATTTCCTCCAAGGATGCCTTTAATTTGTCATAGAGGTCCCTGACTTTCTGTGCGGGCAGGGGGAGAAGTGAAAAGGGAGTAGGATAGAGATTACAGCAAGGCTCTCCTTAACCTTCTCCAGGTCCAAGCAAACTGTAAACATTAAAGGGGTTCTTGGAGGCGAGATGGTCACACAGTGATTATTCCAGAATGCCTGTGGTCTGTCTCATCTCACTTCACTCTCTGACACCCTTACTCTTGGTGTATGTAGATGTACAGTGTCCTGGAAATAATAAGTCTTGAAAACTATCATTTATCAAGTGCTGTACACCATACATCTATTATTTCATATCCTTACAGTAACTCTGCAAGCACACACAATCCCTGTTTTACAGATTAGGCTCAGAGAGACTACAGAATTTGCTCAAGCCACAGAGCCAAGGGTGGCTGAACCAGCAACCAAGGCCAGACAGGATGTCTTCCCACTAGACAGTACAACCTGTCCACAAAGACAAACACACCTTCCGCTAACCTCGGGCAGCAGGATTCTCTGGCAGTCAGTTTTCCTTGAGTTAGGAAAACCACCTGGCTAACCCTTTCTTTATAGCTCTCGTAACCATTCTCAGTAGCCTCTGCATTTTTTTTTTTAAAGAAATGTGTACCTAGAAGAAAATAAAGTAAATTAAATATAACTCTCCCAGGTCAAGCAGGTAGATCAAAAAGTTCCCTGATCGCTTCATGGTTTTGCGATAGTTGCACTTCGTTAAAACCCAATTTGCATTTTACACTGAAAGCCTTTGTTACACCTGTGTTACCCTGTGTTCTACCTCTCCACACCCATTGCCCAAAGCCTTTCTGTAGATCAATAAATACAATGTCCTGAATTTAGAAAAGCGGAAAAGTGGAACAGATCCAAGTCCCACAGGTATCTAGGTGTCCTTCACTTCTTTAAATGCATGACGGCCTCTGGTTAAGGAGAAAGTTTGTTTCACTCCTAAATTTCTGAAAGGTATTGATCCACCTTTTAGGCTTCTGCATATCTATTCCCAGCCCGGGGAACTATTTAGCAATTAAGCATAGTTGTGAATTTTGGTTTTAGATAAGATGGAGAAGGTCAAAGCAAGGGGATTAGATAAACAGGGTTATTTCATTTTACAAGTGGGTGCTTAAGACCTCTCATACGAACGTTACTTGGGGAGACGGCACCAGTGGGTGGTTCTCTGTGCCCCTGGAGGCTGTCACTCACAAAAATGACCCTGTTAAGATTTAGACTAGTCATGACGTAGAGCAGTGGTCAGGAAGCTTTCTCTGTAAAGGGCCAGAGAGATATTTCTTTAGGCTTTGCAACGACTCAGCTCTGCCCTCTGCGTGTGAGAGGTGGCATCAGCGATGCACAAGTGAGTGAGTGGCTGTGTGTCAGTAACACTTTATTTACGAAAGCAGTCGGTGGCTTGGGTCTGGCCGGTGGGTTATAGTTTTCTGAGCACTGAGGCAGAGCAACCAGAGGGAAAAGTTACTTCATCATTGGAGCGGTTGGCTGAGGTGCTCCATGGCAGGCTTTTAAAAACAGAACGGGCCTTCCGTTGTTTGTGTTGGCCCACATGCACTGATTCCTCCACTTGGTACCTTCAAACTTTGCTTTAGAGGGTGCTCCACATCACACACACCGTCTAGTTCCCACAGGACACACTGTGCCTGGACACGCAGACTCTCATAGGGTCGTCACAGGGTTACCAAGTACTGTAATCTCTTCGCTGCGAACACCATTCAAGCACCATTCAAACATGTGGAGAAATATTTCTCTACACGTCTTGCCCTGTGTCCTCTAAGCAGAAGATGGCATTTGTGGGGAGTGGGGGACACGTGTAAGGGATCTAGCAGTGACAGAGTGTGGGAAGATCTGAGTCTTGCAAGCACTTGAGTAGGAGAAAAGGCACATTAATGAACGCATCAAATCTTTTCTCCCAGATGTATCTTGTCATTCCAGAAAAGAAGTGCTTGAAAAAGCACAAAGATGGGGGTGTATCAGATGGACACAAGAGCTAGGTGAAAGACTACTGATAAAATAATTTGAGCATTGACATGATAATGTAGTGTTGGAATGTAATCCAAAGTTGAAAATAAAGGCTAATGAGTTTATACTGATATAAATAAATGCTTGAGTAAATAAATGGGGCCAGTAGGCAAATCTCTCATACAGAAGTCTTCCAAATAATTTATTCAGATAATTTACCTCAGGGTGTTGGAGTACTACTCCCCATCCCTTAAGTGTGGGCTATGCATAGTGACTTCCTTCCACAAAATATATTATGCGAGGCAGAAAAAAGAGTAACTGTACAAAGGAGGAGCCTGACAGTCATAACCTTGGCCGTGTGATCAAGGTTAACATCAATAGTGATCAGTCATGTTGGTAGCATGTACCCTTGATATGACTGATGTGCTGAGTGATATTTATCTTTCTGTGGTCTTTTCCCAAAAAACTCACAATCCCATTCTAACCGTGAAAGATACCAGATAAACTCCAGTTAAGGGACATTCTATAAAATCGCTAACCAGCATTCCCCCAAACTGTCAAGATCACCAAAAGCAAGGAAAGCCTGAGAAATGAACAGTCTAGAGGAGCCTAAGGAAACATGATAACTATGTTTGATGTAGTATCCCAGGTGGGATCCCAGGGGGATAAAGGGCATGAGGTGAAAAGAAAGGAAATCAGAATACAGCATGAACTTTAGTTACTAATGATATATCGATACTGGCTTATTAGTTGTAACAAATAAGTCATACTAACGTTAAGATGTCAGCAGTAGAGGAAACTGGGTGTGGTATATAGGAACTCTTTTGTTCTATCTTTGCAACTTTTCTGTACCTCAAAAAACTATTATAAAATAAAAAGTCTATTTTAAAAAATGGGCAGCAGATTTGAACAGATACTTTACCAAAGAAGACACACAAATGGCTAATAAGCACATGAAAAGATGCTCACCATCACTAGTCATCAGGAAATGCAGATTAAAACCACAATGGGATACCACTCTACATCTGCTCGAAAGGCTGAGATTATAAAGACAGACAAAAAGAAGTGTTGGCAACGATGTGGAGGAACTGGAATGTTTATACACTTTCAACAAGAATGAGAAAATGGTACAACTACTTTGGAAAACAGTTTGGCAGTTTCATAAATTTATATGTACAGTATCATATGACCAAATCATTCTACTCCTAGGTATTCACCCAAGAGAGATGAGCACCTATATCCACATGAAGACACATACACGAATGTTTATAGCTGCTTTATTTGTAATAACCCCAAACTGAGAACAACCCAAATATCTATTAACAAAAGTGAAATGATGAACAAATTGTGATGTAGCCACATAATGGACTCTCACCAATGAAAAGAAACTACAGCAACACGATGGATGAATCTCAGAAACATTGTGCTTAGCCAGACACAGAAAATACATGCTGTATCACAGCACTCACATGAAGTTCTAGCAAATCTCAAGGGATAGAAGGCAGATCAGCAGTTGCCTAAGACAGGGGTGCGGGAATTGACTTTGAAGAGGCAAGAGGGGACTTTTTGGACAGAGGAAATGTTCTGCATCTTCATGGTGGTGATTACATGGGTGTTTGCATTTGTTAATACTCATCCAACTGTATTTTACAATGGGGCATTTTATCTTATGTAACTATACTTAAAACTTTTTTTTTTAAATTGAGAAAGTCCTGGCTGGCTCTCTGAGATCCTTCAGGGATGACAAATTGTCCTCCTGGCTCCATGGCCCTTCCACCATCCCATCCCATCCCATCCCATCCCATCCCATCGCATCCCATCCCATCTCCAGGGAGTAAGGCAGCTGTTTGACATGTGACCCTTAAAGATGGAGGGGTCCTACTCAGGAAATCAGGTGATTTCAGAAGGCAGAAAGATCAATGGGGTAATCAATGCTAGTAAGACTCATAGAGATCTTGGAGTGTGCCTGGAAGAGAGGAGGAAGGAGACACACCTTTTCCACTTCTCCATGACTCTCAGAGGCCACAGAAGAAGATCCCAAGGTCTAATGGGAGCACAGAAGTTAGCAGACAGGTGGGAGGTGTAGAGCTTCCTGAGTGCGGGCTAAAAGGACACACAGCTGTCCCTACACAATGAGGGAGTGCTCTGTGAGGGGGCTAGTGTAGAACAAAATATGGTCTTAGGAAGCCATGCATCTGGCTTACACCAAGACTCCGCAGCAGCAGTGCCACGGAAATAAGGTGGCCCCAGGTCAAGACCAGGTCTTCCTCCCACTACTGATGCTCTCAGGCATGCATGAGAAAAGGATTTCTCTTCGTGGCTCGGCTTGGAGTTGGTTAAGTTGGAGTAGACAATGTCAATTCAGAGAGAGAAAGCTTGGAACTATGGATAGTGACAGCTAATAATATTGAATTTTGACAGAATAGTAAACAGAGAGCCTAAGACTCTAATAACCAAGTTGGATTATAAATATCAGGGGACTAGCCTAAGATTTAAACAAGAATAGGCCAAAAAATATGAGAGTTAGTCAAAAATTATCCGCACTCTGGCTGTGTGCAGATTTATTTTAATTAACTTTTAGAAAAGACAATTACATCATTTTTCAACATAATCGCCTTGCCTTTCAATACACTTTGTCCATCTGTCAACAAGCTTTCATATTCCCTCATTAAAAAATGTTTTAGGCTGAGCTGCAAGCCATAAATGCACCAGTCTTCACTTCTTCATCAGAAGTGAATCTTCATCTTCTCAAGGGATCAAACAGGTGAAAGTCCAATGGAGCAAGATCAGGACTGTAGGGAGGATGCTTTAACACCTCAAAACGAAGTTTTTGCAGACTGTCGACAGTGTGGGCAGAAGTGTGCGTGCCTTGTCATGTGCTGTCATGCAAGATCACAACGCCCTTGGATAGCATCCTCTGCATTTAATCAGAAGTTTAGGCTTCAGCTCTTCAATAAGCATCTCACTGTAATAAGCACTGTTGATTGTTGAACTTTTTCCTGATAATGTTTCAATACTGGCTCTTGAGAATCTCAGAAAACCGTAAGCACCAATTTTCTAGCTGATGGTTGACTTTTGCACTTTTTCTTGGTCAGTGATTGAGGATGTTTCCATTCCATACTCTGCCATTTACTCTCAGGCTCGTAGTGAGGGATCGTGTCTTGTCATCAGTAATGATTCTCTTTAAGAAACTTTCACCTTCCTTAGAATATCAGTTGGTCCAAATTTTGTTTGCAGGTATCCAAACACTCCTGTTTATGATTTTCCATGAGTTGTTTCAGTACGCATCTCGCACAAACTTATTGAAACCTAAATCTGTCATGGATTACTTTGTTTTGAGGTGTTAAAGCATCCTCCTCATAGTCCTGATCTTGCTCCATCGGACTTTCACCTGTTTGGTCCCCTGATAGCAGCCCTACAAGGAAGAAGATTCACTTCTGTTGAAGAAGTGAAGACAGCGGTGCATTCGTGGCTTGCAGCTCAGCCTTGAACATTTTTCTTAAGCTCTTTATTGGAATATAATTGCCTTACACTGTTGTGCCAGTTTTTGCTGTACAACAAAGTGAATCAGCTGCATCCATACATATATCCCTATATCCCCTCCCTCCCACAACTCCTCGAACATTTTTTAATGAGGGGATATGAAATCTTGTTGACAGATGGACAAAATGTATTAAAAAGCAAGGAGGTTATGTTGAAAAATGATGTATTTGTCTTTTCTAAAAGTTAATTAAAATAAATCTGCAAACAGCCAGACTGAGGATAATTTTTGACTCACCCTTGTATGCATGCTCTGTGTAGATTGGAAACTTAAAGTTTTGAGAATATAGCCACAAGCTTCATTTAAAAAAATATTTGCATTGGTACACCTCAGTCTGTTACATTTATATAGGAATAGTACTTTTATAATATACTGTTATGTAACTTGCTATTTTCACTGGGCTACATATCAGGAACATTTGTCCATGTCAATATATAGTCTTCTATGACATAATTTTTAATGTCTATGCAGGTTTCCATCATTTAAACGTACATATTTTACTTAACTAGTAACTTATTTTTGGACATTAAGGCTCTTCCAGTTTTCCAGTGTTACAAATAAATTTGATAAAGCATCTTAGGCATATATCTTTTCACACATCTCTAATTCTTTCCATAAGATAAATTCACAGTTAAGGGATGACTGAAACATAGGGTAATGCAAATTTTAAGGTTCTTAACACTCTTTATAAGGTTTGTACCAATTTATGCTTCCACTAGAAATGAACAATTTTTAAAGGTTAATTTTCTATTGAACTATACCTCTCTTCTGGCTCAACAATTCTTTGAATTGGCTGAAAGGGTGGCCATACACTCACCTCCTTTTCAGTATTCTGCCAGTTAGGGTGAATTTAGTTCTGGTAAAATTAACAATACTAGCAGTGCTGGAGTTTATCCTCAGTTTAACTTCAAAAATGCCTGTGTTCATGTCATGATAGTAATAGTGATGGAGTTAATCTTTACTGAGAGATTATTACACGACAGGCAGCATTTGCACTGCTTCACAGGTATTAACAGTCCTATGGGGCAAAAACTATTACTGTCTTCATTGTAAAGAAGAGGAGACCAAGTCATAAAAATGATAAGAGCCTGGACCAGTGCAGTTTCTCCGTGTGAATATGTATCCTCGTAACCTGGATTGTTTCAGTATTGCTGCACATTGTATTGCTTTGCATTTGCATCAGATCAGAGTTAATTTTCTCTCCTACAGACTGAACACTAACTCACAGAGAAACCTCTACTCTGAATAGGAGATATTGTGCTTGGTGGGTCTCCGGGCCTCTATGGCAAAATCCTATAGACTCTGTCCCTCACTTCATCTTAAAGATGGGAATATATTACTGCTCTAACTCCCAAGCTCAGTGTTGTGACATACTGTCCAGTCAGTTGTGGAGTTTGCCTCAGGCAATCTGTTATAAGTAATAAAGTTCTGAAGTTTGCAAATGGTTACTTTTCATGAAAATTGCAGTGGATGCAGGGTTATCCTTGTGCTAAGGTCGCTCTCGTTCCCACAAGTTCCCACGTGCTTTCAGAGCGGGGACAGAGCCGGTGAGGGGGAGGAAGGCAAACGACCTGCAGCCCATCTTATTCTCACACCTGGGGAGGTGGTGTCACACGCCTACGTGGGTTTCTGCAGGAAAAGCATTGGGAACCACGGCTCCAAGCTGAAGGAATAAAGGGTGGAGGGAGGATAGTTAAAACCACTGAAGAGTGGGAAAAGTTATTTTTGCCTGAACACAACAGCAAAGAATTTGAAAACGTTTTCATTTCCAGTCTTCTTTCCTTAATTAGCATCAAGAAGTCAAATTCAATACCCTATCTATCAAAAAAAAAAAAAAGAAAGAAAGAGAAAGAAAGAAAAGAAAGAAAAGGACAAGATACGTGTTCACAGCAGGCAGAGATGGTTAAAGCACTGTTTGTGCTCGAGCATATCAAAGGCTAGCAAGACAGCCATGAAAAGAACGGGACCTCCCCAAAATCTTTACTGTTAAAAAAATGTTTTCTCATCAATGAATAGCTAGCCAAGGCCAGATAAGCAGCATGAAAAGCAGAGGGAAAAAAAAAAACTTTTATTTGTTTATTCAGAGCGTTGTTCTTAATAATTCATTTGCTTATAACGTCCGGAAGGAGACTGCCATCCCTCACCCACTGACTGGTTGGGAAAGGTCTGCTCCCACAGAGAAGTGGGTCCCTTTCTTTCATTACTTTGTGCAGTTTAGGTTATCAATGCTTTCGCTTGTTGCTAAGCAGTTAGTGTCACTCTCTGCTAACGAGGTCAAGGGCATGGACTATAAACCTAATCAGGACAGTTAACTTGTTGTATTGCATAGTTACAAACTATAGACCTAATCCCAGGTACACATCTTCTGTTTACTGTCTATGTTCAGGGCCAGTGCAAGTCCCAGCCTCCACCAGAGAAAGAATTCAAAACAGTGCCATTTCGGTGTGCATCTTCTATGAATCACAAATCACTGTAATTATTCTCTGGTATCAAAGAATAAACATTTTCCTATTTAAGGGCAGCCTAACCAACAGTATTTTCAACTCTCAAGCCCTTCCTATTGCTTATATGGCCTCTCTGCCTTTTTTTTTTTTTTTTTTAAGCTCTTTATTGGGGTATAATTGCTTTACACTGTTGTGCCAGTTTTTGCTGTACAACAAAGAGAATCAGCTGTATTTACACATATATCCCCATATTCCCTCCCTCGACTCCCTTCCACCCTCCCTATCCCAGCCCTCTAAGTCATCACCCATCATGGAGTTGATCTCCCTGTGTCATGCAAGAGCTTCCCACTAGCTCTCTATTTTACAGTTGGTAGTGTATGTATGTCAATGCTACTCTCTCACTTCGTGCCAGCTTCCCCTTTGCACCCCCCCACCCTGTGTCCTCAAGTCTGTTCTCTACATCTGCATCTTTATTCTTGCCCTGTCGCTGGGTTCATCAGCACCATTTTTTGGATTCCATATATATGGGTTAGCATACAGTATTTGTTTTTCTCTTTCTGGCTTACTTCGCTCTGTATGACAGTCTCTATGTCCATCCACCTCACTACAAATAACTCAATTTCATTCCTTTTTATGGCTGAGTAATATTCCATTGTATATATGTGCCACATCTTCTTTATCCATTCATCTGTTGATGGGCATGTAGGTTGCTTCCATGTCCTGGCTATTGTAAATAGTGCTGCAGTGAACTTTGTGGTACATGTTTCTTTTTGCATTATGGTTTTCTCTGGGTATATGCCCAGGAGTGGGATTGCTTTGACAGGCATTTTCCCCCAAATGACTTTTGTTGGAGATTAATATCAAAGGAGCATCCTCCCATTATGCAACAGTCCTCTGATTTTGAAAGTTTTTTTTACATGGGATAAATTTTCTTTAATGTTTTTGCTTTTTTTCTCTCAGTAAAAGTCACACATATGCATTGTAGAAATAATAAAATGCAGAAAAGCATAAATTAAAAAATCTCCTTTAGTCAATGTGGGAAGAATTTTTTTAAAAGAAACTAAGCCTAAATGATGAAGCAGCCTTTAGCATTTAAGTGATTTGATTAAATTCCTCTAATAAAATTCTATGCTATAGGAATGATTCATAACTATGTTCTCATGCCATTGTTTTTACAATGTTGTTTATTATTATTTATTATTTAAATAAACAATAGTTTATTTAAAATGTCATTATGGTTTTTTTCTGTTGCATAAAATGTCCATCTCTGCTGAGAGATGCCATTAGTTGCTTTCCTATAAAGCATACTTTCGAATGTATCTTTTTAAGGAAATTACTGGCTTTAAATATTACTGTCCTTATAATAGCATAGACTGTGATAATCCTGGAGACTAAATATTTCAGAAGAAACTTGTGTAAATAAGGACAATAATACTTACCACTTGAAATCATTATGTTGAACACAAACTTATGCAGTGCTATATATCAATTATATCTCAATAAAACTGGAAAAAAGATTTACATACACAAATATTTACCACTTGAAGAGATTAAAAGGTATTAGTGCATTTGAGCAGATAAGACTGTTTATACCTAACACCTAAGATTCACAGTTATTAAATACCACCACTAATCATAGTTGTGAAAAACTTTATTTCAAAATGATGTGATAGATCAATGGATTTAAACCACTTTCGCCTTTCTTGCTTTACCTTGATAGCAGCATATTTTGACCATGTATTTCTACTCGTAACATATCAAATTGGTTGGATAATTGATTGCATCTCATTTTTATATACATCAGGAAAAAGAAAGAGACATTTCCATGACTTTAAAGCAGAATAGGATAGGAGAGCATAGGATAATGATTTTCAGTTTCAGTCTAATTCTAAAATTTCCGAAGAAAAAAAAGGCAGGGAAATAGAATGCGGAGGAAGCAGCTAGGAAGAGGAGCAGCTAGTGTTTACTTCATTAACTGAGAAGAGTGCTATAGGCAAAGGGTCTGTTGCATAGCAGGTGACCAACTCTTCCTCTATAACTGGGAGCCTCCCGCAAGGGCAAGAGTGCATCCTACAGTCCCCGAGGGAAGGAAATAATCCATCCACCCCTTCTGACTCAGGAGAAACTGATCTGTTGCCCGGAGCTGGGTACCTCGGGCAGCTCTGCCTGGCCAAGCGCCGAGAAACGCTAAGAAGAGTCGGGATTCTTGTCCTGAAGAATCGCAGAATGGCTGGCAGACTCCAGAGACTTGCATTTCTCACGAAGTCTGGATGAAAGTGTATTACCAGTATCACAGCAGTCCAGCAATCTCCCCTAGGATGCAGAAGACTTGTGTGCCCAAGAGAAAAAGCCTTGACCCCTGAGAGGCAGAGTGACATGGGAAAGAACCAGAACACCTGTTTTCTTTCTTTCCCTGCTAACTTACAGATTTGCTGCATGATCTTGGACAAATCACTTCATCTCTGTAGGTATTTAGTTTCCTGATGGGTGTCATGTGATCCTTTCCAGCCTTGACACTGGTGAGTCTGCTCCCATGTCGGGCCGTAAAGCACAGTGCTGCTGCCTGGCCTTGCGAATACTATACAAATTGAGAGCTACTGCTGGTGGGTTTCTTCAGGTTCCTTTGGAGTTCACAGACTCCAAATTTCATAATAAAAACAAAAACATATACCACTGTCTCATTGCTTCCTTATACCATCTTACTCACCACAATATTAATGCTTACCTTTCACCCGCAGAGGCAATGACAACAAGGTCATTTCCATAAAGAAATGACAAGTCACTCAAAGCTTTCCCTTGAAGTCTCCTTTCTCTCTGCTGGTCAGAAGCCTTTGCTCTTCAAATAAGAGAGGCCCAGGGACTTCCCTGGTGGTGCAGTGGTTAAGAATCCACCTGCCAATGTAGGGGTTCAGTCCCTGGTCTGGGAAGATCCCACATGCCTTGGAGCAACTAAGCCCATGCACCACAACTACTGAGCCTGCACTCTAGAGCCCTTGAGCCACAACTACTGAAGTCCGCATGCTGCAACTACTGAAGCCCGCACACCTAGAGCCCTGCTCCGCAAAAAGAGAAGCCACCATACTGAGAAGCCTGCACACCACAACAAAGAGTAGCCCGCACTCGCCACAACAAGAGAAAGCCTGAGTGCAGCAACAAAGACCCAATGCAGCAAAAGTAAAATAATAAAAAAAAAAAGGCCAAAACCAATTGTTGTGCCAGCTTGCTCCTCTTTTCATGTCCACTGGATTTATAAATATAAATATAAATGATGTCTCATTCAATCTTGTGCCTCAAGCCAGATACTGGGAGAGATCCATGACCCTTCTCTCTTCCGTCTAATCCATCACCAAACCCCCAAGTAGTTCATCCACTTCCCTCCTCCTCCAGTATGCCAGGCCTTGTCCAAGTTCCCATCATCTCTCACCTGAGCTGTTGCACCGACTTCCTAATCGTTACCCCATGCTCACTCCCTTATCTCATCTCCCACCCCTTCTCCCCATCACAAACTAATTGTTCTAAACTATAAACTAAATCACTTCACTCTCATGCTTAAAACTCTTCAAGGGGGATTCCCACTGCAGTGAAGATGATATTCAAAATCCTCACTCTAGTTTATAAGACCTTATGCTCGCTCTCCATTCTCCTCTCACACCTCTCCCCACTTTGATTGCTCCATTCCCAGCACCGTTTCCTCCTCAAAGCTTTCCCACGTCTGTCCATGATACGCTCATTCCCGTCTTTCACTTGACTAATTCCTACTCATGTTGTGGCTGGAATGTCATTTCCTCAGACAGGCCTGCCTGGTCTCCCTCTTCCCAAATAACTCATGTTCTTTTTACAGTCATTACCAATTATAATTACGTTTCATTGTTCACCTATTTATAACCCCTCCCTCATGAGATTCCAGGAAAGGATGGACCATGTCTGTCCATGTCTTCATCACAGTATCCCAGTGCTCACCGCAATGGCCAGTTCACTGTGAGCAAATATGTGTTGAATGATTGGCCAAGTGAGGATCCTTTAGTGAACATTTCCTTCTTCTGGTGACTTTATTTCCATCTTATAAGCTATTGCTAGGGGCAATGCTGCAGATGAGAATGTCCTTGTACATTTTTCACTTTTTCAAGAGCTCTCCCTGTGAAGGACCTTTTGGTTTTGGCCTTGGTAGGCCTTGCCTGAAAGTTGCCACCGTCTCTTCACACGTACCTTCCTTTGCTTAGAGATGCAGAACGTTTATGAGTTTGCCAAGGGTAGGTATGTTTTCAAGATATATAACGTGGTGATCAAAAGCGTGACCTCTGGGGTCGCTCACTACTTAGCCTTGAACCTGGGCTCTGCCCCCTTTCTAGCTAACCTGACTTTGGGCAAGTAACTTAGCCTCACTTTCTTCAACCTTAAAATGGGGATAAGGATAGAACTTAACTGATAGGTTGCTTCATAGATTTAAAGAGGCAGCAGATGTGAAATGGTTGGTACTGTGCAAGGCACACAGCAAGTGCTTGATAAACATTAGTTTCTATTAATATGTTTCACTCAACCCAGGAAGGAAAGTCCAAATACTGAGTTCTAGGGCTGGGGAATTTCTGAGGAGGCTTTTTTCTTTGTCTGCTGCCTCCCTTCCCATCACATGATACTCTACCCTATACTTTGTGGTCCCAAAAGGTGGCAACCAAAATATGATAGGCTTTAATTACCCTCCCTGTTCATTAGAAGGCATAAGCCGATCTGAAATTTACAAGCTGGCAGTATAAAATTGCTGACGACCATTACTTAAACTGTGGCAAGATGAATCATGTTTAGGAATAACTAATAATATTTTAAAGCCAAGTCACTCTTTCCTAGAGAGTGTTGGTGCACTGGCATTTGGCGACAGCTCCATAGAGAACTCTTGTAGGCAGAGAGTAGGTGATACTAACCTTCTAAACAGAACATACAGTGCCCGGGTACCAAAAAGAAGTTCACATTCCACTCCTACCGCCCTCCCCCACTTCCCGGCTTCAGCAACGTGATTTTTAAATGAGAAGCACATCGCGATTGCTCTGCGTAGGTGGCGGAGTGGGAGGAGGTGAAACGCAAGCCTTATTTTCCCGACCGCCTGTCATCCAAGTCCCGTCTTTCCTCTGACTTTCATGAGTGATGAGGTCATCCCGGCGCAGGAAAATCAAACTCCTATTTTTCAAACCCAATAAAGGCCGGCATTGTATGCCTGCGTAAACAGAGGCCAGACGGGAAGGGCGGCGGGAGCACGAGCGGCCCGCCCTCTGGCGGTTGCCTGAGACGCTGCTGCCCCGCGCTCCGCCGAACAGCGACAGGGAGGCGGAGAGGCTGCGTGCTAAGATGTAAGTTAAAATTAGATCAATAGTCAGCTTGGCTCTCTCAATCAATGCTTCGCGGGGCGAGCGTACAACCATCTATTTATAAGCTAAATCCGGCATTATCTTCCTGTTTTAGGACGCAAAGATCCATTACAGCCGCGGCAGGGGAGAGGATGCTGCCGGGAGCTGATGCGCGCCACGGTACAGCCTCCCTGGCTTATCCCGGCTTCCTCCGGCCCCCCGTCCGCGGTGGGAGGATACACTCCTGCCGTCGGTGGCCCTACTGCTCTCTACGGGACTCTGTCCCCTCGCGGACCCCTGGGAACTCACTCCCGTCCATTCCTTACCTTCATTGGAATCCTTAGTCTTTAAACAGAGAGGACCAAAAAGGAGTAAAAATCATCAGGGGCCCTCCTGTAGATGCACTGGCCGCTTCTAACCATCCAGCGCTTGACTGCCTGCGGACAAAAATTTCTAAACTAGCTTCCCCGAAGGACTGTGTTACTCAGGCCTTGCTCAGACAGCTGTTGCTGTAAATAGCTGCAGTCTCCCTCCTCCCCAGTCAAAGCAGGGGTGGGAATGGATTTAGAGCGATCTGTCTGATTGCATTATATTTAAGGCCCTGGTGCGATGCCTGCGTGCCCCATCCAGCCCCTGACATACTGGGACACTAGGCGTTCCCGTTTTCCCCGGAGGGTGGAAGTCACCTCTGGTATATAAAGAAGTGCCCACCCCTGGCATTTGTGTTAAAGTTATCAAACTGTTTTCAGTTTTTGAAAGATGCTGCAGACCAAGAGGCAAAATCGGATACAGCACCACCTCCTCAGAAACATAAGATCAAATCATAGTTCTGGGGGAAGAATGAAACTTTCTTGTCTTAGATATGTATATATCATATTTTATTCATAATTTTTGTATATTTGTAATTTTCCTTAATTTTTACTGTTCTCTTTTTTACAACTTTTCTTGACTAACCATATTTACCATAGATAAACAAGACCCAAAGTATTTTAATATTAGCTTACATATACATTAGACATATTTATTGTTTGACATTAAAGGATTTTGAAGTAAAGATAGAAACTGAAGCGTTCTTCATTTAGAAACAACCTTTTTCCTCCTCTGCAAATTCTTGTTGGTGCACCTCCAAAATATATCCTGCATCTGTCCCTTTCTCCCCATCTAGACCGCTTCTAGCTTAGCTACAAGTCACCATTCATTATCCTTCACCTGGATTTACAAAAATAGCATCTTGTCTGGGCTTCCTGGATTCGCTTTCTCCCCACTGCAGTCGACCTGCTCCACACAGCAGCCAGAGTGCTCTTTTAAAATGTAAATCAGATCATACCTCTGATCTTTCTAAAACCTTCCGGGGCTTCCCAGGGTACCTCAGTTAGACCCCACATTCTTCGCCACAGCCAGAATGTGGTGTGTGAGCAGGCCCTGTCCACCCCTGCTCGCCTCTTCTCATCTCACTGCACTTTCTCATGTCCTGTCCAAGCCTCAAACCTCGCACTTACTGTTCTCTCTGTGCAGAACTCTCTTTTAGAAGAACTTCTCAAAGCTGCCCTGTTGAGACTCCAGTCTCAGCTTAGAAATCAGAGGCCTCAGCTGACTACCTTTTGCTCCTCCAGAACTCATGATCACATCGCCCTGTTTTCTTTTCGACACAGCAGGTAACTGAAACTGGACTGTTTATCCCTTTTCATGTATTAGAAGTAAGCCCCATGAAAACAGGCTCCCTATCTTTCTTGTTCACGCCTGTCTCTTTGGGTTCTAGAACCGCGCCTGGTCCACAGTTGGTATCCAATATATAGTTATTGTATAAATTATTCGGTGTGATTTCCTAGTATCTGTAGCGTTATGCATATTCTGCCTTGAATTTTATAGTTATTTTTATACCCATATGCTTCCTCCTCTCAAGTGTGAACTCCTTGAGGCGGGATCGTGTTTAGTTCATTTTATTCTCCATGGCCTTATGGAGTCTGGCATATAACAGGTATTTAATATATTTATTGGATTTAATTGCAATAAATGAATAGGTAATAAGCTGATTAATAGGATTTTACCCCAGATCTAGCTTTCATCAGGGAAAATGCAAAAACATTATGCTATCCAAAGGGATAGGTTGTTTGTTGCTTTGATCCTTGTAACAAAGTACTCCCCCCTGCCCCCAAACACTTGTTTTCAATATTTTCAAAGAGCATTCATATTCATTATTTTATTTGATCTTAATACGAGCACTGTGAGATGGGCCTTATGATCCGTATTTTACAAATGTAGGAACTGAAGCTCAGGGGCACTCATTGACTTGCTTAAGCTTGCACAGCAGATGTGAAGCAGAGACAGGGCTAGAGCCTGCTCATTTCAAACATCCACAAATATGTTCACATAAAGGCACACACAGGCATGTCCACATTTGCCAATATCTTCCCTCCTCAACCACATTTATGATTTGGATCAAATGAGGTCATAAATGCAAAGTATCTTGAGCGGTGTCTGACATATGACAGGCTCCCAGTAAATGACCATTCCTTCCTCTTACCTATACTACCGTTGCCATAATTCCTCCACCCCAGTAAAGAAGAATGCGTCTGTCTTCACGTATTCTTTTTATTACTAGACTGATTTCCAAGATCCTCCTTACTGTGAAATATTAATGCATAATATTAATTGGATACCTTCACAGATCTGAGCAGTAGCAAATGGATTTTTGCTAGCTGGCAACCTACTGCTCTTTCATCTTCTACTCCGCATACAAACCAATGAAAACCATTTGTGAATACCTACCAGAACACAGCTTAGCTTCAGTTATACAGTTCAGTGTCAATGTGGAAATGGCACATAAAATGCCAAAGCTTATCAATCATGAACAAACACTAAACATAGCACAGCCAGAGTGGTCCAGTTATGTGCAGAATTACTTTTACAATAGGCAAAATAAATCAAGAGCCTATTCCAACCATTCATTCATTATTTATTGAGTGTATTTTGTGTGCTAAGCTCTGTACTCAGTGTTGGAAATACAGAGGCAAGCAAAAATTGATGAGGTCTCTAGTGATATGAGTCCAGTAGAAAAGATAGACTTAAAATGAAGGATCACACAACAGAGATCAATGTTGTGAGAGGGCAAAACAGGAGGAAATGACATAGGGAATACAGGGGAGAATTCCTTGAGGAAGTGATGACAAGCTGAGCTATGTCTTGAGTACAGGTAAGGCTCAGTGCCTTCAATAGTTACTAAAGAAGGAAGAGAAGAAAGGAATGATCGAATAAGTAAATAATAATAATAATGGTGACTAACTTTTAAATTGTCTCCTTTAATAAATATTTCTTGAGTACCTACCCTGTGCCAGGTGGTTGTCTAGGTGCTGGGGGTTACAGCAATGGTCAGAGACAAAATTTCCTGCCCTCATGGGATTACGCTGTAATGGGGGAAGGCGATAAACTAATAGAGAATTATAATAGAAAAAACATGTAAAATGGTGACTTCTGCAAAGGAGAAAAGTAAACCAAGGAAGTAAGATAGGGAAATGCAGTGGAGTGGGTAATAAGGTACGATTTTACATAGTGTAGTCCCATCTGCCTTCACTGACCAATACATTTGAACAAGACCCAACCGTGGTAAAGCAGCAAGCAGTGTGGATCTGAGATGTTGGTGGGTGACCACGGAAGGAAGACCTCTCCAGGAGGAAGGCTCTACGAGCACAAGGACCCTGAGACAACAGCACACCTGACTTGTTTGAGGAAGTATAAGGAGGCCAGTGTGTCTAAAGTAAGCAGAGTAAAGAAGGAGGTAGCTGGTAGATGAGTTCAGAGGGGTAATGGATCTTTTTTTTTTTTTTTTAAGATTTCTTTTATTATTTATTTAATTTTATTTTTAGCTGCGCTGGTTATTCATTGCTGCACATGGGCTTTCTCTAGTTGTGGTGAGCAGGGGCTACTCTTCGTTGTGGTGCACGGGTTTCTCATTGCAGTGGCTTCTCTTGCTGCGGAGCACAGGCTCTAGGACTGCGGGCTTCAGTAGTTGTAGCTCATGGACTTAGTTGCTCTGCGACATGTTGGATCTTCCCAAACCAGGGATTGAACCCGTGTTCCCCGCATTGGCAGGCGGATTCTTAACACTGCACCACCAGGGAAGCCCCAGAGGCATAGTGGATCTTAAGGGACCGTGTAGGTGATTGTAAAGATTTTGGCTTTTATTCCAAGTGCAATGGGAACACAATATAAGCTTTTGAGCAAATGACTGACGTTATCTGACATGTTTTAATAGTCACTCTGGCTGCTGCCTAGAAGGCACTTATGTTCCAGGCAATGTGTTAAGTGTCTTAACAGGTGACTTCATTTTATCTTCACAGTTCTGAGAGATACCCACTTTACAGGTGAGCAAACTAAGGTGTATGGAGTTTAAGTACTTACTCCAGGTCACATGGTTTATAACCGACAGAGCTGGAATTAAAGCCAAGCACGGTAACTCCAGCACCCAAGCCATTAACTGCAATGTTAGAGACTGGGATGGTGGGTGGTGGTGATGAGAAAAAAACAATACCAACCATTCACTGAGGATCTTCTGCCCTAGCTTTTATTGTTAATTTTATTTCATTCTCACACAAATTCTAGCAGATAGGTACTATTGCCCTTTTATTGTAGATAAGTAAAGCGAGATTCAGTGAAGTTATATAACTAACCTATGTTCAGACAGTATATAATTAGAAGTGAGAATTCAAACCTAGGACACTTCATCTCTCAGGCCCATGGCTTGCTGACTGCCAGAGAAGTATGTCAAAGTTTAAAATGTACTTATTATAAAAGGCCTATAATTGAATCAGGTATTTAAAGAAATCAATTTTTTTTTGAATTGGAGTGTTTATTCCATTTATTTATATAATTACTGAAATAGTTGATTTAATTCTTTCTACTTGCTATTTTTTTTCTATTTATCCCATCTATTCTCTGTTCCTTTATTCCTCCTTTCCTACCTGCTTTTGAATCAAGTATGTATATTCCTTTTTCTCCTTTATTAGCTTTTTATCATACATTCTTGGTTTTCTTTTAGCTTTCCCCTTAGAGAATCAATATACCTTTCTAACTTCTCAATATATATCCTAAGTTAGTATTTTTGCCACTTCATGAGTAATTTAAGAACCTCATAACAGTTTAACCTCATTTAGACCCTCTAGTTCTCTGTGATATTATTTACAATTTAATTTCTGTATTGTTATATTGTCACAAATATTTACCTATTTTTGTTTTATAAAGTCAGTATTTTCAAATATTTACACATATATTTATCTGCTATAATGTTCTTTATTTCTTCCCAAAATTTAACATTTCCATCTGGGATTATTTTCCTTTGGCCTGAAAATTTTCCTTTAGTAAATCTTATACTGCCATTCTCTGGAGACAAAGTCTGTCCAGTTTTGTTTATTGGAAAGTATCTTTATTTTGGCTTAACTTTTGAAATATCTTTTCACTTGGTATAACATTTTACTTTCAGAGCTTTAAAGATGTTAACACATTATCTTCTGGCTTCCATAGTTTCTGCTGAAAAGTCAGTTCTCAGTGTACTTAGAAAACAGTACACTTTGTTTTGTTTCCCCCTTTGGCTGTTTTTGTTTGTTTGTTTTTTCTGTGTCTTTAACTTGCAGCACTTTGAATATAATGCCCCTAGATGTGGTTTTCATTGTTTTTATTCTTCTTAGTGTTCCCTGTTCTTGGATCTGTGGGTTGATATCTTTGATCAATCTTGGGAAATTCTCAATTTTATCTCTACAACAATTTCTTTTTTCTAGACCCTTTCTCTTCTCCCTCTGGGACTTCAGTTATACATGCATTAGGTCTTTTGACTATGTACCACGTGTCTTCTATGTTTTAGTCTGTTCTTCTCCCTCTTTCACCCAACTTTTGTGTTTCAGTTTGGGTTTTCTCTATTTTCTTTTTTTAAAAAAACTAATCTTGTATTTGAATTAAATATACTGTGTTCCACATGCTGCTAAACTCACCCAATGAATTCTACAGTTTAGATATTGTATTTTTCAATTCTAAAATTGAAAATCAACCCATTTGATTTTTTTTTTTGCAATGCCAATTCTGTTGAAATTTTTCATCTTTTAATCAATTTCTCATCCATTTTCTTTAATATAATAATCTTAATTATTTAAAACCCTTTTCTGCTAATTACAGATATATTTGAATTGTCTGTCGATATGCTTCTATTGTTTTATTTTTTCCTCTTGATCATCAATCACACCTTCCATTCTCTTCTTGTGTTAGTAATTTTGACTTGTAGTATAGACATTGGGTGTTAAAAACAACACAAAACTAAACACAAAACTCCAAAGAATGTCCAGCTGAAATTTTCTAACAGCAGGGGTTCCTCCTTTTCTCTGATAGGCAGGTAGGTAAAAACAGCTGAGTGTGAGGTGGGGTTGTAGTTTTTAGTAAATGTCAGTTCACCTCTGGTTTGTCCCTGTTCTTTGCAGAGAGTTCTTTTGGGCTTTTGATGGGGAGCCTAACAGCTCCCTGCCTCTTCATCTCTAAAAGTTCTGCTCTTCAGAGATCTTGAGCTTACAGCTTAGACTTCCACTTCACACAGGTTCAAAGCCTGGCAAATGGTTTAAGGGGAAGAACTGTTGTGCATTCATTGCAAACCCAGATTTCCAGTGGGACTGTGTCTCCTAGGCTCTGCAGACTGTAAGAGATCTTACTTTCTCTTTCTGATTCAGCCCACATAAGTCTTCCCTACCACCCTAGAACATAAGGGAATGAGTCTTGCATTTCTCTATTTTCTAATCCATTATTTCAGTCTCACACATTCACTAAAAGTTCTGCTGTATTCTCTCTTTCCCAGTAGAGTCCTTCTGCTTGGCCTAAACCCAGTCTTCAGCTTGTACCCACAGTGGGCAAATTCTCCTTGGGAAGCAAATAGCTGGTGATTGTAAGCTCACTTAGATTTTTAGTTTAATTCTCTTCATTGTTTTCAATGATTTTTGAAATGTACCTTTTCCCCCCTTTTTGCTACAGTGTGGATGTTAGCCTGCTGTGACTGTCTACATCCTATCCAGAGGTGAAAGTCCCTCTCAGATGCATAAAGGGTTAGAAATTTTGGAGCTGAAAAGGACTTTGGCATTTACCTAATACAGATACCTCATTGGACAAATAGAAAAACAGAAAGTCAGAATGGTAAAGTGATTTATTCTAGATTCCAAACTAATCATGCTAGAAATTAGACCTGAGATAAGCCTTGAGGTGGGTGTCCTGATCCCAAGTTCAGTATTTAGGAGGACAAGAAGGAGAAAAAGAGACGGAAATAAAAAGAATATGCCATGGAAAGGACTCCACCTGAAACAGAGAGAATGGTGGACTCTGCTGTAGTCATCCAAGTGATTAGCCCTCAAAAATTCATGTTGGAAAACTTAGCGAAGGTCTTTTGAGTCAATCATAAAGTCTAACATTTGCTTATTTCTTTTTTCCTACCTTGTTTGAAAACAGGATTTGAAATGGAGTGCCAATAATAAGAGCTCCTCCAGGGAAGGTTACAGATGGGGCAAATAGGATGGATATGTGAAGAGTAGGAAAAGCTATTATCAGAAAGCTGAGAATATTATCCTTGGCAGGGGGATATTGGTAGCCAATGAAATTTTGGGGTGTTGGAGGTGTTGGAGGCTCATGAATTACTCTGCTCAACAGAGTAACTGAGACAAAGACTGGATTCATGTCCTCAAAACATAATAAGTAAAAGTTTCTATCTTTTTCTGTAGGGAGAGTTTATCACTGTCACCTTTCTCCCCCTCTATCATTGTTGAACTAGCCAAGGTTTGAAAGGCAGGATAGAGAGACTGCAGGATTAATGAGATGGGATTCTGAAATGGGGAGCCGAGAGGCTCATTTCTTCCCAAGATGCACACCCACACACCCCAGCTCCAAGACTCGGGGGAGACAGATTCCCTCACACCCAATTCTGACTAAAGAGCCTCTGGGAAGACTTCTTGGGCAGAGCATCCAGCAAAATTGGACTTGTAAGCCATTTTGGCCTTTCATTTTCTTTCTTTTTCCTGGAGCAATGGCTACAGGTGCCAGGGACACAAAAGCTTCACGATAAGGGTGGCAGAGCTGGAAGACAAGTTTAGCTGCGTTCCAGCCCTGGACTGACCTCCCCAGGCTTCTTAACTTGTTGTATGAGACAATTAAATCCCTTACTTGCTTAAAAAAAAGGAGCAAACCCCATCCCTTCCCAGGATGCCCTTCCACTTCCACCAACACACCAAGCCCTCACCTCACACGTGGCGTAGGAAGAACTATTTGAATTTACAGAAAGTCAAAAGCCTGGGAAGATACTTTAAAAGAAATGTGATTTTTATGTTTATCTTTAATATGGTAGTTGTATATTTATTTAACATTTGTGGTATTTTGTCCTATTCTTGATCGAAATTTTCTATCTCCACTCAAGCCTAGAAAAGGCGTTGCTAAGCAATTTAACAATGTAAATAAGTAACACGGTGGGGTTCAGGATCAGTGGGAAGTAGTATGTTCAGACTTGTTAGAGAAATACACTGTATTTAAGGATATTATCTCATTATTGTCTACATGCAAATGAGTGCTATTTGTAAATGATTCACGTCTTCATTAAGGAAGGACTTCTTATTTATCATTCTTGTAGCAATTTCTGTGACAAAGAAATCCCCATTTCTTTAAAATTATCCACTATTGATAACAATGTTTCTTGAGTATTTGCTATGCACCAGGCATCTTCCTAAGCAAGGAACACTTTCTGCAAGCTATTGCATTTCATCTTTACCGTAGTTCTATGAGGTAGGTACATCTATTATTCTCCTTTTAAACTAAGGAATCTGAGACTTAGCAAGGTTAAGTAACTTGCCCAAGGACATCTAGTAAAGTGGAGAGCCCAGGTCAGTCTGACCTAAAAGCCCATGTGCTAATAATTTTGTACTTATCAGAATGATCTTTCAACAGCTCCAAAACAGTGGTGCAAATCTTTCCTTATGAGTGATGGTCAAACGTGATTGGTTTCTAAACAGCAATTCCATTCCTTCTTCCTGCTCTGAGCGGGTCATGTTGGGGACCAGTCTTCTCTGTCAGTTAGTGGTGGTCAAGCTGAGTTGCCCGAAGCATGAATGAGCAATTTTGGGAAGCAAGACTGACCTGGTATCTTGTCTGCAGCAGCCCCCTTGCTGGGCTTCAGTTCATCCCTTACGAATTGCATAATCTGAGGGCATTAACTTTGGTATTCCTTGTCTGCAAAACTGGAACATTACCAACGTTGCAAGTTGGGGGGTGGCAGGAATGAAGTATTATAAGTGTCTAGGTCAATGCAGATACATGACAGTATTTGTTAAATAGGAATTCCCTTCCCCTTCCTGGTCCTATCATTAATGCTTCCTTGTGGAATAACTCTTCAAAATTAGCACCTTATCTGGGAGGTTCTTGGAGTACATTGTTGATATTGACTTTGCAAACAACCGGGGGAGGATTGTGAGATGACTAATGTGAGGTCGTCTTTAGGCAAGCAATTCTTCACTTATTTTATTTGTCCTCATAATTCTAATACAGTTGACTGCTGAACAACATGGGGGTTAGGGGCACTGACCCCCCACACAACGGAGAATCCAGGCATAACTTTTGACTCCCCCCAAACTTGACTACTAACAGCCTACTGTTGACCACAAACCTTACGGACCATGTAGTTGATTAATCTATATTTTGTATGTTATATGTGTGTCTCTATTTTATTCATTCATGTCATACCTAACTTTTTCTAAAGTTTTTTCGATATTTCTAAGGCTATGTGGTTTGTCTGTGAGTTTGTTCAAATTGCTGCAAATCTCCAAACATTTTTCCAATATATTTATTGAAAAAAAATTGTATGTAAGCAGACCTGCACAGTTCAAACGCATGCTGTTCAAGGGTCGACTGGACTGGCTTTGGGAATAGTCCTCCACTTTAAATGTTACCCAAATTTCCCTATTTGGCATAAAGATTTCCTGCTCTCCCTCCTCTTTTACCTTAACAAAGAAATTCCATGGTAACATACCCAGGAAGTAGAATTCAGGGTTCCTTTTGCTCATCTGGAGTCATCTGAAGTTGAACAGCCCTCCTTGAATGGGGGGCATTTTTCTCCTGTGATAAATTTGTCTTCTTGACAAACTCAAGCCATTGGCCTCCAGGTGGAGCTGCATGAAAGACAGAAAGAAGGCAAAAGAGAAAAAACCAGGTGGATACCCCAAAATGCAGATGACCTGAGAAAAACACAATGAAACACAACAATGGTGCATGGTCCATAGGAGATTTGTGGGGAAGAGTGATGTGAACTGATTCAGCCAGTTTAATTCCACAAGAATTTGAAGAGACCGCCAATATGCTCAGCCAGCCCAGGGCAGGATGCAAGAAAAATGAGACACACTCTCCATGGAGCTGGAAGTCTGGGAGCAGCAACACATAGACTTGGAGGAAGACCAGCAAAAGACCCATCACAATCAGTGGTAAACTGTGGTCCAGCTTAGGACATGGTTTCCTAGGTGACCGAAAGGCTAGTATCATTTTTTTGCCTGCTATTCTATTTCAGGCACTAAATTATATGGGTTAAATCGATTATCTCATTTAATTTAATCCTAAAAATAAACCTTTGACATGAGCCCATTTTGATGGTGAGGAAATTGAAACACAAAGAGATTAAATAACCTGTCCAGGATCCAACAGCAAGCAGATAATGGGATTTCCACTTAGATCTGTCTGAATACAACACCCAAGCCCTCAGAAACCCTAGAGCCTCTTGCCAGCTACGCGACTAAGCCCTGCTAACTTTTTTGTGCCTCAGTTTCCTTTTCTGATGGATGGAGATAATAGTGCTGTAGTAGGGTTGTTTGGGGGTAATGCTTTGCTTGTACCCTCCTGTCTGACAATCTGTCTCTCAACTGAGCCCCTGGTAATTGGGCATTGTTACCCTCTAAACACATGATCTCGCCTTCAAAAGAAGGCTGCCCAGACCAGGTAGGCACTTGACTCAAGGGGTGGAAGTAGAGAGCGACAGATCCCAGAGCCACCTCAGTTTTGTGTGTCCTGAGGCCTGATTGTTCAGTTTTTCCTACATTCTGGTGAGACTCTCCAACAATCTTACAATAATTCCCCCAACTTCCATTCTTTCCTGTTTTCTTGGGCTGAATTGAGCTTTTGTTACCTGTGACCAATAGATCCCTGACTAAAACAAATGCTTTCCTCATAGAGTTATTGTGAAGTATCCATTAGATAAGGTAAATTACAAAGGGAAAGATTGATGAGACCATAGCTATTTATCTTAGTGAGTCAAATAGCAATTTGGCCCTTATAATTGAGTCCTGAGATGTTCCGTTTATGGAATTGCTTCATTATGTCGAAAGGAGGATATGCACAAATTTCACCACTGTTTTTCCTGCCAGGAGGAATCAAAGTGCCTGATAGTCCTGTCAGACTAAAGACGCGCGGCCCCCAGCTCCTCTGTATTCAGGACAGGATGGCTCCAGGCTGGTCATCTGGGAACCACTTTAAATTAGTTTCCACTGGAGCCAGACTGTACCCTGCGGAATCTTCCAGGGGGTTTCATAGATTGCCTGAGTGAATAGGCTGACAGGCTGGCTGGCCTCACGCTGTCTCTACCTGTGTGAGGGTTTTGAGAGACGTGCGCACCTCAACTCCAACGAGTGGTTTCACCAAGGAGACTTATTTGATCTGGTTCATTTGCATCAACCGGTCATGTCACTGGCTGCAGCCAAAGCAACTGTATAGATCTAAACATGACCTAAGAATACAAAGCTGGTTCTTTTAAAAATAAAATAAACTCTACACTGGACGTTTTAAGTCTGGGTTACTTAATATCAAAAGTGTTTTTTGCCTTTGGGCCGACGATTCAGTAGGTTTGAAGAGCTGGTCAGAAAAGCACACTTGGTGCTGCTTCGTCTTCACAGGGCTGTATATTGCTTTATTCACCATGGACCTCAGGGTGCCAAGCCTTCCGCTGTTTCTTGATGCTTTCAAGACCTCTTGGATTAAGGTGAAGCCATTTTCACCTGATTTTCCTCCCTGACTCCCTCCACCTGCACCCCACATTCTCCTACTTTCTCTGGGGATCACATTACTTCGCTCTCCAGACCGCAGTCAGGCAGCAGAGGAAGCAATATTTTTTTCAATGAGTTTTCCCATGGCTGCTTTATTATCTAACTCAGACCATGTAAATCACCAGTCGGAGGGTGGCCTTTGGGTGAACCTCGTTCTGAATCTCAATTGACCGATGCAAAGCCACTCAGTATATTTCCCTGCTACTTTTACGAGTCTCACTTTTCTCAGCTTTTGCCCGTTAGGATCAGTCGTGATCCTGTAAAATAAAGTGCGTTTTGTTGGTATTTTGGAGGGTTTCCCTCTGTCTCCAATAAAGCAGCAGGTCGGTGCTTATTCTCTTTGGGAGAATTTTGGAAGAGGTTTCTGGAAGAAGATCTGTGATAGCTTTTAATCCAGATGATTCCTCAGAAGAGAGTACTGAAGGCTGCTTTGTGGTTGGTGCCCTTTAATTACCAACATCGCGAGAAAGAGAACCCACCCCTTAATCTCCCATCAGTGGATTACATTGCAGGCATCAGACAGAAATCTCCATTCAGAACATCCCTCTCCATGGTGGGTGGCAGGGGGGCCGTGGTACTTGCCCAGTGGCCTTCTCTGTGTACTAGGACCTTGGTGATAGGGTCTGCCTAGGCCAGATATCTATCTACAACTATACCAAATGGGACTTTATAAATTCAACAGTAAATGTTCACCGTGCCTGTGGATGATAAATGTATACAAATAAAAAATAAAAGTGAACATTGATTATTTACTGTATGCCAGGCATGAATCCTGCCTCATCCTCTGAGCAACACCGTGAGGTAAAAATAACAACTAAGATTTACGGAGCTCTCACTATGGGCCAGGAATTATTCCAAGTGCCATCTGTGTCCTAACTTATTTATTTAATCCTCCTAGTGTGGAGGGTGTGTGTACAGTTTTTGGACCCATTTTATAAAGGAGGTTGCTGAGGGACACAGAGAGCTTAGGTAACTTGCCCGAGGGCGTTCAGCTGGCAAGTGGTGACGTTGGGATTCAAACCCAGCAGTCTGATTTCAGATCCCACGCACAGACTACAACTGTCTCTGCAAAAGATACACGATGGACCAGTGCAAATTTCCAGTCCCTTCTGTGACCGAGGCAGTAGTGGCTGCTTACGTACCGTCAGGACGTCTCTGCTCTTAGATTCCGCGGGTCCTTGTTGCAGCCCTGGCACTGTTTTAGCCATGGGCAGCCTGTGCGGGAATGGTGCTGGCCCCTTGCGGGGCCCTTGCTACTACCTGGAGATCTTTCTCCATCTCTGCTAATGTAATTTCTCATCTTTCCCTTTAAGTACAGTCTTTGTCTGTTGATTTCTATGGAGATTGGCTCCCTCAATACTTTCTGCAATATACCTGCCTCTAATTGCCAAGAAATTCCTCTCTCCAGGTTTGTTTACAAGGCACTGTGGCTCTGTCTGCTCCAGCCGTGCCCTCCATGCCCTGTCTGTGTTCCTCTCCTCTATTAGCATTCTCTGCCACATTAGGGCTGTGAAAACAGCTGTATTTCTCTGCCTTGGCTTGGAAGAAACATTTTAATATTGGGATGTTCAGCTGAAAACTGAATGTCCCATTGAGCACCTCTAGGATACAATTAAATCACCCCCTTAAGTCTTCTAATAGCTCAGGAGTGTTCTGATTTGTTTTAAGCACTTTATATCCAGTGTCAGGTAGGTTACCAAAAAAGTAGGAGTCCTGCTTTCTACATTGAGACAGAGTCAGGAGGAATGGACACAGACTTTGGAGTCAAGCAAACCCAGGTTTGCATCCCAGTTCTAGCACACACTCTCTGTGTGGCCTTTGGCCACTTACTGAACCTCTCTGAGCTTTCTTCTTCGATGAAACAGATGAAACAATACTTCATAGCACTTTTTGGGGATCAAAAATGATCGTAGATGTGATGTTCCCAGTATAGATTAGGTATGCAATTTTTTTTTTTTTCCTTCTGTTGACCTTGATCTCTTTGGAACTCATTTTCCTCATTTTTAAAATGAGGTGTTAGGATAAGTTGACTGCCAAGGTCACTTCCAGCTCTAAATGTCTCTTATATGAGTCTCGGTAAAGGTGAATGCTTTCCTTATGTTATCTCACGTGATTCTCTTCACAACCCTTTGAGTCAGGTGCCATTATAATTCACATTTTACGGACAAGAAACTGAGACCCAGGAAGAATGAGTAATTAACTAGCAATTGGCTAGGAAAAGAGGATTTGAACCCAGAGCCTATACGTTAAATCAGGGCCCTAAACTGCAGGGCTCAGAGCTACACGCAATAGATCCTTGCACAATTGCTGCTCAGCAGTTACTCTCAATGCCCTTGACCAGGCACCACCCATGCTGTGATGGGTGGGATGTGTCTTGCCTGGTAGGTTTACTAATAGCACAAATCCAGAAAGCGAGGCATTTCACTGGAATGGCAGGACAGTGCCTCACCCAGGAGATGAGTCGATGGCAAGGAATTGCTGACTGATTGGGTAGATGGCTCCCCAGCCACCTGACCAACATGACCAACCTGGGCAGATAGTGTATACAGGTGAACATCCTATAGCCTAAAATGACTGCTGGATGGAATACCTGGCAAGCATGTCTGGGTCCCTATTTGGTGATATCAGGGCATCCTTCTTAGCAGCCCTACCCCCTTATCTATTCCTTGCCTCTAACATGCCATGGGTTCAGAAACCAGCTAACCAAACGTGTTAGAACTGTGCTGCGACTGAGAGTAAGTATACTCTGCGGAAGTGGCTGAGCCGCACTCGAAGAAGTGTTAGCGCTTGGAGATGGTGACATTTTAGTGTCATCAGAGAGAAGGAAAAGCAGCTGAAAATCATTTGAAGCCTATCAAATGTTTATGCTAATTTGCATACATAAATACATAGATGTTTATGTCTGCTGTACCCACATTTGGCTCTGCTTAAACGTTCTGCTCCTCGCTGAGCTCAAATGCGGACTCAAATAGTAGCCATACTCAACTTTCCCACATAAATGGCCTAAAACACCAGGTACTGACTTCTGGTAATTTTATTGGCATTTCTTTCAGGAACCCACATTGGCATTACAATTATCTCTTGGTAGGAAGCTGATACCTACTTTTCTGGGCTTTGTTACCTTTTTTTTCTTCTTCTGCAGATATATATTGGGTTATAGCTTAGCAACCTTACAGAGAAACTCATGTGCTTAGGTGATCATAATGCTCTGTTTTCTTTACTTATTAAATAAAAACTCACCCATCAGCAGTGTTTCAGATACAATTGAATTTTCATTTCACTTTAAAACCTTAACAACCAGCAGGAAAATTGTGCTGTAAGACCCTGAGTGGCAGCCAACATCTTTCATCAAAGAAACTCTGAATACTTCCCAAACATTAATTAAACCCCATTACATTGTAGCCTAGTTGTATGCTGCATTTTTTTCCCTTTCTTTTTCTTTCTTCTTTCTTTCTTCTTTCTTTTTCTTTCTTTCTTTCTTTTTCTTTCTCTTTCTATTTCTTTCTTTCTTTTTATTTCTTCTTCCTTTTTCTTTCTTTCTTTCTTTCTTCTTTCTTTCTTTCCCTTTCTTTCTTTCTTTCTTTCTTTCTTTCTTTCTTTCTTTCTTTCTTTCTTCTTTCTTTCTCTTTCTTTCCCCTTCCTTCCTTCCTTCCTTCCTTCCTTCCTTCCTTCCTTCCTTCCTTCCTTCCTTCTTTTTTAAATGAATGCAAGCAATGTACATAGCAGAGGAAAATGAAAACTTCTTGAGGAAACAAATCTGAGTTTTCAAGTACCAAGGCATCTACTTCCTCTTAATAAAATGATATTCTAGTCCCTCATCACACTCACCTGCTCTTCTTACATATAGAGCTGTTGATCCAATTTTCCTTTCTACAAGCATTATTCTCTTGGCACAGGTGGAAACATTTGCTTCTTGGTTTTATTGCCCTCAGATATAGTAAGGCTGTGGCCCACAGGGAAACCTGAACAGTTTCTAAAGTAACAAGGAAGTTGTACACTTTCCTAGCATCATGCCCTGTGCACATGGTCCACTGGGAGTGGAAGGAGTCTAAACCAGGTTGAGTCCCTAAGTAGCAGGACCTGTAAAATGAGAGTTAGAGCCTAGGCCTGGCTTGGAGCTTTGAATTGCACCTTGAGGTCATGCAAGGAACCTAGAGGGATGTGCGCAGGGAGGGGCAGGAATGCAGACAAGCCTGTGCCCTGCTCGCTCTCCACTCCCACCGCTACTCACCCCTCCAACCCCCACAAAAGAGAACACTGAATTGTTAGCTTGAAACTGCTGAGTCCCTTTCCCAGAAATCCTCTGACTCATCCAAGCAGCAGTACCACCCTTAAAGCAGGAGTTGGCTGCCAGTTTGCTAGAATTGTTGGCTGGCCTTGAGTCTGGCTTAACTGCTCCAATCCTCATCTCCCTCGACGCATCAGATCGCGCCTCTTGGCATCTTACAGTTTCCATGCCTACCGGATTCAATATCTGGGATATGTATTTTTCACCAATTATGATTATTTTTTGCATCTAGTCCAATATTATCGCCATGAGTATTAGTTGTTGCTGTTGTTATTATTATTATAATCATCTGAGTTCTTGAGACTCTAGTAGTTTAATCAACAATTTTACAGAACTAGGTACCATATACGACAGTAAGAAAACTACCTTTCGTTTTTAAAATGCTTTCACAACCAGCAACTTATGTCTTGGATTCATTTCTTTATTTGCTCGTTTATTCACTCATTTAACCAAGAGACTTCTATGGTCTCACTGGGGACAAAATGATTATTAAAATATGGTTCCTGCTTCCACGGAGCTGACAGTGCAGAGAGGAGACACGTACACAGAACTGAGAAAAGAAGTGCTGTGCTTGAGCTGAGCCTCAGATTGTCGTATTTGCCAATGAGAAAAAGAGCTGCAGAGAGCACAGAGAACTATTCAAGGTCACACAGCTAGTTCCTTGAGGAATAAAAGCTAACACCCAGACCTTCTGGTTATTAAGCCACTGAATTTTTGCCAATTCTGCCACTTAGTTTCCTTTAGAGCAGTGGTTCTCAAAAGTGTGGTCCAAAGACCAGCAGTATCAGCATTATCTGAGAACTTGTTAGGAAAGCATATTCTCAGCTTCCACCCCAGACCTACTGAATCTGAAATGCTAGAAGTGGGGCCCAGAAATCTGTATTTTAATAAGCCCCCCAGGTAATTCTGATGCACACTAAAATTGGCAAACTGTTGCTTTAGATCAGTGCTTCTCAAACATCAATGTGCATAGGAATTACCTCAGAATCTTGTTAAAGATGTAGACTTTGATTCTGTAGGTCTGGGAGGGGTTTTTGATCCTGCTTTTCAAACAAGCTCGCTGGCTATGCCTATTGCTGCTGGTCTTTGCTTAAGTATCAAGAATATATAGAAAAGTAATACCAGCAGGAGCAATGGTTAATCCCAGCTGATGAGTGGTGCTGGGGTGTCAAGAGAATTCAATAAAATGATTTCCTGTCATCTAGGAGCTTAAACAATAGCACAAACAATGTTCAGATAGACAGATTTTTCAGGACACACAAGCCATCAAATAACTAGTGAATGTGTGTGTGTGTGTATGCGCATGTGTGTGTGTGTGTGTGCACGAGTGCACATGCAGGGATGCACATGCATGAATACACACAAAGAGAATAGGCAGGTATTTAAAGAGACAATCTTACACAGCTGCACCTCTCTTATCGAGAGATCATTTGAATATACAGGTATTACAACCAAACACAATCAAGAACTAATAGAGGTATCTACTTTCATTTTAGATAAAACTCTTACCTAGTCACATTAAAAAAAGATTTCAGAGTAAATTGAGGACTTCCCTGGTGGCGCAGTGGTTAAGAATCTGCCTGCCAATGCAGGGGACACGGGTTTGAGCCCTGATTGGGGAAGATCCCACATGCCGTGGAGCAACTAAACCCGTGCACCACAACGACAGAGCCTGCGCTCTAGAGCCCATGAGCCACAACTACCGAAGCCCGTGTACCTAGAGCCCGTGCTCCACAACAAGAGAAGCCACAGCAATGAGAAGCCCACACACCGCAACAAAGAGTATCCCCCACTGGCAGCAACTAGAGAAAGCCCACCCGCAGCAAAGAAGACCCAACACAGCCAAATAAATAAATAAATAAATAAAATAAAAAGAGTAACTTGGATAAACAAGGTCAAAATGTTATAGACAGGCATTCTGACAGTAAAGCAGTGACAATTGACAAGAGGGAAAAAATGTGTGTGTGTGTGTGTGTGTATATACACACATGCATGTATAAAACTTAGCAGATCAGAACCACTTAACATAGGGAAAACACGTGGGTAAACATCAATAAAGAGCATTGTATAGAAAGCACATGTAGTAATCACAGAACATGCAGAAAATAAAAGAATTACAAAATGTTCAAGATATTTGGAAAGCATACAAAACATTTGAGACAGTGTCTCCCCTCCAATTCCAAAAGGATAGGGTTGCTAACTTTAGCAAATGAAAATATATTATTTGGAGATCCTAAAAGTAAACCTAAGAGGGCTTGATAATTTCTGGGAATTTCATCAATGTGGATTGCCAGTTTCTCCGAAATGCCTGTCATGCATTACTGTAAGGGGAGGTTGTAGGGTGGTGACTGAAAAAGGAGCTGTTGGAGTTATTTGCTTCGACAGGGAAAGTCCCAGGCAAATTCACTCTAGGCCTCTCAGTTGGTTAAGAAAGGTGTGTCTGTCAGGATTGTTTCCGGCTGCAAGTAATGAAACCCAACAAAAGGTAGCTAGACAGGAAAAGAGTTTACTCGTCTCACGTCACGGAAGGTCGGAGTTAGGCAGTCCAAGATTAGCATGAATCAGCAATGTTAGCAAGAGTCCAGATTCCTTTCATCTTACTGTTTCATCATCCTCAATATTGTAATATGGCTGCTGTATTTTCAGACACTAGTGTAGGTGACAAGCAAGAAGGAGGGAAAAGGCAAGATAAAGATGTAAGGGCCCAAGAGCACGCCAGCTGAAATTGTCTCTAAGAAAATTCCTCTGAATTGCACCCACTGAATTCCTTTTTCATCTCCTTGGTCAGAACTGGTTGTTTGGGGTTTCCTGATGTCTGGATCTGGAAAATTGCACACACACACCTTAGATAAATTCAAGTTACTGTTGTTAAGGAAAAAAGGTAAGAATGAATGGATGTTGCGTGGGCAATAAGTATGTGTGTCTTAAGCTGTTTATGGAAGAGGTGGTATTTCAATAGTGGATGAAAGAAAAAGACACAGTCTGAGTGAATGATGGAGGAATCCCAAAGAGATCTGGAAACATAAGTGAAGAGGTTCTATTAGGTTGGCTGTTCACACAAACTAATATATGACCTCAAGCAAGATTAAACCACCAATTCAAAGTAAATCTCCATTTTTAAGATCTGAAATATGCCGTTTTCCCTGCATCTCTGTACCCTAGACTCTTGGAAAACAAGCCTAGTGCTGAGTGACAAGTGTTACATATTTATTTGACCCTTACTTATTAGTAGACAATGTTGCCTCTCAGTCTAGTTTAATATGAGAGACACAGTGGGCAAGGTCTCTGGGCAATTGATAATCTATTACAGGATGAACCTTATAATATAGTATTACTTTAACCACCATTACAAGCAAAACTGGAAGATCTTTGCAGTGTTCATAGCATCCTCTGCTTGGACTAGTGGAATCTGTAATACTGCATAAAACAAATGACTATGTTACATGAGGAAAACAGTGAGAAGTTGGTGAAAGGGTTACAAAATAACATTTGAACCAGACCTTAAAGGATGAGTAAGATTTCACTAACTGATGCAGACACAGAGACACTTCAGACTCTGTGTTGTTAGAGAACTGTTAAATTACCTTGAAAAGACATCTTGCTATGTCAGAAAGATCAACTCTCCTATTTTATAAAGCAAAAATTGTAAGAAAAAGTAGATGCAATAGGTTTTCTCAAGTGTTGCATTGGCTTTCTGCTTTAATTCTGATTCAGTTATCCGGAAAACATCACTCCTCCAAGTCCTTTGAAATCATCGACTTTTTACCTGAATCCTAAAGCATCCTTCTTTTCATGGTGTGTTTTGTGAACATTTCCTTCCTTTCTCTCCAGCAGATATTCTGAGTAACCCAATTTTGTTTATTTCTTGACAGGTAAAAAGGTGGCAGTCTCTTATTTCACCTCTATCTAAGCAACAGTGTAGGCAATTGTTCCTTCTGGCTTCATATTTGTATGTTGGAGGGAAAAGCACAAAAGGAATGAAGAACAAATTGGGAAACGAGGGTAAGAACATGTTGCTGCAGACCCTGGAAACAGTCAAATCAGGCTGCCAGCTGCAACAAGAATCTCTCTAATAAGGAAATTAGAGCATGATCATTTCTGGCTATGTGGCTCTGATTCTAAATAGGTTTTACAAATAGATTGTGATTGAACTTGGAAACGTAAACAAATTGGCTTTGTGGAATAAAGGCTGAACTACATTTTGGTTAGAGAATTAAAATGCTTTTATGGGAGGCTCTCTGGGAGAATGGACAGCTGTTTTAACGAGAGCATATGCATTTGTGAAGCACACCAGCTTTGTCGCTTGCTCTTTGGAGAGTCAGGTCTGATAAACTCAAAAGAAAGTTTCCCAGCAGGGTCCCTAAGAGGACAAGTGATAAAGGCAGGGACTGGGCAGTGTGTATTTGAAATCCCCCATTCCGATGCTGGGAGGAGAGGTGCCATTTAAAAATAATAGATTTTAAAATATCAGTAGCTTCAAACATTCTAGTCAGCGATCTCCCTTGGACATTTCTTTTGTCTCCGGGAGGTTTGGGGATAGAGGTTCTCTAAGCTCTGTTAATACATTTTCACTTATAAATATTCATGCACTGTTCCCGGTGCCTCCTCGACTGACTCAGTGCAGGCTCCCTACCCTGGCAAGAGAGTGATGCCAGAGGAGATGCTAAATTTCTAACAAGGCCCCAGGTCAGCCTCAGACAACCCAGAGCCGTTTGAAAACACCAAAGACTTTTCAGTCAAGATAACGGGTTTATAAATGTCGGGTGTGTCCAAGCTTATATTCCACATGAGAGGATTAGCTTCCACCCTCTGCAAACTCTCCCAGTTGTTACAAATAGCCATGGTTTTTCCTGTTTTGTGCTTCACATGGTGAGGCACAGATCAGCCTGATTGGAAGATGCTCTTTTCTACTTCCCTTTTTCTAAATCCACTGATTACTCGCTAGGGCTTAATCCACCATGGAGTGCAAGTCAGCAAAATCTCTCCGATCGTGATCCATTTATACATTTAGAAACAAAGTTTGAAGCCTGGTGGGGTCCAAAAGGTCATTGGCTTGCTGAGAATTTAGATCCAGCTCCTGCAGGGTATGTTCCACCGTGCCAAAATGCATACACTGTGGACAATTTTCCTTCGATCTGATGATCTAATCCTAGATCCTTTTGTGCTGTTCTCCCCACATCTGGGTATGTTCCTAGGAAGTGGATGAAGTCTGGAGCTGCATTTACTCATTCTCCCTTATTGGGATATGGGGTCTCTCACATCCCGGGGGCCTGAGTGGGTAATTTCTCCCACTAAATGCTTTCTAGGCCCAAGTGAATGAGCATACAGGGCTTATGTCTATACTTCGTCTATGGCCCCACTTGACACACACACATCGTGTAGGCAAATAAAACATTTTGCTAAAAGAAGCTTATATTGTCTCATGTTTTCATTTCAGAGGTACTTTATTTCATTTATGATTCAGCTTTAGATGGGTATTAGCCCTACTATTTCAGTTCCCTGCTGCTGTTTTTTCTGTTAAGCATATAGAAATTTATGAATGAATGCCAGGTGAGCTTCATATTTACATGAAACTCAAATTAATTCATTGTGGAAATAAAATTTCTGCTCTCTTTAACCCACCCACTCAACATAAACAGCTCATTTTCCTTACAGGGTATTTTCCCTAACAAGCAGAGCACAGAAGAAAACACATTAAACTGGGTGTCCTGTGACCTAGATTCTATCCATAGCTCTTCCACAAATGAATGAATCTGGACAAGTCATACATAAAAGATAGAGTGAGGCTAGCTGCATTACAGGAAGAGCTTCTCAAACTTTACCATGTGTATTAGTCTAGGTTTTCCAGAGAAACAGAACCAGTAAGAGGAAGATATATATTTATATAATATGTAAATATAATACACACACACACACAAACACACATTTTTTTTAAGGAATTGGCTCATGTGATTATGAAGGGTTGGCAGGTCCAAAATCTGCAATGTAGGCTAGCAGATTAGAGACCCAGGGGAGAGTTGCAGTTTGAGTCCAAAGCTGGTCTATTGCTGGAATTCTCTCTTCCCAGGGGAAGATCAGTCTGTTTTCCATTAAGGCCTTCAATTGATTGGGTGAGGCTCACCCACAGTATGGTGGGTAATCTGCTTTATTCAAAGTTCATTGATTTAAATATTAATCTCATCTAAAAAAACTTTCTCTGAGGAAACATTTAGAATCTTGTTTGATCAAATATCTGGATACCATGGCCTAGCTAAGTTGGCACAGAAATTAACATTCACACCACCTGTATGAATCACCCGAGGAGCCTGTGTCATGTAGATTCCTGGGCTCTGTCTTCAGGTTCTGATTCTAATTCACTGTCCTTTGGCCAGGGGATGCTGATGCAGCTCCTTTAGCGATTACTTTTTGAGGATTGTTCTAGGTATGCCATTGTATGATCATGGTCCAGCCTCTCCTGCAGATGAGGAAACTAAAGCCTAGAGTTATGAATGGGCTTGTCCCAAGGAGCTCACATAGTTAGATATTCTAACCCAAATCTACAAATTTTAGTCCAGGGCCTTTTTTTTCACATAACATACTGATGATATATAGTACAAATGAACTTTCTTAGGATGGAATCTAAGCCTTATAACTGAAACTTCCTCAAAATCAGAGTGAACTAGTGGAATTTTTCATAGACCTTGATAACCTGATCCTAAAATTCATGTGGGAGAGCAAAAGTCCAGGCAGAGTCAAGGCAATTTTGAAGAAGAATAAGGAGGGGAGACCCATAGCAACATATCTGCAGGTGTTTTATAAAACTATAGTAATTAAAGCAGCATAGCATTGACACATAGACCATTGGAAGAAACCAAGAAACCATTGTCAGACCAGAAACATTTGAGATACACATGACAGAGGTAGTATTATGAGACAAAATTAGCTATCCATAAATGCTGCTATAAAATGGCTATCAATGTGAGAAAAAACAGACTTCCTGCCCACACCACACTTAAAAATAAATTCCAGATGGATCAATGTAGAAGGAAGACTTCAAAACTTTTAATGGAAAATTTAAGACAACATTTTTTATATCAAGGCAGATAAATATTTCTTAAATGAGACAGAAAAACATAAGCCTTAAAGTAAAATAATCACAATAAGCCAATATTTATTAAGCTATTCTATATGTACACAATATTCTGAGTACATTATATATACTCACACGTGTAACCCTCATGAAACCCTAGGAGGCCATCATTAGTATGATCTTCATAAAAGCTGAGGCCTGGAGAGACTGTTCACTTCCCTAACCTGCATGGTAAGTGTGAGTTGATCCCAGGTGTTCTGGATCCACTGTAGAGCCATTGCTCTATATTCCACCTCTTGAGAGTGGAAAATGGACCACATTCAAGTGAAAAGCATATATAATGTTACATAAATTAATTAAAAATACAAACCAATACTAGGAGGAAATATTTTTAGTGCATATAATCAAAGGATTACACACATGCAACCCCCCCCCCCCCACAGAGAGCACACCTAAAAATCAATATGGAAAAGAAGCACTCCATGAGAAAATGGGCACAGATGATGAATAGGCACTTCACTGAAAAGGAAAGTCAAATGGCCATAATTACATGAAAATTTCATGCCAGTTGACATATAAATCAATATAATCACATATAATTTGGTAATATCTACAAATGCAAAAGGTGCACCTTTCTTATAATCCAGGACATTCTTTGTGTACATATAGTTTTTGCAGAGTTGTTCTAGCAAAAAATTGGAGATAATAACTTGGTAAAGAAATAGTTCAACAAATTGCAGAATAATTACATTTTGGAATACAAAGTAAAGTAGGTCTAGACTTATCTACACAAAGTTAAAAAAAGCTAAAGGTGAATGAACAAAAGATATTGGAAAACATTGTATAGCATATGATATCATTTGAGTAAAGTCTAAAATCTCACAAAATAATGCTACATAGTGTTTTGGGTGCATAACATTGACATAAGGATATAGATCAGCTTCACAATAATGATTACCTTTGAGGGGTGGGGGGTGGGGAAAGAGAGAGGGGAGGCTGAGAAGAGAAATTTAGTTATATCTTACTTTTTTTTCAATCTCAAGGAGATATGTATAAATATTAAGATGTGTTAAACATAAAATTGGGTATCTGAGAGCTTTGTTATTTTCTATATATTTGAAATTGCCTATAATTACATGTTTTTAAATAAATAAAAATGCTACCCCACAGTCATTATTCTTAGCATACAATTGTATTTTTTTTTTCTGAGAATATGTAAACTTTCTCCTTTCTGTGTATTATTTTTTCTTAGGTATCCTTTTCTGCTTATTATAAAATCTTAGAGCTGGAAGAAAATTTAGGGGGTGTTTGTTCAAATTTACCACTTAATATAGGCACCTCTGGATTCAAATTATTGTTCCAAGTAAAAACACTTGGTAGAATTTTCCTTTATGGTTAATAATATGGAAAATATGGTTTTGGTTAACTGGATATTTTGTTTTAACTGAGTCAAGTTCCATGGATACTGGCTTTAAAAAGTAAAACATAATAAACTACACTTAACGTTAATACTATACTGAACACATAATGTTATCTGTAATGATACGGAAGGCTGTGAAGAGTTTCAGATCACCATCCTAACCATCAATTACCATTATATTGGTAATATGTGCAAGTGCCAATCGAAAGAGATCTGGTTGGCAAAATGTCAGATAATGTGGAATAAACGGAATACATGGAGAGAAGGGAATCACCACTTACTGAGGTGTTGTGGGAGGTGCTTTAGATATACAATTTCAATTAAATCCTGCAGCAATCCTGTTAGGTAGATACTGTTATTCCCAGTTCTCAAATAAATGCACTGAGGTTCAGAGAGATTTGAGGTAATTTGCCCTACATCCTGTTAAGAAGAATTATCCCAAACGTGAAAACAAGGCAAAAAGAACTCTGTGTGTCCTTTCAACATTATACTGGAGCTTTATCTAATTGGAGCCCACAGACTGTGAATTCTCTAACAGAATGTACCTTTGTTTGACTTCCTGTTTAGTATTGATTAGTACAAAACTCTGTGAAACTGTAGTTAACTCATAGATTTTTGTCTGATAAAAATGCAAATGACTTTTGTGCAGTAGAAAATGTAATTCCAGGGAGACATTTTTCTTCCTTCCTCCTTTCCTTCCTTCTTTCCTTCCTTCACTCCTTCCTTTCTTCCATCTTTCTATCTATAGATACATATTCAGTCTCTCCAATTCTTGAACAAGTATTATAATCCAAATGCTTCCCTCATTTATAGATTAAATGAATTTTGACATGTGCTCTTTGTAGGTTTGCATGAGCGTCAAGTTTTTACCTTATTGGAAACCACGCTTTTGACAGTCACACAGCTAACTTTTCGGTAACTTTTCATTACCGAAAAGTCGCGCTTAATTAAGGAACTAGTCTCCCAACGTGGGGGCAAGGAAAATGACACTGTTAGGGAAGCAGTCTCAGTTTTCCTTTCTCTGAGAAGTGGAAGCAACAAGGAGAAACCCCATGTCTGGGTGTGTATCTCCTAATACACAGAGGTCTTGTCACTTGGGACCCATACAGTTGCTATTTCCTCCTGCCCAATAAATAGAAAGGTAGAATGGCTTAGCCACAATTTCATACTTTGAAGGTGGGTCAAAAATTATCCGCACTCTGCTTATATTAGAACTTCTGTTGGCCACACTGTCTTATCAGTGCTTTCTGTTCAAGGCTACAGTCTCCCCAGTCACTGCTGTGCAGGTGTGAGTGTGTTACATCAGTTCATTTCAACTGTCGTGCAAGCAAAAATGGATGCCCCACGTGTGATCTGCACGAAAGAAGAGCAGCTTGCAGTGATTCTTTTTTTGTGGTCTGAGGGTGTACCTGGTGCCGTTATTTATTGAAGGCTTTGTGTGCAGTATGGAGAAAGTGTTTTGTCACGAAGAAGTGTGTATGAATGGATAGCAAAGTTCAAGGAAGTTCACACAAGTGTTAGCCACCAAGAAGGAGCCGGATGCCCATCCGTGTCCATGGCTGATGACAACATTGAGTGTATATGTGAAATGAGTCTGTCGAATAGACAAGTGACAATTTTCTGGGATTCTCAAGGACCAGTATTGGAACATTATCAGGAAAAAGTTCAACAATCAACAGTGCTCATTACAGTGAAATGCTTTTCGAGGAGCTGAAGCCAAAACTTCGGGTTAAACGCAGAGGACTGCTATCCAAGGGCGTTGTGATCTTGCATGACAATACACGTCTGCACATTTCTGCCCACACTGTTGACACTCTGCAAAAACTTCGTTTTCGTGTGTTAAAGCATCCTCCCTATAGTCCTGATCTTGTTCCATTGGACTTTCACCTGTTTGGTCCCCTGAAAGCAGCCCTATGAGGACGAAGTGAAGAAGTGAAGACAGCGGTTCATTCATGGCTCGCAGCTCAGCCTAAAACATTTTTTAATGAGGGAATATGAAAGTTTGTTAACAGAGGGACAAAGTATATTGAAAAGCAAGGAGATTGTGTTGAAAAGTGATGCATTTGTCCTTTCTAAAAGTTAATTAAAATACATGCACACACAGCCAGAGTGAGGATAATTTTTGACTCACCCTCAGATGTACTTTGTGCACATGTATGTTATATGTATATGTATGTATGTATGTATTATGTATGTATATTTTTACTATGTATTTTGCCCTTCATAGTCTGGGTGGTATAAAATGTGTATAGTAATGAGTAGAGTCCATGTCCCTATTTGTAATTTCTATCCCCATCTCTACTCAACTAATTTCTAACTCTATACTGAATCCCTATAACCCAAGGCATTTTACAAAGATAGTTCTATAAACTTCAAGAATATACATTCACAAATGCATATCATGAAACCCACTCATTCAGTGTAATAAGGGAAGGTAGGACTGAATTAGTGAAAATATGGGAATTGCAGACTATTTTTAAGAAACTGAAGTAGCATTATTTTCAAGTACACATATGCTCTTCTTTCAGTTATGAAACTATACCCTGTAATTGTCCTTGGGGACTTAATTAATGGGGAGATAAAAGTGGTTTGTAATCATCTTATCAACAGAAGGAAGAAATGGGCATTCATAAGTGATTGCAAAGTTTGTCTCTTAAGCAGGTAAAACAACTCAGTTTATAATCCTTTCTAGATTATCAATTGACATAGAATAACCTTTCTTGATAAGAAAAAACAGTAGAATTCTTTCAAATCTAAAGCAGGGATATATGAGCTAAGGAGGTTTCAGCACTTCTACATTTTTTTTCCCTGTAGGTTACTTCCTCAAACAAGTTAATTGGTCTCAGTCCACATCCCTGGTAACACCAGCTTGAAGCAAAATGTTGGAAAAGATCTCCTGGCAAATGGCAACTAGTGGCCACTGCCCTTTGGCCTGGAAAAAGGGGGCTGCTGTTGTACTAGGCAGAGCCCAGAGGACAGCAGGCAGGCGGTCTGGCAGGGCTGCCTGCTGATGCTAATTACCCTGGTCCGGCTCTTCCCTTCTGGGGAAGTAGGAGTAGAGAAACGGATGCCAAGTTCTTGTACAAGGTCAAATGTTTCTGGAGGAAGGGAGCCAGGGTTAAATTAGCAGTCAAAATGAGGTAGGGAGCTGGGTGGAGAAACATAGGCTGGGAGAAGGGGCAGAAGTCTGGAAATTCAAATGGAGACAGCAGTAAAAAGTAATTACTAACACATTTTCCAACTTGGAAAGCGAGCCACATCCCACACCAGGGCCAGACTCGGAGCTCTTCTGTTCCAAGGAGGTTGGAACAGGCTCAGGGGACAGGAAGGGACTGTGCAAGCCAGCTGCCTGTCACTGGCTTTGGAGCTGTGCTCCCTGAGAAGGGAAATTCTTCTTGAGAGAGAAAGCAAAGGACATTTCTGCTTAAATTCTCCATTCAGAATAACATTCTCCGTACATTCAATGTATCTATCCTTTGAGGACCTTTTAGGACAATTGAGCAAAAAATTATCAAACATCAAAACAGACAAATATTGTGAAAAAGAAAAAAAACACATCAAAACAAAGTAAAGGGAAACCTTTTAGGCCGGCATAAGCCTTTGTGAACCTAAAATATCTCCCTTCTCTGCTGTTCATCAGCCTCACTGGAGGAAAGAAACTGTGGGAGGGACAGATCTCAGGAGAGGAGGAGGCGGCGAAGGAGGGGGAAATGAAGGGAAAGCAGAAACAGGGGTCTCTGGTGTCAGGGAGAAATTCATGATTGGATTGACTGTTTTGGACTGACTGTTTTGACAGTTGATTTTTATTATTTTTTCCCCCTCCAACTTCAGAATCTTGACAGACGATTGCTGAACATCAAATTGATGCGTGAACACTTCATCAGATCCGGTTGCCTTAACAACTAAAATAGCCAAAATGTTAAGACAGTCAAATAAGATTGATTATTTTTGATACAATCCGTGGGTGGTTGACCCAGAAAGTCTCCGCCTAATCACACATATAAACACAGAGGCTGTATCAACAGATGCAAAAGCAGCCAGAGGACAAGCGAGAAATCCATCAATCACCTGGATGCCTCCTGTCTACCATGCACTGAGCGGCATGTAGGGAAACACTGGAGAGGGTCTCTGGATTGCTGCTGGGTGCTGGATATCACAGGAGGTAGCCAGCCTTAAAAGCTGGGAATTTTGATCCTTTCAATTTCTAGCAAAAAGGCAGAGTCTGGCTTGTAATGGAGAAGCAGCTTTCCTCCAAACTGTTGTCTAGAGGTGCTGAATCATGCATGAATGTCAGCAGATGACGCCAACCGTGGCATCATTTCATGGGGGCTTTATCTGGTGTGAACTAAATGCATTCTACTTTATGAATTTCCTTTAAACAGCCACAGATAATTGTTGTGCTGTGTCATAGTCCAAAAGGGAAATTAAATCTCTTTCATATTGGATCTGGTATTTCCAGGCTTTCCTGAAGACAAGGAAAAGGAAATTCAGTTTAGATTTTAAAAAATTCTTAAATTAGAAAACTGCAATCACCATATTGGGGACCTATCTGTGCAGAAGGATGGATGCCTTAGCATAATGGTTCAGGTACAAAGGTTCCTGAAGCTTTCCTCTTGTTTATTTGTTTGGTTAGGTTTTTCTTTTCATTTTGAGTTCTAAAAGAATTATTAGTTGATAGGTTGATGGCAATGCAGTCTGTGTTGAGAAAAGTGGAATTGATTAAGAAGTGAGAGACTGTGAGAGACTGAAAATGAGTGAGAAAGAAAAGCCTACAAAACATTTACGGTGTAGTTTTCCAATACAGATTTGAATAGATACCACACACTATTAGAAACAGATGTATTTTCAAGACTTTATTATTGAACAAAGAACAATTTCTGAGTTTCCCTCTTTTTAAAGAGAATCCAAGACAATATAACGCTAAAATCTATATATTAATTAGCACGACATTCATTTGAACATCTAATTTCTTGAAACTTGAAAGAATCAGTCTCAAGTCTTGGAGGTCCTGACATAGCTAGCATGTAGCTGGATGTCAAGGAAGAACAGTAGCAATAATCGTTCACGGAAACAAAACATTAATCTGTAAATATCAGTTTGCTAGATTAATTAGCAAGGATGTTAACTGGATATATTGATACTTAAAATGTGAATCTGTGGATACATTTGAATGTATGTTTAAAACATAATATCACATCTCCCTGGATAACTTTATTTTTCATAGTACCTTTGACTTTTCTTATTTTAATTGATCCACAGCACAATTCTCTGCAGGTTGACATCTACATTGAACTCTGCTGATGAATGTACAGCCATGCCAATCATGTCTACTTTTCCTTCCAGCTTGAACTGTAAGAGCTGAGCTTTCTTTATACAAGTTATTGCTAAGTGAACAAGAAAATGATGTTACCCAAACACAGAAAATCCACTTTGATACCAGCAAACTATCCCTTTCCTGGGAATTGGAACTACAAAATTCCTAAAGAATAGTACAGTGGTGAGAGCTGACGTTGAAATGCCTTGATATAGAGAGAAGCTGGAGAGGCCATGATGCCAACTCAGGTTCTAGGAGAACAAAAACGATGGGTCAGCAGAAGTGAGAAGGAAAGAAAGGACACAGAGACAGCAGAAGGTGAGCAAGGAGTAGAAGGGAGAGACTGAAAGGTAGAGAATAGCCAAATGAGAGAAATGCAAGAGCATCAGGGTGGGACTCCATCATCTCCTGCTGCTGTTATGAGGATTCACCTCCAGTTCTGGGACGGCTGCTCTTCCTGCTCTTGGTTTGGTTTTTCCTGGCAACATTTAGTAGCGTGAGTGAGTCTTTGTTCCTTGTATCCAAAGGAGTTTGATTGAAATGCATTGTTATCTTCCATGTTGCTATTGAGTAAACTAAAGCAAAAAGGGAAGGCAAAAGTCCTTCCCTGAGAGGCTGGATTGTATTATAGTTCATAGGCACACAAGTAGAAAGTGGTAGAGTCAACCCATGTGCCCAGGCTTTTCTAAAATTGGTGCTGATGTCCGTTTATCACACTGTGGCATTTCAAAAACATGCCCCCCCAAATCCTTTGACACTTCTTCTGTTAAGAGGTGGTGTCTATGTCCCCTGCCCTTGAATCTGAGTGGGAATTTTGACAGCTCCAACCAAAGAAGAGTAGCAGAAGTAATGTTGCATGATTTTTGAGACCGGTTTAGAAAAGATTACTCAACTTCTATTTGATTTTATGAGAGTGCTTCTGGAACCCAGGCACCATGCTGTGAGGAAGCCCACACAGAGAGACTTTCTGGAAAGATCCTGAGATGAGAGAGACAGAGAAACAGAGAGAGAGACAGACAGAGAGAGAGAAATGTATTGCTAGCTCTCCGCTGCTCCAGCTTCCTCCTTTCTCACTGGTCTCTACTCCCATCCGTCCCACCCCTCTACTATTCTAACTTCAACAACTGTTTGACTGCAATGTGTGAGAGACCCAAGTCAGACCCACCCAGGTGAGATCTTTCTGCATTCTCGCCCCACAAAACAATGAATAAAATAATTATTGTTTTTATGAAGAAATAACATAAATAAGTTTTAAACATAGCAATGAACATTTGACTAGAACATTATTATGAAATGTGTAAGAGGCTACATCCTGAACCTGAGAGGCCTACCAGACATTGTCCTTTCTCTGTAGGGGTGGAAGGGGCAGTTTATGATCCTTTGTTCTTCACCTTGAAAGGGATGTCCTGGCATGCCCCAAACCACTGGACTCTGGAAAATTTCGTTGATATGGTAGGTCCCTGAATCTTCTTTAGGGATATATTCCACCTTCTGGAGTTCATGTGTCTGACCAAGGTCTCCAAAATACTTGGCACTTCTTCCTTATCTGACCTGATTAACATGATGTCATCAATAAAGCAAAGAAATGTATGTTTCTCTGCAATGCCCAGTCAGGTCACTGTATTACAAGAGGGAGAGAGTTAACATGACCCTGGGACAAGGTCAACAGTCTGTACCGTTGTTTCTCCCATGTGCAAATCAATGATTGCATGCAGTGTATTAGATACCATGCTAATCTGCTCCAGCAAAGAAACCGTTTTTGGCACAACAGCTACAGTCGGGGCTCCTACTTGATTGAGTTTGTGGTAGTCCACTGTCATACCACAGGGTCCATCTGGCTTCTGTAGGTGTCAGACTGGTGCATTAAATGTGGATAGGGCAGTAACTGCCAACTCTGCGTCCTTTAGGTCTTCAAGCCTGACACTAATCTGTTCCCCAAGGATGTAATGTTGGTATTGACTTAATATCTTGTCCATGATGCGGGGGAGTGGACAGTATCAGAGGTGTCCACTTGGCCTTTCCCATTATGAAGATTCTTAACTCACGGGACAAGGAACCAATATAGAGATTCTGTCAACCTCATATTCCAATCATACGCTCAGAGACTGGAGAAATAACCACTGGTTAGGTCCATACACTTAGTTGACCTACTGTGAGCCAGGTACCAATGTCAACACACAGTTCTTGAATGTTTGAGTATTCCCCTTTCCCCAGTACATGGTTCCCTAAGTAGATGATTGTAGATCCCTCTGGAGAAGGACTGGGAGAATCATTATGAGAGCATTTGCTGTGATCCTGCAGTGTCCTTTGCTCATGAAACTCAGCCTTGCTTTCAGTCAGTGGTCTTTGGGTTGAAAACTGAATCAGGTCTGGAAACTTAGTAAGGGGTTGTGACATTTAGTTGTAGCAGTAGCCCTTAGCCTTTGTTTCTTTTGTTACACAGATTGAGAAATAACCTTGTTGCCCGCTCAGTCTTGATCCTGGAGATGCTGTGTTCCATTAACTATCTCCACAGCACTTCGTGAGTCATGCCACTCCCTGGTACCTCCCCCCCCCCCCCCTCCGCTTGCCACTCTTTACAATAATAATTGAGCTCACTTTGCCTTTGATAGTTAAGAGCTACCACCTGGCCTCTATTTTTTTCAGAAGTCTACCAGCACTGTGCTATTTGAGAGCCAATTTTGCAACAACATCCTCCAAAATCAGTCCTATTCTACAGAGGTTAACCACCACGGAGGTTCTTAACACTGCTGGTGTGCACATCCCATGTTCTTTGGTAAATGGAATGTCCTCTGAACTCTCTAACAGAACATAATAAGCTGATAGGCTTTCTGACATTGCATGATGTAGCCACTTCAATAAGCCTGCTTTCCTAGTCGTTCTATCCCTTCCTCCATCATTTGCCCCAAAAGTGTTGGCATGTCTCCCAAGGTTCTTGCCACGATCTTAAACCCTGCATCAAGGATTAGTTCTCCAATATCTATAAACTATCCTTTATCCGACTTTATAGTCCATCCCCTTTAATCCAGCACCTCCAAGAATCCAGTCCATTCGTATTCTTCTGGCTCTTGATAAGTAAATATGGGTTACATCTTTTAGCTCCTTGGGTGTATAAACCCTTTACTTGCTTTGCAATTCCCACACTTCCCTGGCTGGGTTATATTGTGACTTGACCCTAAGTTATTCTTCTGCTGATTACAAGGGGGTGTGTGGTAGATTATGGGAGTGGGTACACATTGCTTTGCAAGGTAGAAGCTTCTGTGTCATCTTCAAGTAAGGAGGAAGAACTAGCCTTTAACAGGAAGGAATGGGCCTTTTTTCTTGGCCCAGAGAGTCTAGCAGAATGTAAAAATTTAGATTCCTCATCCTAACTCTTAAGGTCCTTCTCAAACAGGGCGTGATCTTAGGGTAGGCAAACTATCAAGGTGAAATATCAACCTTCATGGAGCTCTGCTACTTTTATACTTAAATCCTGGCCTTGAGCCTCAGATTTTTCTGCCTGCCTGCTATAGGAGATGAGAGTCCCTTTAAATATTGCCAAGGAGGCCCCTCTTCTGGCTTTGATACTTTGCTTATATTGATGGTTAGTTGCCTTCATTGACATTCTCTGATGCGTGGATGGCTCTCAGCAACAGTCATTTGGTTTCAAAATCCTTACAATTACCATTTACCACAAAACTCTCCAATGCCAAATATAGGATACTCGTGAGTACAATTTCCTTCCACCAGTATTCCATCCTAGTTTATCACTGGAAAAAGTTTTTACGATTGTACTGCAAGTACATGCCAAGGGCTATTAATGCTTCACCTCCCACCAACGATGGAGTCCTCATTGCCAGCTGGCTGAAGTCTGTTTCTTGGGCCCCTTCTGGTACTATGTGGCCGGTCGGGTTCCCTAGCAAACAGGCTCTGAAATTCTTAGAACTGTGTACAGGAGGTTATTGAGAGAGTGCTCTCAGGAGATGATGGGGGAAAAGGGTTGGACCTAGGGAGAAATTGAACTGTCATGGAATTATAACGAAGGCCTCAACCAATCTTAAGAAGAGTTCTGGACCATCATGTGGTCCTTCGGAGTTGTCATGCCCTGAGGCAAGGGTGTTGGACCTTCATAAACCACACCCATTCCAAGTCAAACATCCTGCCACAAGGTAGGGAGGGTGACCTTGGTGGGTGCAGGTGTCTTTGGCTGTTGCCAATTCTTGGAGAGGAGCTTCAGCTGAGAGTTTCCCAGAATCTGGGGGAATGACAGTGTTGGTCCTGAAAGAAGGATCTTGTTGATATATCACCACATCCATTATATCCCACACAATGATGTGAAAAACAAGACAACAAGCCCAAAATGGAGTCACTTATGCTAAGTTCCATGTCACCAAACTAGACTTAATTTAATTACAGCTTAAGCTCTCCCAGAAATGGAATCTTAAAACCAGTCCGTCAGGAACTGCCTGATCAGCACTAGTTAGGTCATCTGCCGGCTCGACCTCACCATCCCCTAAAGGAAAGTAACGTTGCAAAAACCAACCTGATTTTTTGCCTAGTATAACTTTCTTGTAACTTATTCCTTCTGCCTACGAAAGTCTTTCATTTTGTACAGCACCACCGAGCTCCTGTCTATCTGCGAGATTGGATGCTGCCCCATTCATGACTCATTGAATAAGGCCAATAAAATCTTTAAAATTTACTTACTCGAATTTTGTTTTTTAACAATAATGATTTTCCATCTATGCATTAGGACCTACCAAATATTCCTGATAGACTGACTGCTTACCCAGTTCTAGACATAGCAGAGCAATAGCTTGGGTGGAATTAGAAAGTCAGATACTGAGGGATGAATGCTGTTCCAATAAGAATTCCCAGTCCTGCCTTCCCAGCTTTCCTTAGGGAATTCTGTGCATTGGGCACCATGATCCCTTAGCACACAGGAAGTGGTTTTGGGAAGGACATTCTCTTCCAGGCTTTCTACAGGTTCTCACATCAGATTAGATACGTTGCACAGGACCAAATAGTCTGCGAAGTAAAGGAAAGTGTACCGATGAGATCGTAATTTATAATAAGAAATATGTATTTGGTTTTCATCCACTCTTCCTAGCACAGACCTCCTAGAGCCTTTGAAATTTCCTAAGTACTGAAAGCAGTAAAGTGTCTTTTGTTACATTAATGAGGTGACTTTTGGAAAGTCCCTAGGTAACCAGAGGATGGTAGTGATGAGAGGGTTGGAACTTTCAGTCCCCCCCTCCCCAGGCCAGGAAAAGGAGGGGGCTGGAGATTGAGTTCAATCACCAATGGCCAGTGACTTAATCAACCATGCTTAAGTAATAAAGCCTCCATGGAAACCTACAAGGATGGGATTTGGAAAGCTTCCAGGTTGGTGAACACGTGGAGATCTGGGGACACTGGCACCCTTGGAGAGGGCATGGAAGCTCCTTGCCTCTTCCCCATACCTTGCCCTATGCGTATCTTCCGTTGAGCTCTTCCTAAGTTACATCCTTTTATGATAAACCAGCAATTTTGTAAGTAAAATGTTTCTCTGAATTCTGTAAGCTGCAAATTAGTTGAACCCAAGGAGACAGGTCATTAGGACCTCTGCGTGATGACACAGGTGACAACCTGGACTTTCGAGCAGCCTCTGAAGCGGAGAGAGGGGCAGTCTTTTAGGACAACCCTTAACGTGTGAGATCTGATGCTATCTCCAGGTAGTGTCAGAACTGAGTTGTTGAATGGTGTGGGAAAAAACATATCAGGGTACCAAAGCAACAAGTTTTGGACTTTTAACGTCATTTAGGCCACAGCCAAAAGAGAGGAGCAAGGGAAAATCTGCTGCTCTTGGAACTAAAAAACATAGAAATTTAGAGTCTAGTTCTGGCTTTGCCCCTCATTCGCTAAATCTCTCTGTATTTCAGTTTTTTCAACTGTAAAGAGAGTATAATATGACCAAATTGTGTTATGTTCATTTTACAGGTGGTTGTAAGAACCAGAGGGGCAATGTTTATAAATATAAAGTATTATTATTGTTTTGGTTAAAAGGGTAATTTCTTTAAGGGTTGAAACAAGGGTTCTAAATTGACTTTATTTTTCCACTTCACTAACTTTGCATCACTAATGGGCAAATTTTTCCAAATTATACTTACTATTTTACCTGAAAATTGTTGTTTTCATCTCTCTTCAGGATTCTAAAGATAATCCCAAAAGAAACCGTGCCAGGTGTGAGCCATTGGTCATCAGTCTAGGATGCTTTGGTTTGGAAACCTCCCCTTGATGGTATAGAAAGGACCAATTTCAAACAAACCACTTAATAAATTGCTCCTAAAATGAAAAAAGCCCCTTTCCACAATAGCAACCAGGAGCAAAACCACGAGTGATGGTCACTGAGTCTCCCAGGAGAGCAATCCTCTGAAAGAGAGGGAGAAAAGGAAGACGGGGGAGTGATAGTAATACTTTATGTTCATACAGATTTTTCCCTCCATCGGTTTCCAAGCACCTGGCAAACTTTAATTGGCTAATCCTCACATATCCCTTTAAGGTTAAGTAGGCAGCAGGTATTATCCCTGATTTTCAAATGGAGGAATAAAGGTACAAAGAGCTTAAGTGCCTCCCTAAGGTCAGGAACATGGGGCCCTGACTCCCAATCCACAGCCCAAACTCCAAGATCTCCCTCTGCAGAATCATTTGGGTCTTTCATTGATCTTTCTGAAGCACAATCCTTGACAATTCATTTTCCCCAAGACAAAAGATATGGTATCTTTTTTCCTCTACAGCATTTGCTTTGGATCAAAGGCAAAGACACATATTTTCAGCCATGATGAACTATTCTACAGTTAAGCAAAGCTCAATGTGGGCAGAAAAGAAGCCTTTTGTGTGTGTGTGTGTTTAATTTCCAAGTAAGACATTGATGTTCTTTTTGGGGCTGAACAACTCTTCGAATCCAACAGCGAGACAGAGCTTGCGAACAAAACCCTTCCTATTCACTTCAAACTGTAGTATCTTTGCTAAACATTCTTCGGAAAATTCCCAGCTTTGTTTAACGGATTACCAAGGCGTCTCTTCAAACTACCCAGCTGACCCCCATTCATCTAGTACCCTTGATGTTGCTGGGAGAAACAGACTGTCCTCACCAGATTAAAGCTTGCTGTGGCACATAAGACAATTTTGCATTAAAAAAAACTCCTCTGACCAGAATTGGAAAAAGCCTTTAGGTATATAAGCAGGCAGAAAATTGTGAGTCAGGAAGAACAGAATTATTTCACCTTAACGAGACTCACAAAACATTGACCGTTGAGAGCCCAGGCATTATGTGGAGAAGATGAACTTTTCATCCAGATTCCGTTCAGCTCTGAGACACATTGAGGACCTCGTGCCAGGGCCTTTATCAGAGTCCCGAAGCCCCTCGGTTCAAGGCCCACGGCACCTATGATGCTAGCACACACCCGCAAGGAAATAAAAACCTGAGTTTCTTCCAATTGGGAGTGCAGAGGAGGAAGGACGGAGGGGACTTCTTGGGGAGGGAGGAGAAAATGCAAATTGTTAACCAACAAGTTGTACCACAACAGATCGGTACTAATTCCCAAGTCTTATACTGAAGTCAAACCATGTCCAGTTTCTGCTGCGTGTACGAATACGTTCTGTTAAAAGATAAACGGAGGCGTGTGGAACATATTAAGCGTTTATCTGAGCATTCTAATGGGGCAGTGGCAAACCTGAAGAGATCAGAGGAAAGACTTATAGAGGGAAAGTGAAGAAGCAAAGAAAGGCAATGACGTGAGTCGCTGTAGCGTATACCCCAGTTAGCTGTGCGTGGTCGGTTGTCCTAGCGTTCCGATTCGGTAACCCTGAGGTGTTTCCAGGCTTAGAGGTGGGTGTGCTTACGCGGGTGGGGGCATCGGATGCCCCTCAGTCTCACAGCCTCCTTGTCAACAGGAGGGGGTGCAGAGCTCCCCGGACGTGTCCCCAGAAGTCCTGAGTGGAGGTCAAGCTCTGCCGTGCAGTACGCCTGCGACCTAGCGAGCAGGTTTCCCACGTTTGTGGACTCCAGTTTCCCCAGGTTTATCTCTGATGGTCTCTGAGTGACTAGCAGCCAAACAACCGGCCACCCCTCCCCTCCGCTGTCACGTCCTCCCTCCTGATCCGCTCTGGGCCTGAGATGAGATCGGGATTCTTTCCGTCAGGGTGCGTTTTAGGGCCCCCTCTCCTTTCCTGAGTTGCTGCCCAGAGCTGTCAAGGTCCGTGTTTGAGGAAAGCAGGGGAAGAACCCTTGAGGGAGAGGGAGGGCCGTCCCAGCTGGCGGCTCACTCTCTGCAGCAGGCCCTTCACGGACAAACCTCGTGTGCTCTTCAACCCTGAGAGGAAGATATCACTCATATCACTTTGCAGATAGGGGAACTGAAGGGCAGAAGAGATGAAAGGACTCGCTGAGATTACACAGTCATAAATATAGGGTGAGGCCTGGCTGTGCAATTTGTGGGGCCGAGGGCAAAAGGAAAGCACGGGGCCCCGTGTTCAAAAATTATGAGGAATGTCATGAGGACGGCGGCAGAGCACCGAGCCAAGCCTGGGGCCCGTCCAAGCTCAGGCCCCCCGACCGCACAGCCCGGGAGCCGGGGAGGCCGGCCCCGCGTGGGCTCGGAGTACAGACCTGTCTCCGTGGACGGTCCGCATTGTCTCCGTTTGCTGCCCTGGACCCGCTCCAGACTCTTCTCCACGTGCCCCGTGCCCTGTGCCCAGGAGGCGGACCTCTAGGATGTGCTGCTGGCTTCTGGCTGGTGTGGCCAGTGGGGGGCACGGGCAGGAGGCTGGAGGGCGGGACAGGGGGAGCTTCCTCCCCGGCGGGTGGCAGTTTGGCCGTGGCTGTGTTCTTCCCCCACTCTCCAACCCGGTGGCCCATCTCACGGTCACAGCTCCTGTAGATTTAGCTCACGGTCCCCTCCCTGCCCCTTCAGGCCTAGGTTTCCTCCATCCCGCGCCACGGACCATGCCTTTGGAAAGAGCCCTCTTTTAAGAGTGTCATCTTGTTTCCTGTGGGTTTTCTGTTGGTTGACTTGCCTGATTCTGCCTCTTTCTTTTGGGAACTGCAACCTGCTTTTTCTTGGTAGAACAGTCCTGCCCCCCAAGAACCCAGGGGTCATATGAAGCAAGCCTGGTCCATCAGAATCCCTGGACCTCTCTTGCCACAGTGACTGCCCCAGGAATTTGTCTCTCAGGGCCATTTCTGCTGGAACTGGTGGAGGGGGTGAAAAACTGTCTTTTTCTCTTCAGGAGTCAGACCATTTTTTTTTTGGTGAAGGGCCAGATAGTAAATATTTTAGGCTTTGCAGCCCACATAGAGTCCTGCCTCATAGCTTTCCTTGTTTGCTGTTTTACAAGGCTTTAAAAATTTAAAACCATTCCTAGCTTGCCATGTGTGGAGTTAGGGACGTGCAAAAACAGGCCACCAGGCCAATGATTTGCTGACCCCTTAGGGTCACACAAGAGAAAAACAAGTCAAAGAGCTCCTTGCAGCCATTATCTCTAGTGGCAAAGGGGAAACCAGCCTGAGTGTATGTAAACACACACACACACACACACACACACACAGAGAGAGAGCAAGGAGAGAAATTCCTAGAAGCATTACATCATCTCTCATTAGAGTTCCCAACACCCTGGTTCTCAACTCTCTCTTCTACCCGTGAGCCAACCAGCACTCTTCCCAGTTACTAAGTTAACCTGAGCTGGTGTGAGTTGGGTTTCTATTACCTGCAAAAGACCAACCTCTGAATGACTTTCTACTTTCAAAACCTGCAGCCAGCCCCTTCCTTGGTTCCACTGGTCTCGGACCAATTCCCATGCAGCCTATGAACTGCACAGGTCTTGGTTAAGGATATGTGATGAAGTTCATTCCTGCCGAAAGTTTCACACAGTAGACAGACATATTTTTTTAGGATAGCAAATTGGAAAAATAGGATATTTTAACCAAACATGAATTAGATCTCTGTTTGCACACATCTTCAAAGTCACCGCGTGCAGTCCAGGCAGCATTGCTGATTCGAAACAGGGTCTGCATGGTGTCACAGATGCTTGGCAGAGGCCTTGGGCCAGGAAGCTGGGTTTTAGGAGTAGCAGCTGCCTCTGCCTCTAATTCAGTGGGTCCCGATGAAGAATTGCTGCAAGAATGCAGTGTGGGTCACGTCCCAAAACTGCCGCTGCAAATGGCCCGGTGTCCTGCATGTGCAGATGTAAGAAAGGGGCACTTAATAGACAGAATCTGTGACATTCACTGCAGGGGGAGGCCAGGTGGCCACGCGGACCAGCTCCATCAGCACGGCGACTGACCTCCAGGAGCCAGGTGGGAAGGAGACAGATTCCCATGGTGTGTCTGGTAGGGACTCTTTTTTTTCCTTAAAAGAAATGTTTTGGCAGAGAAGTCTATAAAAAGCCACCATACAGCATCATCCATGACTCAACTGGGGAGGAATGTTTTGAAATAATTCTCTACCCTTTTCAGAAAAAGGAAAGCAAAATGGTTATGAAATGGAGGTTAAATATGGTGATAGCCAATCTCAATGTCAAATGTTCGGTCCCACTGTTCCCATTAGGTCAATTCATATCTGATTGGACCACGTGTCCAGATGCGGGTTGTAGGAAGACTGTTCACCACAGGGAGAATGCCGGGGGAGACTGCTCTTCTGAATAAGCAGAGTGGGTGGGCTGGCCCTTTCCAGGAGGCAGGAAGTGTGACTACTAGGCTTCAGGGCCTCTCAAACTGTGCACGTGGGAACCTCCTGGGATCTTGAGAAAACACAGATTCTGATTCCATCATTCTAGGGTGGGGCTCAAGAGTCTGCATTTCTAATAAGCTCCCAGGTGGTGAAGATGAACCTAGTCTACGGATGCGCTGTGAGAAGCAAGGGACAAGAGGACAGCAGTGCCTTAGGGCTGGGGACATCTGGCCACTAATACCTGTTCATTGTAATAGCTAACAATGCACTGAATGCTACGTATGAGGAAGAAGTCGCGGCACTAGTAAGGAAAGTTGCTAGAAGCTCTCTGTAAACCCAGGCTCTCTACCGCTTCACCCCGGCTCACTGCATATTAGAGGGGAATGGGAACCTCCGGTCCTCACAGCCCAACACGAGGTCCTGACTGCTAGCGGCCCGACCTGCCGGCAGCCCAGGGGCAGCACCTGGCTGACTTGCCGAGCAGAACCTTCTGGATGGAGGCGTGGCCTCGTTCAGTGGAAAGCAGCCCAGGGTTTAGAAGAAGTCCATCTGGCATTTCCAGACACTGGGATGAACAGGCTAGTATTTCTGCTCAGCCAACCTGCTTGATTGGGCGGAAATGGACTACCAGGATGAAGGAAAGTAGCAAAACCTCTATCTGATTGATAAACGGTTGATTCTACACAAAATACAGTAGCAAGATGAATTGCTCCTCCAGGGCAGAGGTGGGATGTTTCCCCACAGCTCACAACACTGCCTGGTGTCTTCTGAAATCCCCAGAAGATGGATCCCCAGGACGAGATGCTGACTCCCGCCTTTGCTTCCTCAGTTGACAGCTGCACATAGGGCTGCAATGAACAAAGCCTCTAGAGAGAAACTGTACATTTCAAGCGATTTTTGTCTCTGAAAAGAAGCCTGGATTCCAGAAACTTTTGTGAAGTAGGTTTATCGTCTCAGTCTTTGTGCAGGTTGGACATGGGTGACTGTGGACCTGCATGATTGGGAAGAAACACAATTAGCTTTTCAGACGTGTCTATGCCCGGAAAGCTTCACAAAAGAGTTTTTCTCTCTTTGGCTTCTTTTCTGAACCGTTTTTGTTGTAGAGCTCCAGGCAGAAGCAGCTCCGGGCAAAATTGGGACGCAAGGGAAATTTCTCTCTGACATTTTCCCACCTCTTCCATCTGGATCCTCTCTTCCTGCCCTCCGCTCCCTCCAGCCTCCTCCACTTCCAACACTGAATTGCATCCATGGGAACAGGATGACTATAATATTTGCCGGGGAGGGAGGAAGTGGAAACTACCACTTGGAGAGGGTAGTGATCTGTATTTATTTTCTACATTGATGACAAATTAGTCATTTTTTAAGTTGTCACAAAACAAATAGAATCACGAATTATGTTTTATAATTTATGTAACTGAGTTTTTGTACTTCTAAAATTTGTATCAGATTTCTGACAGTAACAAATCATTTCCCCTTCTAGAAAGATGAAGGAGCATGAGTCCCCCTTCTGCCCAGCTGCGGCCATCTGTGAGCATACACTTCCACGTGGTTCTTCCTGTGTAGTGTTGAAATAAGTTTCTTGACCCAAGGTGGAACTGCTTATGCCCAGGGTGCCAGGTCAGCAAATCAAAACTTAGACAACTTCTGTGTCCCTGGAAACGCTCCAAACACGAAGCCAGCTCTGGGGTCTCTACTTACTTCCTTGCTCCTTCCTCATCCTACAAAAGCTTCCTGACTCCCACCCCATTTTGACGTTCTCCAAAAGGAGGTTGTTCATTTCATGAAGTGTTAAATAAAGTTTGTTTGTATCACCTACATTGTCTTCTTTGATCATTTTTAACAGTGGTAATCAGTTACTTGTAACTATTAACTGATGAAAATTCAGGTTGTATGGATCCCAAAGACTATAAGGCCTGTGGGGGTGGAGGACTGTCTGGTAAGAGGCCTTGAAAAAGAGTCAAGTTAAAGACAAGACGGCCCCAGGACATTTGCATGGGGCAATGTAGAAGATCACTGAGGAAGTCTGGAGACCAAAAACCATGATATTTTAGAGAGTAATTGAGACTGTCTTCTATTAAGGGAAGAGAGAAGTATCTGGGGTGAATGTAGTTAGAGCTACATGTGCTATTAGACAAAGGTCTCTAAGCATATTGTAAATGGGGAAAATAAGGAATGCATAATTTACACCTATTTGTTTTTGAAAAATAAATATATCACTAGATATACACATACAATTTCTAGAGTAAAACAAAATATTAATAAATGTTGTTATTGGTAAGAGAAACCAGTGTCTTCAATATATACCCTTTTATAATATTTTTGCTGTTATTAATAATATTAGTTAACATTTATTGAGTACTTACCCTATGCCAGGCCGTGTTTTAAGTGCTAGGTATGTATCATTTCATTTAATCATCCAAATACCTGTAGGACAGATTTTGTTATCTTTAGTTTACCTTTGTATAAACTGAGGCACAGAGATGCCAAGTAACTTGCCCAAGGTCACACAGCTAGTAGGTGGCAGAGCTGAAACTTGAGATCAACCTCTTTATCACTTGGGCTTAATGGCTATACAATAGTGCTGCTATTATTACCTCCACTTTCCAGATGTGGAAATGGAGAGCCAGGGAAGTTAAGCAGTGAAGCCTGGATTCAAACTCAGGTAACCCTATCCATTATGCTGCATGGTCTTCCTTCTTATACTGTTTGAATTTTTACCGAGCAGATGTACCAATTTTCAGATTTAAAAAATCTTGGCAAAAAGTGGAAGATATTCTATTGTTTTAAAAATTCTCTGAGAAACTACAGTAAGTTAGTTCTATGCTAGCAATACAGAAAT